>NC_092873.1:436786450-437102561 GCF_028372415.1 Notamacropus eugenii | reverse complement strand
CTTGAAGAGGCTCAATTATGACAGGAAGGAGCTGGAGAAGAGAAGGGAGGAGAGCCAGCATGAGATCAAAGGTGAGCTGGGTCCTGCAGCTGGGGGAGGGAGGAGAAAGGAGAGGGGAAGTGGGTAGGGTCCTGGGAAGGGCACAGCATAGGACTATGGCCCAGCTCTGACAGCACTCCCTGGATGCTAGGGTCCTAGATTTAGAGCTAGAAGGAAACTCAAAGCCACATTTTACTGACGAGGAAAGCAAAGCCCAGGGGAGGGACTTGACTTACTTGAGCGCATGCCCATGGTCAGTAACAGAACCAGGATTCGCATGCAGGGCCTCTGACTCCACATCCAACCTGCTTTCTTTACTATGTCACCTAGCTTCTTTGAGGGCCCCTCTTTGAGAGGCTGATTACAGGACCACTGCTCTCTCCCTTGATCCTTCCCCCTTCAGATGTGCTCGTCTGGACCAATGACCAAGTGATACACTGGATTCAGTCCATCGGGCTGCGGGACTATGCCAGCAATCTTCACGAGAGTGGTGTCCATGGGGCCCTCCTTGCTCTGGATGAGAACTTTGACCACAACACGTTGGCCTTGGTCTTACAGATTCCCACGCAGAACACCCAGGTGGGATGCTTTCCCTTATTTTCCACTTTCTGTCAGGTCAAGGCAACATTCAAAATCTTGTGTCCTTAAAGGAAAGAAAATTACACACACACACACACACACACACACACACACACACACACACACACACACACACACACACTTTAATTCCCATTAAAAGAACCTCTTCAATGGAATCTTCAGGTCAACTCATGCCTGACAAAGCCTTTCATGCCATCACATAGTATCTCTGAGTGGTCCCAGCCTCCATCTTAGCTCTAGAATTCATCAGGTCCCAGCCTTCAAGGAAGCTGTTCCATACTACTCTATCCTTGCTCACTCTTGAGTCTGTTCTCAGAAAATGGGTAGAATCGTAATGCCAGTGAGGGAGGACCAAGACATAAGCCTTGATCCCCATGATTTCTCTAGGCTGAGATTCTATCCCTGACAGAGGTGCCAAGAGATGAGTTTTGGGAGGGTATGATTGGCCTACAAAAATGAGGGATGTCTTCCTGATTTTTCTTTCATAACTCACTAGAAACTCATCACCCAAAAATTATTTGATTGTTCCTTGAATCTATTTATGTTTGGGGTCTGCATAACTTTCAGGGAATCATTTTTCGTTTTGCAGTTTTGTTTTTAGAGCTGCAAGAGATCGTAGAGATTATCTAGTGCAGTAATCTCATTTTACAAATGAGGAGATGAAGGCCTTGAGAGGTTAAGAGACTTTCCTCAGAAAACACAGTGTGAATTCTGTGTGGGAAGTAGCACTTGCTTTTATTTGTCACAATGTTAATCTATTTTAAGCATTAAGGTGGGTGGAGGAGAGAAGCCTGCAGTAGCCGGGGGTCTGGTGAGCAAGCCCATTTTTAGCCTAGCTCCTGCCCTTCACCATTTTATAAACTCTGATCATATTTCCCCCCAGCTCTTGTCTGTCATTTTGGGACAGAGAATCTCCACCCCTGATGGTTTTAGTCATCCTGCTTTGGACTTATTCCAAATGGGTTGTTTGTATCTTTCTGGGAATATAGCAACCAGAACTATTCACAGCATTCCAGCAGTGAACTTGCTTTGGCTTTGTACAAGGATAGGGTGATATTTGCTGTTGGTACTCAGAAATGTAGTGGCCATTTTGGTCATGGAAGCACAGTGGGCCAGAGTCTTTTGGAAACAGACCATGACTGATAGCTCTTCCCTCTTTCCTGATAATTGTCTCAGTGTCTCTCCTATAATTTAGAATCTGGATTATGCCCACTGGTTGCCCATTGTCCACATACTTATCCTCTCAAAGAACGTCATTAGTTTAAAGATGCATGGTTGTTGTTTTTTATTTATAGAAATCATGTTGCCTTTCCCCCACTGTGTTCAGTGATCTTACCTTTTATTATAAATTCTTCCAGACTATACCATGAGTGAGTAGTCCCAAGTCTGTAGTTCTCAGGGTCTCCGTTGAAGTCATTCTCATTGATGGCTGGCAATACTTCTCAGGAATACACTTAACACAATGATAATAGCTCTTCACATTTATGTAATCCTAAAGTTATAGCCCTAAAAGTTTAACAAAGTACTTTCACATAACTTTGTGTATTACATATATGTATATGTGTATATGCATGTATTTATACATATATATGTATATATATTTATAAAGTACATTTATATAACTCTAAATTTATAACCCTAAAAGTTTTACAAAGTACTTTCATCACAACCACCCTATGAGGTTGGTGGTAAAATATGAGGTCCTCCTTTTATAGATGAGGAAATGAAGGCTTTCACGTCTCATCTAGTGCATTCTTCTCTTTGCATGTCTGAGGGAGTCTGGGGAGAGGGCTTGAACTAGGTTCAAGGTTGTAACTCCTGTTCTCCTCTCTTCTTCCTGTTATTCTCAGGCCCGCCAAGTGATGGAAAGGGAATTTAACAACCTCTTGGCCTTGGGCACAGACCGGAAGCTGGATGATGTGAGTGTCTAACCTTAGTGGGAATTCCTTTGGGGAGTTCTACTCATTGTTGGCATTTGGCCTTCACAAACCCTTCTCATGCTAAGGAATGGGAGGGGGGTGGTTTTTGTTTGGGCCCAGAAGGCAGATCTAGGGACACTGGGTCAAAGCTACAAAGAGACAAACTTAGGTTCAGTGCCAGCAAAGAAGTGTCCAGAGTCGAAATTGTCCCAAAGTGAAGGGGCAACCTCTTTGGGGAAGTGGCTTCACCCTCAGTAAAGGTCTCCTAAGCAAAAGCTTCATGATTGTGTAATGAGTATCCTGTAGAAGGGATTCTCATTTAGTTATAGGCTGGGCCAGATGGTCACTGAGGCCTCTTCCAGCTCCTGACATTCTGGAGTTCTGTGGGAGAGGCACCAAGGCCTGGATAAAAACCCCTTGAACTCTATGTAGGTGCTTATAGCCCTATTTTGCTTATGGGCAGCTTTTGGGTCTCCTTATGGTATGTGGGCTTTTGGGAGAGGTTGTAATGTGGAATAACATTTCACCATTGCCGTCTAAAAAGATCAGAGTTTCCTCCTCCAAAGACCATGCCATTGAGATCAGAGTTTTTCTTGTGCATTTCTCTCTGAGACCCTCCCTCGCTTTATGGTAGCTTCAGCATGGCATATGCTCAGCTAGCTGCTTTGGATCCAAACTCTATTTTGCTATAATATGTGGGAATCTCAGGGTACAGACTCCAAGTGGGTAGCTAAATATTGGGGATTCGGTTGCTAAATTTCAGGGAAGAAATTTGAGACAGGAAGACTAATGAAGAGGCAATTGCAATAGTTCAAGTAACTAACTTGTTACACACTTCAGTGACATGGCTTAACTCATCGGTCATCTCCAGGTTCACTTTCTAGCTTCCAGTCTTGGTCCTGCCTGTAGTCCAGACCAGTGCTTTCCTGTCTCAGTGTTCCTGACCTCCTTCCCATTTGCATTGTTCAGGCTTTCTCCTAGATTACAGGCCAGGCCGCTGGTCCCTGTGCCCCTGAGGTGCTGTGTACCAAAATCCCCTTGAACTTCTCTATTTCCTTGACATAGTGTCTGTCCTGCTTCCCCCTGCACCACCCACCTGACATCCCACCCCATCACCTGCCAGTTCCTTTGCCTAATATACTTACCTTCCTTCAGTTAATTCATTGCTATTTTCCCTCTGCTCACTACAGCTTCTCTATCCCTCATAAAGCACCCTGCTCTATGATTCCCATTTTCTCATCTCTGTAGTAAAATCTGTCAGACTGCTTGGTGAATGGTTCTTGTCTACTTCAAAGATCAATTGATCAGTCAACAAGCATTTCTTAAGTACTTGCTTAAGTTGTTAAGAGACTGTGACCAAGTGAAGCATTGCCTGTCCTTGAGGAACTGACACAGCAGCAGGGGAGACCACTTCCATCCATGCACACTATTCCTCCATCCATCCATCCATCCATTCATTTCTTTTTACATACGTGTGTGTATGCAAAACATACACAAAGCGGCTATCAGGTAGTCTTAGTGAGAGGAAGGCTCTAGCCTCTGGGAGACAGAGAAAGGCCTCATGTGGAAGGTCTGACTTGAGTTGAGTTTAAAGGAAATCTGGGATTCTACAGGTTTTAAATGAGGAGGGGAGAACATTTCAGGCCTAAGGATCACCAAGGCACAGAGTCAGGACATGGTTCATCATGTGTGAGGAACAGGGAAAAGATGGAAATAGCTGGAAAGATAGGATGGGACTAAGGGCTTTAAACTCTAAATAGAAAGGTTTCTATTTAATCCTAGAGGTAACAGGAGCTGACTAGACTTTAAGGAGAAGAGTGACATTAGGAAAATCACTTTGGCAGCCATAAGAGTTGGAGGGGGAGAAATTTGAGGCAGGGAGGCTGTTTATAGTTAGGAAGCTATTGAGGTAGTTCAGTTAAAGGTAATGTATTAGGGCAGGGGTGGGGAATCTGTGGCCACACATAGCCCTCTAGGTCCTCAGTGCAGCGCTTTGCCTGAGTCCAAGCTTCATAGAACAGATGCCCTTCAAAAAAGGATTTGTTCTGTAAAACCTGGACCCAGTCAAAAGGCCATACCCAAGGACCTAGAAAGCCACATGTGGCCTTAAGGCCGAAGGTTCCCCACCCCTGCCCTAGGGCAATTACTGTGTGAGTAGAGGGAGGGTGTCACTGGACATTTTTGCCATCACAGAATCTGAGTGCAGAGATGGACTTTCATTTTACAGAAGAGGAGACTGAGGCCCAGAGACTCATTAACCTCCCCAAGGTCATGGAGGTGGTCCCAGCAGAAAGTGAGGATTCGAACCCAACTCTTTTTAACTCTCAATTCAGCACACACTCTCCCCACGACAGGTGCTGCTTCTCAGCTAGCCTCAGGGTACTTTGAGATTCTCACTATTTGTGGGAGGAGAGGCCTTGGGTGCTGGAGTGGGTTTCTGATTTAGGAAAGTTGACCTTTCCCGTCAAGTGGGTATCAGATAACTTATCTCCCTCTGTTTTCATCTTCATAAATATGGCTTTAGTTCTCCCTTTGCCCTCACTGTTGTAGATCTCTCTTGGCTCCTAAGTCGTCCTGGTCTCTGCCTGGAATATCAACTCAAGGGGAAGCTGGAGCTGACTTTCTGGGTTCCATGCACCAGGGTGGAGATGTGGGTGATGTCATCTGGTGGGGGACGTGGGAGTGCTGGGAAATGCAGAGATTCTAGAGAAAGAGGGCTTCATGGAGGAGATGACAGAGACCCAGGGTCTGGGTTGAGACTGTGATTCAGAGGTGGCCTGAAAATGGGGGAGGCTGTCACCCAATGACATCTCCAGGATCTGCTAAAGGATCAAGTCCCTTATGTCTAGAATGTTTCTGAGGCTTCCTTCCCAGGCTCCTAGCCTGCAGAGGGAATGTGACTATCCATGAGGGAATGCTGCTTGAAGTATAGTCAGTCAGTTGTCCAACAAATACTACGTGCCAAGCACTGGGATAAATGCCGGTTTATAGCAGTAAGTTCATCAGACATCAGGGTGGGGTTCTTAGAGAACACAGGAATTCACTTTAACAAATATTTTTAAAAGCACCTAACAGACATCAAGGTACTGTTCTAGGCTTTGAACAGAGAGATACAACAAAGATCCTGTCCTAAAGAATCTTTATAATCCAACAAGGGAGGGAAAATGTACACAAATAAGTGTGATACAAAAGGAGAGATCTAGGCAAAGGACTTCTGAGAAATTTGTGTGTGTGAGTGCATGTGCGTGTGCGTGTGTGTGTGTGTGTGTGTGTGTGTGTGTGTGTGGTCAGGAAAGGTTCCCAGGAAGTAGCACCTGGCTTGGGCCTGAGGGAAGGGTGGGTCTTCAGAAGAGGAGGAATACTGCTGTGGGGAGGGTGTTTATTCCTCCCATGAGCAAAGGCATAGACATGGCACAAGCTTTGGAAACTTTTCTTGAGCCTGAGTGTGCATGTGTGTTTAAGAGGAGGGGAGGTGACTCTTGGTCTGGGACAGGCAAAGGGTAGGCCTGGAGAGTCAGGGGATGGATGAGAAATGACCACCGAAGGATATTTATAGCCTGAGAAGGCCTTGATGGGCTTGTTTTTGGCAACCAGAACTGACACTTCTTTGAGAGGATGGCTGGGAAGACTGCACGATAATAATGGGAATAATAGCTAGAAGTTACAGAAAAATGCATTACAAATATCATCTCATTTGATCCTCCCAATAGCCCTGGGAGGTAGGTGCTATTATTATCCCCACTTTACAGATGAGGAAATCAGGCACACAGAGGTTAAATGACTTGCCCAGGGTCACACCACTAGTGAATATCTGAAGAAAGATTTGAACTCAGGCCTTCCTGACTCTAGGACCAGTGCTTTGCCCACTGTGACATCTCTGGTTAGCTGACTTATGACTGGTTTTGGCCAAGACCACCTATGACTGTCAAAAACTCCTTTGACCAGTCCAATCCCCAGCATTAAGCCAGAGAGAGAGAGAGGATGGAGGAAGAAAGAGGCCTGGTGAAAGACTCTCCAGAGAAGGGAGGTGGTGGGAGTGGGATACTTCCCCACTTCTATTTTCTTGTGGACAAAGTGGGGCACTGACTGCATGGGAAGTGTGGCCTTGGCCTTGCACATAGAAGAATGTCTGGTTCTGGTCACTGGTAGCTGGAAGCCAAGGGGATTTGGCTGAGAGGAGACACCTAGGGAACCAGATGCCCAACACTGTCTCCTCTTAGCTAGGTCTGGGAAGGATTGGACATGCACTAAGGCCTAATGAAGACCAGGATGGTGTGTCTGGGGGGGTCAACTCTTCACTTTTCCTCTAGGGGACTGGATGGGAGACATGTGGCTGGAAAGACATAAGAATGGAGATCCTAAGCTTGGGCTGGGTTGGTTGGACCAGGGCAGCAGGACCCTCACAGACAACTGGCCTGAGACACTCTTCCTTGGACATATAGGTCTGAGACACCCCACCTTAGAGCTAGAGGGGACATTAGAGGTCATGGAATTGAGCCTGCTCATTGTACAGATGAGCAAGTTGAGGCCCAGAAGGTGGAAAGTGGTCCCAGAAAGGTTCCTGCAGGGCTCGCAGGTAGAGGAGGTTTGAGGTTCCAGTTTGCCTAGGGTAGTGACGCCTCACATTCTTTGTGTGTCTGTGTGTGTACATGCATGTCTCTAACGTGCAGGGCGAGGACAAGGTGTTCCGCCGTGCTCCCTCCTGGAGGAAACGCTTCCGTCCACGGGACCCCCATGGAGGGATGCTCAGCACCTCAGCTGAGACCCTCCCCACCAGCTTCCGAGTCTCCACCTTGGGGCCATTGCAGCCCCCACCGGCTCCGCCAAAGAAGATGCTGCCAGAAGGTGAGCTGGCTGCTGGGGTATAGTCAGTGTCCATGTGGGCACAGAATCTCCCCCGATGTCCCCTCTCCCTCCTGATATTCAGAAGCCCAGTTGTAGGGGGTACCAGAGATGAACATGGTGGCCATATCTGAGCCCTAGTTCTGCCATTCATTTCAGAAGGCTGGTTGCCATCCCTGGCTTCCCAGTTCCCCATGCTAATGCTAAACTAATGGTCCGGCCCTCACCCCTCTGCCCCACCTTGCGCACTAACCCCTGCTCTGTGTGTTCTTGCTGCTTCTGACTTCTCCCAGCTGGGACATCAGGGTCACAGAGACTGGAGACCTCCACGGTTCGGACCTACTCCTGCTGAACTCCCCCCTACCTTCCCTACCCCGGGTCTGACGGGGGGTATGCCCGTGGCTCGGGGTAAGTGGGGGTAGGCCCTATGCCAGCCTGGGAATGGGCGTGTGGGGCCATCCCTACTTCTGCCCACATGAACTCCTCCCCTGACATTTCCCCAGACAACCTGCTCTCTTCTTGTTTGCCCCTTCCACACCCACTGAACATCAACCGTCCCTGTACATTCACCTGGGAGAGCTGCTCCCAACTCTACCAAGGAGCCTAGATGCTACCTTTTGGGTGTTGGCTTCCTCATACAACTGCTTTGTGCCCTCCAGGCCTGGCCCTTTCTCTAACACTGGACCGTGCACACTGCCCTGCCTGGCCTCTTGCCTTTTCTGCCTTGCTTTGCTCTAGGGATTAAGGGAGGTGGGAGCTGACCCCAAGAGGTGGAATGGGTGGGGAAGATTTGCAGCCCCTTACCTCCCTGGAGTCATCCTGGCTCCTCCTAACCCCATTCTCTCTCTCTTTCTCTCTCTGTGTCTGTCTTTCCTAGTTCATTCCCACTATCTCTACGGACACATGCTCTCCGCCTTCCGGGACTAGCCACGGCCCCACCCGGCTTCCTCCTTGGCCTCACCGGCCTGGCCGGCTCAATCCCCTCCTGCTTGTTCCTTTTCCAGTAGCTCCCAGTCTTGTCTGTGACTTTCCAGTTGCCCCTGGATCTCAGCATATACTCATCCTTGAGCTCTGACTCCCATCACCTTTGTCCATGTGTTTCATGAGGCTTTGGTTGGGGCCTCTGTGTGCCAGGCTTGGCCCCATGGATTGGTCATTCTTAGACTGCAGGGGAGAGAAGGCAGCAAGCCCAGGGATGGAAACAGCTCCTTCCCCTTCATCTTCTGAATACCCAACCTGTTCCCCTGGCCTTGGAGCAAGGCCCAGGCCATGTGGTACTGATAGAGTAGTGTGAACCATAGCTTCTGGGGAAAGACAACTGTGTACTCTGGCTCTGGACTGTTTCCTTCCTTCTAGGGAGGGTCTCCTAGGCCTTGAGAGTATTTCTACCTAACAGTTGATTTTGATACCCTCTGACAATTTCTACATTAGCAATAGCCACAGAAATAACTCTCAGGACTTCCTGGGGGTTTAAAGGGACCTTGAAATCTTCTGGAAAGGCAGGTGAACAGAGCAAAGGGCTTCTTCACCTAGGCTTGGGGTGCGGGGAGAGTGAAATAGCAGGAATATTTCCACCATTAGAATAGGTTCCAGCTTAGTCTCTCTGGGATCCAAGCCCCAGGCCCTGGCCAAAGAGAATGTTAGAAAGAATGGGGTTGACCAGCAGGCCAGATTGGGGAGAAGACGTGAAAAGAAATGGAATCCAGAACTGTAGGCCAAGTGTGCATGAATAGGGAGGCCCCTTTCTTCATTTAGATATTCAAATGTTGGGGAGGGGAGAACAGACTGTATTCGGTTAGCAATAAGTCCCACATGGACATGGAAGCTCTTCTCTCTCTGCTTGCTCCCCAGCCTCTGCCCGGGCTGGTGGGTTGATGGATTCTAGAAGAATGTCATAGATTCACACTGACTCAAATGTCACAGGTTCACACACTGGGGTGAGGAGTGGGCAGGGATCGTCCTCTGCTTCCCCTGAACTCTCCCCAAGAGATGAAAGTTAGGAAGAGAGGGGAGAGGAAATGAACTTCTCTGAGGAGTGACTACACATGTATCCTTTTTGGCTCAGAACCCTATGGACCCCGAATTTCCAATCCTCTGACTCTTGCCATTGATCCCTCTTTCCCCCTGCCCCGAGCCTGCTTTCTCTGTCCTGGGTGTGTGCCAGGAAGAGGCATTCCTAGGAAATCTTCCTCCTCCTATCCTTTCCCTACCAAGGAATATTGCAGGTGCCTAGAGTTTGTGTCAGTAGTGAGTGTCTTGGAGTGGGGGAGGGTCCAGGACTGAATTTTAGAGTAAGGAGTCAGAGACAATGACAGGTTTCCTGGGCCCTCTACAACCCACTGTCCTTCCTGAGTCTGTCTCTGGAAGAGGGCTAAGGTTTTATTCTTTGGGTAGACTTCAAGTGGGAAGAGCTGGTGTGTTGGTTTGTCTGCTTAGCTTTTGAGCTGGGCTTAGAAATGAGGCTGACTGAGGTGGCAGTTACCCACCTACCCCCAGGAGGAGCCCAGAGCAGTACTAGCTCTTGACCTGTGTTTGCTTTGCAATGGAAGGAGGAGGCATGTTAAACCTCTGTCTGCTTGCGTGGGCACTTCCTTCAGTCTGAGGAACTGAGGAAGTGCTCCCTTCAGAGGTTTAGGTGAGCGGGAAAGAATCTTTCTTTCTTCTGAAAGGCCCTCACCTGCCCTTTGGGACTTGTGGGCTCCCGTGCTGCCTGCTCCCTTCCCACTAGGCTGATGGAGATGGAGATGGTAGAGCTAGAATGTTTAATCAGGAAATGAGTTGGAAGGAGACTAGGCTGAAAGAAGAAATTCTGTTTCAAGATCAGCTTTTGGGTTGTAGAGTTTTGAATGCTAAGATCCTGGGGTTGTGCATCTAGGATCGTGGGGATTGCAGTGCCATCTGAATCCTTTAAAGGACTCAATTATTTTTCTTTTGTAAACATCCCATGCTAAATGGGCTGTGCTGAATGAGAGACCAAGCCAACAGCTGCATCTCCAGCCCTAGCTCTCTAGGACCTTAATGTTGACCTGCCCTGGCTGGCCTGATCACAGGGCAGAAGCTAGAGAGAAAATCCATCCTTCCAAGGGCTGTTGGGAAGCAGGGGGATCTGTGTTATGCCATGGTAGTGGGGTGTTGTCTCAGTGTGTATCTTGCCTAAGACTCAATATGTTTTTTTATTTGGAGAGTCACTAGTGACCCCAGGCCCCCTCACCAGCCTCCAATGTCTCGTCAGGTCCTCCTTCCTCAGTACTGTATCAGATCACTGCATCAGGAATGGGTGTGCAACGCCCCTCTGTGTGTGTGTGTATATGTGTGTGTGTATGTGTGTGTGTGGCAGGGGTGTGTATGTAACAATAAACAACCCGGTTTTAAAACAACATACATATTGCCTCTGGTCCTCTTGAATGTTGATATTCTGGGTTTTGGGCTCCCTGGAGGCTGCTCCTGGGTTGAAATTCAGTTAAAAAAATGAGCTTTTCTATTCAGTCAAGAACCCACTTGATTGCGGCTGCCACGGTGATCTCTCAGGAGAGAAGTCTGGGAACATGGGAGATGAAGAAAAGGAAGGGGGAGAGGGCTTTAGTATCTGCGAGCAACCTGACCCACCAGAAGGTAACCAGCATCCACCACCTATGTGCAGGGCAGACTGAAGACCACAGGAGGGAGTGGCAGAGGGGAGGGACTGATGCTCTGTCTCAGGAAGAATTGCCTGCTGGCCAGGACTGTGCGTCCCCAGTCACCCAAAGGGCAGGCGGAATATCCTTTTCTCCAAGAATGTGAGGCCTACCTGGCTCTTGTCCTTCATCAGGGAAGCTTACTTAGGGTCAGGCCTCATCAGTGGCAGGGAGGTTGACTGGATGGTCTTTGGTGCCATCGACTCATCCAGTGATTCTATGCCTTTCCTTCCCTGGAGTCTCCTCCTTGTAAAAGAAGAGACATTGAAGAACAGAAGGGGAAGGGTTGATGATATTCAACAGAAGCTGGGGCAGGAACTCAGGAGCCTCCCCTTCCACACAGCCGCTGAGGCCCCAGAACACCATTAAGATTTTCACTGAGGCTTCACTCCATCTAGGTGGATAAAACATGAGGGCACCAAGTTTATCTGCAGTCATTTGCATTCAATTTACATAACCTACCAGTTAAATTGTCATTTCCATTCCCTGATAGTTGTCATATTCGATTCCTTCTCATCCACCCACTCATCCACCCTCAGGTTTCCATCCACCAGATACATATGATGGGGGAGGAAGAGCTGTACCAAGCTGGGGGGATGGAGCAACTGCAGACAGCTCACATGTGAACTTGGCTGTTGTGAGCATCCCATGAGATGGTGTAGGTAAAGCATTTGGTAGACCTGGAAATGTTCCATCAGCGTAAGCCATGATGATTATGACTTCCTTAGGGTCCACTCAGTGGCCATGGAGGCCCTGGATCTCTAGGCAGCTGCCCCCCTTCCTTCCCCTGCCCCCTTCTTCCCAAACCTCAGATATGGTTAGTGGAGTTTATCAAGGGATTTATTTACAAAGTAAGAGTCCAGTTTACAAACATGCACAAGAACGTGAAGAGTGCTCAACAGTTAACTGATCACTTCCTAATCTAGATTTCTGTTCTCAGTCCTAGGGTCTAGCCATTTTTGTCAGGGACAAACATTCCTCTCTCCTTTTCCCAGATTTCTTGGCAGACTCCCTCCTTCTTATTCCCATCATGGTCTCTGCCCTCCCTTAGCTCTGCCCCTCTTTGAAGGAAGAACCAATGACATCCATTCTACCCCCTCAACACGTGACATTTACGAGTCAGCAAGGGGTCCACTTCTTATATACCTGGGAACAGAAGTCATACCTGCCTATTTCCTATGGTTATGCAATTCTTCCACTTAAAATGTCATTTTATCACAAGTGCTTAGTGCCAAATGTGTGGCACAGACAAGTGCCGCAGGAGGCAGAGATCTTTCTGGGGGCTGGAGCAGCAGGGGAAAGCTTTATGAAAGAGATGGGAAGTAATATGAGTCCTGAAGAATAGGTAGGATTTGACTAGCCAGAGGGAAAGTTACCATGGTGTAATGCAGTGGTTCTCATATTTTTTGGTCCCAGGATCCCTTTATAATTTAGAAAATTATTGAGGATTCCCCAACAGGCTTTTGTTTATGTAGGTCATATCTATTGATAAATGCTGTTTTAGAAATTCAAACATCTTTGTATTATTATGAAAATAATTTTGACTTTGTTGACCCCTAGCTTGTCTTGGGGGAGACCTCCAGGGATCCCCAGATCGTAGTTTGAAAACTGCTGGTCTAGTGGAAAGAGAAGAGACTGGCAGTCTGAAACAGACTACCCGGATTCAAATCCCATCTCCAACACTTATTTGCTTACTAACCACAGGCAAACCTCTCTGAACCTCAGTTTCCTTATCTTTGAAACAATAGAGTTGAGCTCTGAGATCTTTAAAACCCTCCCAGCTATAAATAACATGTCATTGAAAGCATTTGGGGACAATTGTGGTAGGTAGAACTGACCATTGTTCCCAGGACAATCTGACAAGGGCAGAATCTAGGGGGACTGCCAGCTCCTAAGCTCTGGAAGCTCTCTCTTACTGAAGCCCCCAAGATCCCAGGTCTTCACTCTATTTGCCTGCTGTCAGCGTGGGGTTCACTAGAAACGCCCCCCCCCCCCCCCCATCCTCCTTGGACAAACTGCCATCTGGCTGTGCCTCCCCAGACTTGTCTTGGTAAGGATAATTTTCTGAACCCAACCGTATGTATTTGCATTTATTTAGATTACATTTCATCTCATTAATTCAGTCCAATGATCTGCCAGGGGTGGGTAACCTGCTACAAGTTCCCAATCCCCAACTAGGCTGTTGACATCTTTTGTGTTAGCTACTTCTCCTCTGCACTCCAGTGGAAATCTTCTAGGTTGATGCTGAACCTATTACTTTTACCTATTACTCTTTGAGTTGGGTCATTTGATCAGATCTAAGTCCATCTAAATGTATTATCAGGAAGATCCAAGTTTAAATCCCACCTCAGACAGCGACAAGCTGTGTTACCCTTAGCAAGTCACATAACCTCTCTGTGCCTCAGTTTACTCTTCTGAAAATGGGGATAAAATTAGCACCTACCTCCCAGATTTGTGAGAATCAAATGCGGTAATATTTGTAAATCACTTTGCAAATATCAAAGCACTGTAAAAGTGCATAAGAATAATATAGGATATTAATAAATTTAAAACCAGTAATGGTCCCAAAGAAAAAGATAAGGAAAGATATTTCCCTTCTCATGGCAGAGACATGAGGCAAAACATTATATACGCTGTCAGATGTAGCTATTATTTTGGATACATTCACTTATATAACCCTATGTTGGGACACTTTACACTTAATTGTTTTTCTTACAATGCATCATGTTACAGTGAAAAGAGCCTCCTTCTGGAGTCAGGCAACCTCAGCTGGATGGCATAACTGATAGAGTGCTGGGCTTGGAGTCAGGAGGAATTGAGTTCGAATTTGGTCTCAGACAGTTACTAGCTGTGTGGCCTTGAGCAAGTTGCTTAACCTTTGCCTGCCTCAGTTTCCTCATCTGTAAAATGGGGATAATAACAGCACCCTCCTTCCAGGGCTGTTGTGAGCATCAAATGAGATAATATGCAGCCTTTCCCCAATCTGCCCAGTTTTGTTACCCCATCAGAAAAAAGAAGTCACATTGGTCTGTCTTCCAGGACTTGTTTTTTCTGAGGCCATGCTGACTGGCTGTTTGTGATCACTGCTTCCCTTCTGGATGCTCACAAACCATCTTTTTAATGATTCATCCTAGAATTTTCCAAGGAACTGGGTCAAACTCACTGGACTATAGTTCATAAACTCTTCGCTTTTCTGAAATCTCAGCCTTTGTCCTTCAGTTTTATGATCCGTTGACATTTCAAGTTCTGAGAGCACAGCTGTGATCAGATCTGCGTCGGATGCAATTCACCTGGTCCAGGTCAAGGGCAGCTTGGTACTCTCCTAGTACAGTATCTCTGCTCATCTGGGATATCAATTCCCCATGAACCACTTTTGTTCTATATCTTCCTGTCACAACTTCTCTCCTTGGCAGAGTAAACAGGAACAAAATAAGGAGTTCCTCTGCCTTTTATCAGTCTCCAGTTATCTTTGTCCTTCTGGTCCCAAGCAATGGTCTAGTGGCTGGACTGAAGCCTTTCTTTGATTATCTTATCTCCTACAGCATAGCTAGCACACTCACCTCTCTGTTGTCCACAAATTCATTGGTTCATTCTGAGGTTTGGCGTTCCTGGTGCTACCCTCATATATCATGCCACCTTTCTACGCATAGCTTTTTGAAAAGCTAGCTTGGGTAGTAAATTCTATGTGCATTCGTATCAGTCTCTTCAGACAATCACATTCTTTACCTTTGTAGCTCCACCATTTCATGGTTGAGATTTTCCCTCTCTCCTGCGGTACCATCTCATGTCTATTTTTAATCCATGGTGCCCTTTTTCTGAACACTTTAAAAATCGCTATCCTCAAATCTGGAGTGCACGTAAGGTTTTATTTGCATGTTCTTTCCATTTCTATTACAAACTCGAGAAAGGAGTGGTCTCTCTTCTCCAAGTTCCTCATCATTTTGTCTATGAGTGAGAATCAGATCCAGAATAAGTAGGATTCCCCTTCGTTGGTTCCTTTACCTTTTGAAGAAAGGAATTTTCATGAAGGCAAGTCAAGCCATTATCTGCTACTGCGCAGTCTGACTCCAGCTTCATCGCCATCCAACGTGGAGTCTGTCCCCTTTCCACGCCATCTTCCCCATAGCTGCCAAAATGATCTTCCTTGAGCACAAGGCTGCCTATGGTACTCTTTTCCTAGAGATTGCCTTTAGGATAAAATGCAAACTCTTCTGATTGGCATTTAAGTGAAGCCTTTTACAATTTGTCTTCTGCCTACCTTTCTAGGCTGGTTGCACATTACTCCTCTTCATGCAGGCCACATTCCAGCCAAACTAGGCTATTGTATGCTTCCTGAACTTGGCATTCTGAGTCCCCAAATATAGTTCCCACTTTTCTTACCAGACATTTTATATTACTCCCTTTCATATGTTCATCAGCATTCCAACTTCAACCTTCCTTCATGCCTTTGAACATTTTTCAAAGGCAGCTTGGAGCTGCACCCTCCCCCTCCCCCCCAGTCCTAGAATGTACTTCCTCCTCATCTCTGCCTTTTAGTACTTTGTCCTTTAAAGATGATCATGAATGTATTTATCTGTCTATATGTTGTATCCCCCAGCAGACTGTAAACACATTGTCTTATTTCCCAGGCATCTAGCACAATTGCACATAGTAGGCACATAATTAATTTTTGTCAAATTGAATTGGGTAACCAGTCTGAAGCTCAGAATGGGTAATATCATTTACCCTAGGCCACAGAGTTATTTACTACCATGCTGGACTTCAGGATAGGAAATACAAGGCTTGTAGTTCACATGCTAGACTATTGAGATAACACACGTCATCTCTTACTGAGAAGCAGTAAATGATACTAATAAAATAAGATGAATGATTATATCTGAAAACATCAGTATAGCTATGACTATAATTAATGTATTTCTTAGGGTTTGATATTTATGGGACATTAGCCTAGTTGCAAATGTTACATATTACTGGAAAGTAATAAACTTTCTTTTAATAGCCTATACTTTATGTTAATCCCACACAAGTCTGAGTTTCTGTGCGTGGGGGGGTATTGGGGGGGTGGCTAAGGAAACTCAAATTCTAGCTAATGTCAGCCCTCTCCAGTTAATCTCCAAAACGGACCCATTTTTAACATTGTCTGATGAACTAGAGTTTTCAACTATTCCATCTAATCTTTGAAAATCTAGCAACCTCAAAAGCAAGAAAACCTTTGCTACCCTTTCAGTAATTACTCTTTATTATCTTCAGCTGTTGGGACAATGCAGTACATCTCATAGCTCTGAGTCAGAGGAGAGGTAAGGGAAGAGATGTGTCTCTGCATTAAAAGGCAAGTGAACATGCGATCATCTCCAACCCTTATTTGTTATAGTTACTCTCCATCTCCCCAGAGGACGCCTGGATTTTCTCTCTTGGGGTTGTGGGAAACCAGGAGAAGAATCAGAGGAAGGGTGTGGGGGAGGAGAAGGCACCTTGAGTCCAACCCCATAGTGCTAAGAATATGTACAGAAGGGAGCAACCATGTCACTACCTCATTCTATCCTCCTGGGATTACCTCCATTATAAACTACAAACTCTTCAGCCTGACATTCTAAGCCCTCCAAAATATGGTTCCCATTGTCCTTTCCAAACATTTTATATCACTCCCCTTCATATGTTCATCATCCTAGCCAAATGTACTTGCTGTTTAACACTTTCAATATTCCCTCTCTAGCCTTCATGCTTTTGAATAGGCTGTTCCCCCATATCTGGAATAAATTCCCTTCTCATTTCACCTCTTAGACACTCTTCAAGCCTCAACTTGGGTGCCACCCCCTTCATGATCCCCACTCCCACCCTCTTGGGTGTTAGCGTTCCACCTCTAAGTCCCACCTCACAGACCCTGAGGTCAAAGATCTTGTTTTTACACTTGTTTTACACTTTTTCTCCACTATCTTCCCATAGTTCCTTGCACATAGTGGACATTTAATAAATGTTTGTTGGAATGAATTAGGGAGTGGATGGAAATGGCATGCCACGGAATGAAATGGAATACAGTGAAATAGAATATTTGTCAGGCCCACACCCTGGTTCCCTTCATTGCCAGGCTTTCCCAGGGAGGGTGGAATGGCATGGGGCCATATTACCCCCTGCCCTGACTCTGCCTTCTAGTGACCTTATGAAGATTGATACCACTAATCTTGCCCCTTCCCCCAAACTCTTTCCTAACCCTCCCTTCCCTATCCTACTGCTGGAAACCCTACCCGAGGGAATGGGGCCAGTTTTTCGAGCTGAAAGGGGAAGGGGAATGGGGGCTATTGGTACCCTCTCCACTCTTCCTTCCCCCAGGGTTGTGTTCTTCAAACACCTAGATTTTTATTCATTTTTATTTTTTAAAAAAAGGAAATCTAAATAAGTTAGCAAAAAATTACAAAACAATGGCAAAACCACACAATGCTTAGTAAAAAAAACCAAAAAAACCCCAAACCAACAACCCTCAAGATCCCCGCTTCCATTCCCCCTCCCCCCAGCCTCCTGTGACCTTACTTCCAGGAGCCCCTGACTTTGGTGCTAGGAGACATTGGTCAAATGTCCTCTTTATAAACACAAAACAAAGCAAAACAAAACAACACTGGGAGGACCCCAATAATAGCTTGGCCCCCAGGCATACCTGGATAGAACATTTCCCCTATTTAGGGTGGGCCCAGCCCAGCCACTGGAATCAGGGAGAGATGAGAGCATATGGGCCACACTGCCCATGCTCCTAGCCCCATCACTCCTAATGTGTTTTTGTGAGGGAAGGGGTTAAGACAGAGGGACATTTTGGAAAGGGGCAGCTGCTAACCCAGGTTGACATGCAGGAGGGGCCACTCAGTATTCACTGATCTCTCTCCCTGGAGAGAAGGGAGCTGAAAAAACCCAGCTGAAATGGGAGGACACCTCTCTCTAAAGGCTGTGATCCAACCTCTTAGAGATATGGGAAAGTCTCTGAGACCTGGTAGCTCCGGAAGGTGACTTCCTGAAATTGGGACATCCAAGGAGATCTCTGCTTTGGAGGCAGTGGTATCCATGGCCCTGGCCTCCTGGGAGAGCCTCCTCCATCTCATAGCTGGCCTCAGTTCGGTATGGCTTCATCTGGGAAGGCTGCAGAAACATCTTCCACTGTGATGCTGTCCACGATGGATGTGAGGGAGTGCAGGTTGTGGGCATCGGAGGTGTCATCTGGGAGCAGATGGTCTGGGAGGGGAGAGAAGGTACAATATTAGCTGTAGGCTAGGGGCACGGTGGGACTCGGAGTCCAGAAAAGGGGAGTAATGGAATAGTAAGGTGGAATATTTGTGATAGGTGTAAGTAGACCCCAGTAGTCCTTGCCCTAAATGTGCAATCTCCGTGTGTTTATGTGAATTTGTGCATATGTGAAGATGCAGCCCAGTTAGGCTGGATTTAGCAGTTCCCAGGGACCCCTGGGGAAAGTACACATTAGCCCTTGGGGAAGGTCCAAAAACTAGTGGGATGAGAGTGAAGTAGGAGAGGAGGAGAGGGGATGAAAGGACACAAATCTCTCCTCTGACCAGTCTGGGTGCAGGGATGACTGGAGTGATAGGGAGAGAGGGGGGAAAGGGTTGAGATACAAAAAGTATGATGGAAGCTGCAGTCTCTAGAAGGGGACAACAAGGACTTTAGAGTGAGATTGGGTCACTCAGAACTTACCCCCAGGGTTGCTGCTGAACTCCAGTGTAGTACCCCACTCAGGACTGCAGGAGGCACTGTGGGAGCTGCATTCACTAGGCACCTGTTAGGGTGGGGGGCATGGTGAAGTTTTCTCCCTTTTTATTACCCCAAAAGAACTGGAACTAAAATCCCATGTCCGTGGCTCTGGCTACAGAATCCCCTCCATAGGAGGCAATACCTACTGCTCCCTAAATTTGACTCCAAGGATCTCCAAGCCCAATTCACTCTCTCAGGGCTCTCCTAACCTCTGCCTACATGGTCACTGCAAAGACTGTCTCTGCTTCTCTGGAGCCCAGTACACTGGAATTCTGTGTAATCATCTCTAGTCAGCACCCTTCCCATAGTTCCCATCACTCTCTCCCAATGGCTTTGGTCAATGTGCTGATCCCAGTCAACATCCCTGTGTTTCTGACTCCCTTAGAGATCAGGAATTTGCCATGGGAAAAGAGGGCTATTTATCTTTCTGTCCTGCAAAATGGGACCGCCCGCCCTGGGAAACTGGGGGGAGTTTTCTCTCTGCTTAGCAGTAATCTCCTGGTCCTCCTTACTCTCTGGACTGAGGCAGAACAGTCTTGAGTTCCATGGGCTTGCCACAGATTACTGATACCACAACCAATATGTTTGGTACCATCTCCACCAATCAAACTCAGTTACCACTCCCAGCCACCCTTTCGGTCTCTTTCTGCCAAAGTTTTTCCTCACACCAATCTGGAATGCCTTCCCACCTTTAACCCCGGTCTGGGGCTGAACCACTTAGAGCCAAGGTCATGCCATTCAATTCTTCTTTCCCCAACCCCAGATCTGCCCAATGGGGGATTTTAGCACCCTCTCCCCAAACCACTCTGACTAAGGATGGCACTGGAGAGGGGAATGCATCCAGAACTTCAATGTCTATGCTCAAGCATCTTCCTCCTCATCCTTGCTACCTGACTTCCCACCCTCCCATAGCAAAATGCCCCACCCCTGCTTTTGGAAATCAAGTCCACCCACATGCATCAGAGGTCCTGGAATGGGAGGCAGAAGCTGCCACTTACCCCTGCCTGAGGCCCCGCAGTGCGGTAGCAGGCCAGGTCCCGCTCCTCCTGGTTGAGGGAGCTGAGCAGTGTCTGGAGACGCTCAATATATTGGATGGCACTGCGTAGGATCTCCACCTTGGGCAGCCGCTGGTTGGGGTTGAGCAGGGTGCTCCTCTTAAGGGCCTCAAAGGCCTCATTGACCTTCTTGAGCCGCCGTTTCTCCCTCAGGGTCGCTGCCCGCCTTCGGTCCACAGACACTGTCTTCCGCTTGCACACCTTACAGGCCCAGGGCAAGCACTGGCCCGGGCAGTGTTCGGTGGTCCCAGAGCCCTTCTCCTCCAGTGGTACCCGGCAGTCAGGGCCCAGGCCAAGGTCAGCCCGCTCATAGCTTGGGGGCTCGAAGCCTGGGAGCCGGACAGGCAGGTAGTTTTCAGTCTCATAGAAGCGGGGCTCGGGGTAGAAGTAGGGAGAAGTCTCGTAGAGCTCCATGGGGTCGGGAGATGTTTGCTCTTGCCACCAGCCCCCGGCCTCCTGCAACCCCTCAAACCCCTCACGCCAACTGCCGGGTGCCATTTAAACCCTTCCCGCTGGCATGGAATCAGAGATAAATATAGCCGACCCCTTGGAAACCTGAGCCTCCCTCTAAGCTGTTGCTGCACATCAAGACATTTACAGTGGATTAGATGTGATTCCCCCTTCTCCCCCGCCCTGCTTTCACCCCCCCTGTCCCCTACCCCAGGCCAGCCTGCCCCAAGCAAGTCCAGTGGCTCCTGTGCACGGGGAGGGAGGCCGTTGGGTGTAATTTGATTAGTTTTCGTTTCTCTGAAGCCCCTGTGGGCAGGGGAGGCGGGAGGCTGCACAGCATTCTTTCCTCATCTGCTCCTTTCAATAATGCCTAGCCAGGCAGCCTGGCCCCCCTGGGTCCCTGAAGCTGCAAGACAGAGAAGAAAGGGGGTGGGCTTTGCTTGGAAGGGACCTTGAAAGGTCATCTCACCCACACCTCTGCTCTCCAATAGAAGCTCGTGTAAACATCCTATTCTCATGAAATTCTGTCCTGGCTTTAAAGACTCTAGCCTAAGGAAGGAGATTCCATAAGCTTTTTGTGTCTCTTAAAGCTGCATGACCTTGAGCAAGTCACCTGCCCTGTCTGAGCCTCCATTTCCTCATCTGAAATATATAACAAAATAATCCCTAAAGTCTCCCTTGGCTTTTCAGTTTTATGACATGACTTGTAAAGCTTCATTGCTAGGAAGTTCTTTTTTGTTAGAATGCAAACCTTTTACCTTCTTGTTAGGTTCTCAGAAGGGAATGGAAGCTAGCTGATGCCTGTCTGTTTGGGGACAGGATGGTCATGAAACCTAGAGGCTTCCTAGCTCCCACTTTATTTTTCAGAATATCTTCAACACCCTTCCCCGTCTCTTGTCTGAGGGAGTACTCTAAGTCATGGGGGCAGGACTGGGAGAAGGAAGGCTCCTCGTTCAGGGGCACAACTTGTTTGAGTTGGAGCTGGTGTTTGGGCACAAAGTCTTAGTCATGTCATCTTTACCCATTGTCATGGGCATCAGGAGCCATTGGGATCTGATTGCCCCATTTAGTCTGGCCCACTCTCTATTCCCTTTCAAGGGGCACCAGAAATAGTTCTAGCTACAATGGGAAGGGGGTGATTGGAAGTTGCAAGCTCAGGGATGATAGAAAGCAAGTTCCCTTAAATCTCACCTTTTCCTGGAAACCTTCATTGATTTTTCCAGTTAGCAGGAATGTCTCCCTACCACTGAACTCCTAGAACAGCTCATAGGTTTCATAGGACTGAGAGTTGGAAGGGACCTTAAAAAGTCTATAACCCATATCCCTTATCACAGGCTATCTTTGCCACACAGATACTTAACATGTTCTGCTTTGCATCATTGGTAATCTTGTGTTATTTACCACATGGAAGAAATATTGGACTTTTATACACAGCTCTAGAGGGTCAAAACAGGATCAATCAGTGGAAGTTTCATGGAGGCAGATTTTTAGCTCCATATAAGGAAAACCTTTCAAACAGAACGAGAGATGTCCAATACCCAGGCAGAAATGTTTGATGTTGGGTCAGGGCATTCCTGTACTGAGTAGAGAGCTAGATCCACCTCCAAAGAGATTTCCCCATTCTAAGATTCCACCATAGCTTCTCAAGCACAGGGACTGTCTTTGGTCTTGTTTAGTACAGTTTCTGGAATACAGCAGGCACTTAATAAATGCTTATTGACTGATTCCAGTGCCTTTAATGGATTGTAAGTCTTGTGAAGGCAGAGATCATGCCTTAAGTATCTTTCTGTTTTTCCCAGTCTTAACTCCATGGCTTTACACATAGGGTAGAAGGTGCTTAATAAGTGGCTGCTGAATAAATGAAAAAATGAGGAATCTCTCCACCTTGGCCTTCCACTGGCTCAGCAACAGCTAACCTTCACATCTCAAACTGGCCTCACAACACCCCTGATACAGTTCACCATGACATATATGTATGTGTATGCACACATACACACACATATAATACTCCTACTTAAATAGTATTTTAAGATTTACAACACCCCTGGGAGATGGGAAAACAAGCATTATTATCCTCATTTACAGAGTTAAGTGGCTTTCCCATTAAGTATAACAGCTAGAATTCAAGCTCAAGTCTCTTGATGCCAGGTCTCATACTCTTTATTTTTTAAAAATGTATTAAAATTTTTTTGTTGATGTCTAAGAATAATCAATATAATTTCCCAGTACTCTCTTCCAATAAAATTCACTTTTGTAAGAAAAAAATATATAGTTAAGTGCAGCCAACCAAAACAATGATCTTAACCAATGGCATATGCCTCATTCTGTATTTGTGGCCCTCTACTTCTCTACTTAGAAGAGAGACATATCAGTCAGTCAATCAATGAGCACTTATTAATCACCTACTGTGAACTATGTTTCATTATGTGTTCTATGGAGTCAACGCTGGTCAGTACAGTGATCTGAGCTCTGATGTCCTTTAGGGTTTTTTCCTTTATTTTATTGAGATCATTACTATCACTATGTAATCTTGGGCAAATCACTTTTGCCTCAGTTTTCTCAACTGTAAAATGGAGTGATAATAACAGCACCTATATCCCAGGGCTGTTGTTAGGATCACAGGAGATCGTATTTATAAAGCACTTCCTCAGCATAGTGCCTGGCACATAATAGCTATGTTCTTTCCATTACAATGCGCTGCCCCTTCTGCGCTGCCTTGTTCTAGGGCAGCTGCTCCTTTCAGGTGCTGTTTCTTCCCCTAGGTTGGACATTCTCTTTTCATCACAGGCTAAGAGCAAAGAAAAAGGATGGCAGAATGAGCAAGACTATGCGTATTGCAATGATGAAAGGGAAAGGTGTCAAGGAGTCGACATTCACTGAGAGCCATCACTGACCCAAATGTCCTATGGGTCAGCTCCGGGCACTTTGGGAGCCAAGAGCCAGGACCACACCTGGCTAAAAGGCCTGTGTGTTCCCCTCTCCTTTGTTCATTCTCATTCCACAGACGGGCGTTAGCCTCAAGGATGTGTTGAAGCTCTAGGAGAAAGTGAGCCCTCTCTGGAGTCCTCTACTCAAAGGTTTGTGCAATGAATGGAAGGTAGCCTTGGGTCTGGGAGGAAAGGCTAAAGAACCAATTCTGTTCTGCCTCTGTTACTCATATGTGAGATGGGGCTGTCATACAACAGCATTTGCCTTTGGTGTGAAAAAATGAATGTTTTTATGTAGCTGTTCTACATGATGATAAAGGGTTAGGGGCATGTTTCCAAGGCTCTTGGGCAACAGCAGCTAAGGCAAGCTGAGCGTTTGTTAGGCTAACACCTGGTGAGCACCGGAGTTTAATTCTGTGATTTATTTAAATTTCTGTGACTTCTTAGGTGTGTGACCTCAGACAAGTCACAACTTCTTTGGGTCTCAGTTTTGTCATCTGTAAAATTAAGGGATTGAACTGCAAGTCAACAATATGGCAGCCCAAAAAAGTTAACATGAGCTTGGGCTGTATTCAGAAAGGCCTTGCTCCCAGAAAGAAGGTGGTAACTTCCATTGTTGATAATGTCGGGAGATTGCCCTTAATCAGACTACCCCAGTATTACATTCAGTTCTGGACACCACCTTAGAGGAAGGACTTTGCTAGGCTTCAGAGCATCCAGAGAGGAGTAACTAGGCTGATGAAGGGCCTTGAGTCCATGCCACCTGAGGATCATTTGGAGGCACTGGGAATGTTTGCCTGGGAGAAGTGTCGTGAGGACAGGAGAGCTGCCTTCAAATACTTGAAAATCTAAGCTCTCTTGTGTAAGATAGATCTGTTTCACTTGGCCCCAGAGGGCAGAATGAGGAACAAGAAGAGGGAGTCAGGAAGGAGGCTTACTGCCAGTATTACAAGGAGTAGAGTTGCCCTGAAGTGGGCTGGGCTGCCCTAGGAGGTGGGTTCTCCAAGTAAAGGCTGCTTGGCAATTGTCTGGATGTTCTCTCTCTGACTGGGCTGGACTGGATGGCCAGTGAAGTTCCTTCAACTCAAAAATTCTTTGACTTAGATAACCTCTAAAGGTCCCTTCTGGTCTAAATCTATGCTCATCATGATGCTTCTACTCTACTGATTCTTTCTGGAATAAAGTATTTCTGCACAAATAACTTAGGAGATCAAGTTAGAAATGTTTGTACAACTGGCCTTAGGAGCTCCATGTTCCCGCTCATCTTCAACCCTCTGTTCTCTTCTTCCTGCACTCATGTCTTGGTTGGTTGGTTCATACTCAACGAGGACCAAAATGGCATCCCTGTGTTGGGATCAATGTATAGTGTATCTTACTGTGGCTGATCAGATATCTCCTTGACTGCTGCTAGGGAAGTCTCTAGGAAGAGGATTAGGGGTAGGATGGTTTCAGGAAGGAGTCCATATGTGGGCATAGGAAGGCCTCAGGATCTTATAATCCACTGGACTGAGGGCACGTGGTTCATATTCCCAGTTAGAAGCAGTTGCTCCACTGGGTGCCCTATCCCCTAGAGACTCTGACCTATACCCCTAGTTTCCCAGATCCTTGGAAGATGTGGGTGGGGGAAGAGGACACAGATTGGGATGGAGTGCGGTAGTGGTTAAGGTTCTTGACCCTGAGATATAAGACCATACCTACTACTAGGACTGTCAGGTGGTGGTGAACTGAGCAAGGGAATAGAATGGTCTTGCTGCAGATGCAGGGGGCTATGGTATGGGGGCCCTTAAGGATTATGGGACCAAGAAAACTGCAGTGGCATCCTTCTTTCCATACACAGATGTCAGGCACTGTGGGACATAGTACCAATTGTTTCACCCTCATTATGGCTTTGTAAAGTTTTCCTTCTGGAGACCTCAGAATATTTTGTTCTGCATCCTTCAGCTATACTAGTATTCTATGTATGTGTCATTTCCCTGTTGGACTGTAAGTGCTGAGAGGACAGGGATAATTTCTTATTTAAACTTCCTCATCTACTGCCTAGTGTAGTGATCTGCACTCAGTAAATGCTGAATAAATGTTGTTTGAATTGTTGTCAGAGAAAAGCACAGACCATCTGTGCACATTTACCATCATCTAAATGATAAATTCTTCAACTAAATGGGGAGCTTGAGCCACAAGTCCAAGAGCAAGAAATTATGTCTCATGCTTCTAATTGAATGTGAGTTTTTAGAAGGAAGGTAAAGTCGAGTTTTTGCCTTCATATCCCGAGGGCCCAGCACAGTGTCTGGCACGTAGTGGGCACTTAATTCATGCTCCATAATTTGAATTTTGCCTTCCTTCCGTAGGTTGGAGACTTCCCCAGAATGGTATCTCTCCTATAAGGTATGGAGTTCACCAATGTCATGCCTTCTTCCTTTGGGTCTTCTCTCTGTGTTCTGGATTATACCAGGAATGAAAACAAAGTCCTTTATCGTCTGTCATCAACTCAGCACCGTATTAGTAGGAGGATCAGGTTCATGTTTATTCCGTTGATAACCCAGCTGGCTAGAAGCATAGGGAAATGGAGTTTCTGTAGATAATGAGTATATTTATCAACCAGTCAATCGACAAACATTTATTAAGCATCTACTTACACTTACTTAAGTACTTCCTACTGGAGGGCAAGGTCTTGGGGATACATATACATCCACACTCTTGAGGACCATATGTATTAAAGGAAGTATGTGTTTGTGGGTGTATGCATATATGTATGTATTTGTGAGCATATGCATTCTGTGATTCTATATGTGTCCTTGTCCTTGTGTGCTCAGCACTGAGGGGTCAAGACTGACCTGATGGTTAAGGAAAGTCACATTTCTCCCCTTTCCTGGGGACCAGGTTGTAGCTTCTCCCTCCTAAAAAAGCCCAGAATATAGGAAAAAAAATACTGTATCTGGCATCTGCCGCTGGGGCTTCCCCTCCCCTAGGGCCTGTGGTTCTCCCCTATCCTGCCCCCACCACCCCTTGTGTTGCCCTCTGATGGATGGGAACACGTTGATGCCAAGTACAGCTCTGTCTTTGTCCTCCACCACCAGCCAGGATCCATCAGCTCTAACCTGACAGCAGGGAGTCCAGCCATAATCCCCACCCCTGCTGGGTTGGCTGGAAGGGCCCCCATTACCCGTGGCTGCCCTCCCCCCCACCAAACACCCACTCCTTACCCCTCCTCCATGGGCCCCAGTAGCATTTCTGTTAATTCCCCTTCTCTAGCTTTAACTTGATGCTATTTGCATGATGTGTTAGACTTCATTTGCATGGTAGCTACTAGATTTCATAATTCACAGAAATCCCCTCCACCTGCTTCTCTCTTCCTCCGTCTCCTTCTACTGCTCCCCTCTCTTCTTCTCCCTCTCCCACCATGAAGGACTCTCAGCCTTAGGTTTCTGAAGGCCAGTGTCTCTCAGTCCTACTCGGGGCCAGGTGGGCTGATGGATGCCTGGTTGAATTGGACTCACATATATTCCCCATTCCAGAATCCGGGGCGGGGGGTGGGGGGGGGGGAAGAGGGAGGTTGGATTCTGGATGCGGAAGGAGAGACGAGGGCCTTACAGTAGAGACATTGGCCCCAAAGCGTTGTGAGGAATCTACCTTGTAAAGATCAAGAGTAGCTTAAGTTGTAAAGCTTGGAAAGTAGAGTGTTCCCTACTAACATGTTGCTGCTGTCCTGGTTCTTATCTTGTGTGATGGAATGTAGATAGAAACTGTCTTGGGACAAGTCCCTATCCTGATATTATTCTCTTATGTTTAGTATTCTACAGACTCTTACACAGTGGTCAAAGCTACTTTTTATAGTTAAATAATAAAAGCTGACATTTATATAGTGTTTACCATGTGCCAGGCATTGTGCTAAGCACTTTAAAATAATAATAAAATATATATATAACAAAAAATAAAAGTATTAGGGTATAAGCTCATTGTTGGTGTTGTTTTCACCTAATATTCTATGGCATTCAGATGGAGATTGCCCTAGGACAGGTCACTACACTCTTATTATTCTCTTATTTTTAACATTCTGCACGCTTTTTTGGAATAAAATGATTGTTGTTTGTAATTAAGTAAAAGCATTGGCATGGAAGCCCATCTTCTGTAAGTCCATCAAAAGCATCTTTGGTGCAAGTTATTATTTATTACGATTTGTTGTTGGGCAGCCGTGTCTGACTCTTTGTGACTCCATTTGGGGTTTTCTTGGGGATGATACTGGAATGGTTTGCCATTTTCTTTGCCAGTGTGTCCCCATTTTACAGATGACGAAACTGAGACAAATGAGATTAAGTAACTTGCTCAGGGTGAAATGGCTAGTAAGTGTCTGGGGCCAGATTTGAGCTTAGATCTGCCTGACTCTAGGCATGGTGTTCTATCCACTGCATGTTGCTTTCCATAATTATTGGGAGCTCAGTAGGGTTACACATATGGCAGCTGCTGGGAGTTAGTGTAGTACAGCTTAAACCAATAGTGATTTGGAGGGTTTGGGGAGGTTAAAATCAGGGTGTGGATATATGTGTTGGGGTGGCAGTTTCTGTGCATTTAAGTAAGCAGAGGTATGAAAATGACACATATAGCAGTCCTGATTATGGAAGATTGAGCAGCTTGGTGAACACTAGGTGTTTAGAAGACTTTCTCTTTGGGCACTGTCGGTCTGTCTTCAAGATTCTGACAAAGTATGAAAGCTAACACAGACGACCTCAGTGTGGATGAGGGAGAGAAACAGATGCTGTTGTGTTCAGACTTCTCTCTCTACCGGGAGAAGTGAGTAAGATGTATTGAGTGTATGTGTGGGTGGTGGGGAGGGGATATTCAGGATTGGCTTCTTGGAGGTGGCAGACAGGCAGGCAAGGAGTGAAGGAAGATGCTTTGTGGATGATGGAGACTGATAAGAATGCCTAGACCTAGGGGTTATGCCCAGGTGGAGAGGGGAGGGTCTGGAATAGTAGAGGACAAAGGTAAGTGAGGGAAGAAGGAAATTAGAGAGAGACAGACAGAGACAGACAGAGACAGAATAGAGAGGGAGAGTGCTTGGGGAGGGAGGGCAGAGATGTGCTTCTATCCCTTCTCTCTCTCTCTCTCTCTCTCTCTCTCTCTCTCTCTCTCTCTCTCTCTCTCTCTCTCTCTCTCTCTCTCTCTCTTCCCCCACCCCCAAGAGACCATCAGAGAGGCCACACATTGTTTCCACTGAAGACAAGGAATCAGATGACTGTTGGGAAATCCCGGCTGTGACTGGAATCCAAAACCCAGAGCCAGACTCATTCTCTAAGATTCTTTTGCTGTCAGGGGAGGGGCAAGAGAAGGATAGGGAGCTGGGGTGCTGGGGAGTTAGATAGACTGGGATGGGGGGGAAGGGGAGTCTAAGTCTATCTATGGAGAAGGGAATAGAGACCTCACTACTTAGGTCAGAGGGCAGGGAGCAGCCAAGGCTTCTGTATAATATGACACAACTGTAGGGACTGGGAGCTTGAAACTATGAGTGAGGATGGAGAATCATATGTTTTGAGCTGGAAAGGATCTCAGGGTTCATCTTTTCCAACTCCCTTTTTTTTTAACAAATGAAGAAACTGAGCCACAAAGAGGCTAAAATATTTTCCCCAAGGTCACACAGGAAGTAAGCAGCTGAAACAGATATTTGAACCTCTGATTCCAAATACAGTACATTCTTTATTGTCCCACTGAAAACAAGACCTGCAGCTCACTTTACAGAGCTAAGTTCTGTACCAACAATGAGAGGAAGAGCTCAAGGAGGAGGCCTAGAGGAGGCCATTGTGGATGGGAAGGGTTAGCAGGCTGGCTCAAATGTAGAATGAGCAGTGTGGCCTAATGAGTAGATCAGAAAAAAACAGAGTTCAAATCGTTCTTCAGACTGCATAAGCCACTTAATTTCTATAAAGTGAGGGGGTTAAAGTTTATGACCTCTGAGATCTCTTCCAGTTCTGAATCTGTGATCTGTGATTAGAGATAAAGGCAAAGTGAGATTTTTCATGTTCCCCACTGGCCAAGGTGTCGCTGTCTCCTCCCCAAGCTAGAAGGGACCTTAGAGCACCCCTAGCCTAGGACACTTGACCCTTTATTCTCACCACTACTTTTCAAGGTTTCGTCCCCCTCATCTTCATAGTGTCAAGTTGTCTCTTGTAAGGTTCCTGGCCTGCCTTCTTCTTATCTTCCAACACACAGAAACACACACACGCACGCACACACACACACATGACTTCCCTCCACCTCAAGTTCTGACACTGAGAAGCAATGTAGTATTATGGAAAGAATACCAGATTAGGAGTCAAGAGACTTGGTTCTGAATTTTGTCCCTGCTACCGCTTAACTTAGTGTGACCTTAGACAAGTCACTTTTCCTTTCAGAATCATCATTGGTAAAATGAGGAAATGGGAATAGACTATCTCTTTCTTTCACTTCCACTTTTAAACCTATGAAATCTCTCTGCCCACCCGTACTACTCCCCTAGTCCTTGCCTGTTTTCCTTCCTTCTGTCCTCGTAGTCCCTTAACTGTCTCCTCCACCTCCCTCCTTGGGGGGAAAACCCCCTAGCCTTTTTCTACCCCCTCTCTGGACCCAGCTTCTATTTCTGCCCCTTTGACAAGTTGTAACATATTTAGGAGCAGCTGCTGCCTGGATGAAGATGCCTTTGCCTCCCTCCCCCCTCCAAACCCTCCTGGACTGCCCCCTCCTCACTCTCCACAACCACCGCCCCCATGCCTGGAATGTGCCCTGGGCCCCTCCCCAGTCTTTCCTCACCCAGGACTGAGACCAGATGCGTCTCCTAGGTCCCCACCACATGGCTGGCCGCCTGGGCCAACAGTATTGGGCCGAGAACTGGGCCCAGGCATCCGGAGACTTGCTATCTAATCCTTTTGTGCTTTAGAAAAGTCACTTAACAGCTCAGAGACTCAGTTTCCTTATCTGTACCTTGGGTATGATTGTATCTCCTCCACTTGCCTCAAAGGGTTGTCGTGAACATCCACTGAAATACCAGGTAGGGAAGCTGCCTGTTTTGTGAACTACAAAGCATGAGGCACCATTCATTATTCTTATGAAAGGGGCCAAGGGCATCTGAAGTGTGGGGGTCCCCTGGAGTAGTCATCAGACCTCAAACCCGTCCTCCCTGTGTGAGCTTCTTTTCTTAAGTTTATAAGGAAGGATCACACACTGGGGTCCCACCTTGGCATAAACTAGATAGGGCTTCAATTAAGATTGGCCCCAGGGGAAGTGGTTAGATCCTGCTTCCTGGTTAAGTTCTGGGTCTCTTGGCCTACCCTTCAGGCTCTCACTCCATGCCTATCCCCAACCCCATCATGATCAATTGCCAGGTGTCTCTGGTTATATCACTTATTAGCTGTGTGACCTTGGACAGGTCACTTCACCTATGAGTTTCAGGATCTTCATTTATAATATTAGTGCATTAGACTAGAAGATCTCTTAGGTTCTTTCTAATCCTAACAATCTACCATCTATGATCTCGGAGGTCTCTTCTTAAGCATATTTAGCTCCATTCCCTGGGTCTCACTCCCTCCACCCCACTGCCAGCTGTCATCTTGTGACCCTCTATTGCCTTTCATATCCAATTTGGTCCCCTAATCCAGGCCTTCAAAGTTCCTCCCCTCCAACTGTCGTCCCCTTCCCCAAACTGCCCTCATGTCCCATGACTTTCTGGCAGACTCACTGCTGTACCAGGCAAGCGTCTGTCTTTTCCTTTCTGTCTCTGGGTCTCCCTGCCTTTTACATGACCCACTTCTCCTCAGCCAAGCCCTGTCCTTATCCTTGAAAAGCCTGTTAACCCCCTCCCTGTCCTGGGAGGTTTTTTGAAATCTACCTGCTTCTCTTCATCCCATTTCCTCCAGCTTGGGGCTCCTTCCTCTTCCACCCTCCCTGCTGTCTTTAAGACCGTAATTTAGTACTATGGTTCCTAGTTTTTGTTACCTTATACATGTATGTCCATTGTCCCTGAGTCAGAAGAAGCAAGTTTCTTAAGCAACCCTGTCTCCTTCATCAATTCAATTCATTCTAATATCAGTTAATTGAGACCCCATATTTGAAGTTATGAGGAATATAAAGATGGATAAGTCATGGTCTTTGCCCTCAAGAAGCTTACACTAATGAAGGGAGGTAAATTATGCATATTCACAAATAAGTATAATACAAGGCAGACTGTGATGGGTTCCATAAGAGAAATTCCAAGAACATGTTACAATGTTGGTGTTCAAAAGAGGAAATGATTGGGGATGGTGAGAATCAGAGAAGGTTGTACAGAGCAGTTGGCCTTTGAGCTGGGCCTTAAAGAAGAGGAAAATTTCAAGTGGAAGAGTTGGGAGGAGGGGGAGACATTCCCAGCAGAAGGAATGGAATGAACTAAGTTCCAGAGGCAAGAAAGCATGAGATGTGCTCAGAAAACTGATTACCTGTCTGGTTGGTCTGGAGCAAAGATTAAGGAAGGGGGCAGTGTGGAAAAAGGCTGGAGCTTGATTGTAAAGGGTCTTGAATGTCAGGCTAAGGAGTTTAGACTCCATTCCATGAACAATGGAGTGCTCTGAAAGGACAGAGATCATGTGTCATGTGTCAGGCCTGTCCTATCTCCGCATCATAGAATCAGAGTTGGAAGGAAACTGTGGAACCGTCTAGTTCAACCCTCATCTAAATAAGAATCTCATCTAAACCTTACCCAACTTTTCATCCAGTAAGGGGGACCCCAGCTTCTCCTCCTGAGGTAGGTCATTCCTCTGTTGGAGAGCTGTACTCCAGCCCAAACGTGCTTCTTTATATTGACTATCTACCATCTTGAGCATGACCACCTGCTTGTCTCACAAGTCTCTCATTTTAACATGAACTCTTCATCTTGGAATTTAAGATAGAGAAGATTAGAGTCAGAATGAGTCTAATATTGTAGATGTTTGGAAAGGAGTTTTCAGAGCCTTCTGTAAAGTATAGGTAGGATCCCATAGATTAAAGTTCTATAGAGTAAGTCAGCCAAGGCAGGAAAGGGGAGATTTCATGAATGAAATTCTATAGAAAACTTCTGATGAGAAATAAAAGGGGAAGCTATCTAAAGAGTGAATTTGCAAGGGATCATTAGCCAACTTGATTCTTTTTAAAAGTCACGTCCTCAATAGGGAAACAGGATCAGGTAACAGACCGTAGTATGGTCCTGTGAGATATTGTTGGAAGTACAAATGATTAGAATGAACTGAAGCTGGTGAAGTAAGCTGAAGACAGCAAAGAAAAGCTGTATAGAGAAAGAGGAAGATCCAAGGGTGGAGGACAATGATGACAGAGAACAGAAGAGAAGGAAAAGCTGCTCAATTATCACTTTACTTCTGTTTTTCCCTGACAAAGAGAATGGAAAGAACACTACAAAAATGATCAATAGGAAATTGATGCCCAAAATAAATGGGAATGTTGTAGGAGAACACCTAACTGCCCTTGATGAATTCAAATGAACTAGACTCAGATGGACAGAAAGATGCAATAGAAGTGATGACCGAGCCTCCATCAACCATCTTTGAAAGAATGTAGAGAATGAATGGGAAAGGAAACCCAGGACTAAAGAATGACAGATATTTTCCCAGTTTAAGGAAGAGCAGAGAATAGAATCTGTAGACATAGTGAGTTTGACAATTCCCAGCAAAATGCTACAAAGTAGGTTGGTTAGCAGACATTAGAGAGGCAATGAGGTACAGTGGCTGGAGTGCTAGACCTGACTTTGAATCCTTTCATCAGCATTAGCCGAGTGATCATGGGCAGAGTCACTGTACGCTTCTGGGTCTCAATTTTCTTATCTGCAAAATGGAGATGATAATACCTGCATGACTTAACTTATAAGGAAGTAGTGAAGGTCAAATGAGATAATATATAATATATATATATATACAATATATACATATAATGTATAAACTATGAGTGTGCAAACTCTATGGAAATGCTGTACAAGTTATTTTTATCTAGAAAAGGAGGTGGTGATTACATAGATCCAACGTGTTTTCACAAAGAAGAAGTCATGTCAGACTAATCATACTTTCTTTTTTTAACAGAATTGTTATGTTGGTGTTTCAGGGAAATTCCATGGATTACTTTGCCTGGGATTTTTGTTGCTTTCGTTTAGTCCTTTCAGACATGTTCAACTCTTCAGGACTTCATTTGGAATTTTCTTGGCAGAGATACTGGAGTGGTTTGCCTTTTCCTTCTCAAGTTCATTTTACAGATAAGGAAGATGAGGCAAACAGGGGTTAAGTGACTTGCCCAGGGTTACCCGGCTCTGAGGCCAGATGTGAATTTAGGAAAATGAGTCTAACTCCAGGCCCAGCACACTATCCACTGTGTCACCTAGTTGCCCCAACCTAGATTTTAGCAAAGTCTTACATATAGTCTCCCACGTAATTTTTATTGCCAAAAAGAAAAGATACGGGCTAGACAATGATACAATTAGATGAATTTGGCACTGAGTTAATGGATGGCTTCTAGTTATTAAAGATTTGATGTTGGATGATGTTTAATAGTAAGCCACAGGGATCTGTGCTTGGCACTTAGCTATTTAACATCTTTATTAATGACCTAGATAAGGTCATAGTTGGCATGGCTATCAGATTTGCAGATGACACAAAGTTGGGAGAGACTAAACATGGAATGATAGAGTCGTTCAACCCAGCAAGCTAATAAGTGAATTCAGTTAGGCGACATTAGGAATTATAGTGTCCAGGACCATGGAGCTGTGAGTTTGAATGTGCTCTGTCTTGACCAGATCACATCGGGGGTATTGTCCTGACACTACATTTTAGGAAAAACGTTCACAATCTGGAGAGAATCTAGAAAACAACTGGGATGGTGGAGGTTGTCACTGTCATGCCCAGTTCCTCTTAAAGGGACTAGGATACTTAGTTTGGAGAAGAGTAGAGTTAGGGAAGATGCAAATAGTGGTCATGTACATGATGGACATGTACATGTAAATTTGCTTTCCACAAATTCGATTTTATGTAAAGAATACTGAGAGAAATTCACATATTCCCCAAAAAACTATGTTAATTTTACTGTATAGTACTGTGCTATGCCCCCTTTGCTCCTGCCCCTTGACCTTCCATCCCCCTAACAAAATAAAACCTCATTTGAAGAACCCCTCTGAGTGAAAGCAGAAAAACAAGGGGCAGAGAGACCTGTATTGCCACAACCATATCCAGAGCTTGGCTTGAGATCTCCAGTGCAGAAGATGAGACCCTTGTCCTACTCTGCCCACATGTCTATCCTGGCATGTCTGCCTTCCATCCCTCTGAGCTCAGACACTGCATCTGTCCCTGGCCTCCCATGTGTCCTTGAACTGTGAGCATATTTATATTATGTAGAAATTGCTTTACTTAGAAGTCTGTGGAACAGTCCACTTACGTAAAACGAGAACTCTCTGTATTTGAAGGCCTGTTGTGTAGAAGAAGGATTACACCTGCTCTGCTTGGCACTGAGGGCAGAACTAGATGCAATGGGCAGAAATTGTAAAGAGGAAGATTTAGGCTTGACGTAAGTTTGACAGAGTTTAACCCTGATCTCATGGTATGGCCACACCATGTGATCTTGCCCAGTGCCAAAGCATTTGAACTTTGGGATAAAGTAGGAGTTCTCTATTGAATGCTGAACCTGGAATCAAGAAAACCTAAGTTTGAATCAGGCCTTAGACTTTTACTAGTTGTGTGACCCTGGACAAGTCACTTATCCGCTTTCTGGTTCAGTTTGCTCGTCTGTAAAACAGGGATAACAATAGCTTTTACCTCTCAGAATTATGAGTATAAAGTGAGATAACTTTTGTAAAGCACTTTGCAAATCTTAAAGCATTATGTAAATAATAGCTGTTATTATTGTTAGTTGTCATCATCATCATCATCATCATCATCATCACCGTCATCATCATCGTCATCGTCATCATCGTCAGTCCCAGGGACTTGACCTTTGGGATGATGAAGAAATCCTTGTTGAAGCATCAGTCCCTGGCGCTGCGGCTGGGGGCCTTTGGGATTGTCTGAGTAACTCATCCAACAGACGATGGATGACCACATGCTGAGTTAGTTTGAGACAAGTACCGACTGGTCTAAATAATATCCTCTGAGGTCCCTTCCAACTCTGACTGTTCTATGATTCTGTGAGATGACATCTCCATATTGGCTCCCTGGTGTTCACACCAGGACTGATTACCTTATTCCCTAAAGCTTCCCTTTCCTTTAACTTCTCTGTTTCTGTGGCTGGCACTATCACTTCCTTGTTCACCCAGGCAAGAAAGCTGGGTATCATCTATAACTCATCTCTCATCTCCTACATCCAATTGCAAAGTCCTTTCCATTCAGTATCTGCAAAATTTTTCAATCTGTTCTGTCCTATTCATTCCCACTTCAGCATTCCTAATCAAAGAACTCATTGCCTCTTTCCTGAACAATTTGAATAACCTGAAACTTGTCCTTGCAGCCTCCAGACGCCAGAGTCTTGCCTCTCCATTGCATTCTTCAAACCACTGGGTGCAACCTTCCAAACAGCACTGATAAGGAAGGTGTTCCTCCACTCAGAAGCTTTCAGTGGTTCCCCATTGGCTACCAAATAAAGTATAAATTCCTTAGCATGATAGCCGAGATCCCTCACCAACTGGACCATACTTACCTTCCTCGTCTTATTTCTCACTACTACCCTTGCTAGATGCTAAATTATAGTCAGCTAGACCACTGACCATCTCCTATTCACATCCCATTCTCTCCTGTTTCTATTGCCTCTGTTTAAAGTTTCCCTCAGTTCTGGAATGGACCTGCCCTTTGCTGGCTGTTAAAGTACTTCCCTCTATCAAGAGCCAACTCAAATGCTCCCTTCTTTATGAAACTTTTCCTATCTCACTCCATCAAATTTGTCATAGCATTTCATCTCAAATCTCTTTCATGTACATTGCATTTTTTTCTTGTGGTTATTCCTGTACATGTCTCATTCACCCATCCTTTCCCTGCTACCTTGCCAGTGGACTGCAGGATACTTGAGAGCAGGGTTTCCTTAGCAAATATTTCTTGAATTGAACCTAATTTCATTGTCCCATTCACTTCCAGCAGTGGCCCTGTACCTGCCCCTTTCTTAATACAAAATAATAATACAATGGATTTCTTAATAAAAAAGTGTCCTTTGGGTTGACTTTGCCCTTCATTGAAAGGTCAGCTCATTCTGCACTTTAGCCTCAGACAGTCTTCTCATAGCACCATCTCACTCTTGTATTTACTCGTTACTCATACTTGAGAGGCAGTGTGTTACATTGTGGTTAGGGTACCTCGGAGCCAGGAAGACTTGTGTTCAACATCTCCTGCCTTTGATACATACTGACTATATCCCTCCAGAAAAGTCACAGCCTCTCAGGGGATTAGCCAACTCTACTACAAACTGTGGAGAAGTTGCTGACCTGAATTAGTAGAGGGTTTCCTTGCACGAAAGTTCCTTGTGCTAATGAAACCATAGATCTGGTTCCTACTTCTATCCCAACTTGTATTTACTCCCTTTTGTTTGTATGTCAAAATGTGAATTTGTGGAGGAGCACCTTATGCAGCCACACACTTCTCTTTAGACACTTTTCCACCTTATGAGAATCATTAGTGATTTGACTCACTAGAATTATGTTCTTTTAGCCTTGAGTCAATTTCAGATTTCAGGCAATGGGATCCTACCCTATTCTTTGTCTGAATTCTTTGATATTTGCTCTCCCAAACTCCAGGGTACACCTCAGAGCATAGGAATGTCCTGTTTCTTCTCTATGACAAATTCCTTAGATGGCTCTCATTTCAGTTTCTGAAACCAGTTCCTCCTTGTGGTTCAGATTCATTTCCAGGAAAGTCATTGCCCTTGCGTTTTCTTCTGTGTTCCACAAGATAAGCTTCTCAGTGAGATGAGGCAAGGGAAGGCAGGGCAGGGCAAGTTTTTATCAGCTGCCCTGCTTGTAGGCGTGGGAGCACCAGCAGGTGTGTGGATAGCTGCAGGCCTTCATCACAGTTGTAGCTTGATTCTGTGCCAGTTCTGTCTGTGAGCCTCTTCTAAAACATCATCCATTTCCCCCTTTTGGCCAGGCAGTTCGAAATATGTTTCTGCCACAATGCCCCTTCTGTGTTCTTTGTTTTGATCCTCACCCAAATGTTCTTCACCATGTCTGCATCCCCATGTCCCCTCCCTTGATAAGTCAATGAGCATTTATTTAGCACTTACTGTGTGCCCACATTGTGTTAAGCAGGGTGATACAAGGAAAGGCAAAAGCTCATGCATTCTCTGCATCTATCTCCATTGCATTCATTGCTCCTTTGATCTTATCTCTTTCTTTTGAGAAGATTGCTAGGTTGTCCAATGACCACCTCCTCCTCCCCCCTCCCCTCCTTCCCCCCATGATCCCTCCCCAGACACCTCTGAAAATGAGGACCAGAGGCATAGCTGAGCTAGTCAGTAAGTCCTACCACACAAAAATTCATCTTTTAGCTCTCATTTTTGCTTGATTTGTACTCACTGGTATATGTGGGAGTGGAGGTACTACCAGACTAACCAATCAATTACTCAATCAACAGGTATTTATTAATTTCTTATGTGTCAGGCACCATTCTAGCATCCCTGGGGATGCAAACCCAAACTCTGATAGTCCTTGAAAGAGCTTCCATTCTCCCAGGGGGTACAACATGAGAAGCACTGTGGTCCACTGGCAAGAACACCAGCTGTGGGGTCAGAGGACCCTGGTTCAAATCTTTTCTCCATTGCTTACAACCTGTGTGAACTTTGGCAAGTGACAAAACCTCTCTGGGCTTTGGGGCTATGAACTAAATGGCCTCTGATGATTCTAATTCTTTGTTATTTAAATGATTATTATTCATTTATTATTAAGGATTTGAACATAGGACTCTGAATCAAATCTGGTGCTCTATCCATTACTAAACTACCTCTCACATTGCCTCTTTTGAAATACTGTGCACCTCCACTTTTTTTCTTCTTCTGATGTGATAAATTCCTACAAGAATAGAATTTTCTGTCATTATAAATACATCTATTAAAAAATCACATTAGAAAGTGTCAAGTGTGCCCCTAGAATGCAATGCTCTAGGTGGAATGTGATGTTCTAGCTTGCTTTTCCTAAGGCTAGCTCTGCCCCAGGTTCTTGGCTGGCAGGGAGTTTAAGGGGACTCAGGGTAAGGGTATGAGGGCAGAGCACGTTCTGTGAAGGGAATGTGCATCTGGAAGGTAGGAAAGCAGATTCTCATTAGAGATTTTGGGGGATCTTCAACTAGGAAGTGCCAGGACTTCTGATTTTCACTAAGCATGCCTGAGATAATTTGAAAGAACCCAGAAGGTAATGTCAAGGACACAGCTGTCACTGACCTTGTGATATAGACACTGTCTTCCCCTTCCTCCCCCTGGATACTCTGCCTCCCTTGGCATTTGTGACACTGCTCTCTCTTGGTCCTCCTAGACTGCTCCTTGTCAAGCTTTCTTTCTGGATCATCCTCCATCTCCTGCCCTCTAACTGTGGGTGTCTCCCAATGTTCTGGACCGTCTGCTCTTCTCACTCTGTACCCTCTTTCTCATCTGACCCCTTGTTTTCATTTCTATGCAGGGGAAGTGGGGATAGGTGCCAGGTACTCTGCTAAGTGTTTTATAAATAAATATTTCATTTGATCCTCACAGCAACCTAGGAAGTAGGTGCTATTATTATCCCCATTTTACAATTGGGAAAACTGAGGCAAACAGAGGTTAAGTGACTTGCCCAGGGATACAGAGCTTGTAAGTGTCTGAGGCTAGATTGGAACTCAGCTATATCTGACTCTGGTCCGGTACCTTTATCCATTGTACTACTTACCAGCTCCTAATATACTAAGCTCTAAAATATCTACTGAGATCCAGTTCTGTTAATAACTATCCCCCACCTTTGGGACACACATACACACAACATAAGGGAAACCAACATGCAGGGGAAGCTCCTTGGATAGTCAGATTTCCCAGCGCTGTGCTATTCTGACAGAAGGCAACCTCACCAGGCTCCTGTGTCTTCCCTCTTCCCCAAAGCACAACTCAAACATCAGAGGATCATGGGCCAGCCCAACATTAACTCATGATTCAAGTCTCCCTACCTTTACCTATCACTAAAGTCAGCTAAAGTGAGATCAGTGCCTTGGTCATCAGTTAGGAGTAAGACCTGATTCCCACCTATATCACTTCGCGGAGTTTATTTGTCTGTGGACATGTTGCACCTTCCACAAATGGAATGTAAGCTCTTTAATAGCACAGTCTATGTAACCTTATTCTTGGATCCTTAGTGCCTAGCTTACTGTTTTGTGCATTTGGTGCTTGATAAATATTTGATGAAATGAACTGGATAATTCAGGGAATTTCCTCCCAAGGGCTCCAGACTGGAAGAAGGAAGTCTCCTTAAGAGGAGGGACTATGAAACCTTTTTCTTGTATCCCCAGTACCTAGCTCAATGTCTTATGAACTAGGTACTTCATTCATATTTGTCGAATTGGAGAATATAGGTGAATTTCTTCCCAAGGGCTCAAGGGGGTAGGGGGTGGGGAGTCTAATTGGGCTTGTCTAATGTTAGTTGAATTTTGGGGTCCCTGGGCTTGACAGAGTCTTGAGAACTATACTATTTCATCTGCTTAACTCTAGGAAAAGTAGCACTGAACCTTTGCAGACAGATGCCTAAGTCTTCCAAAGGAGAATGCCTTATTTTCCAGATTCATACTCATGCTTCTTTTGTTCTACGATTTCCCCCTGACGACAAAAACCAAAGGGCTCATGGTTAAGGGGAAAGTCAAAGGTCAGACAATTAGGTCCCAGACTCCAGCCTCATGGACCCAGAACCTAGTAAGGACAGCAGGCAAAAGCAGGCTACAGGGAGGAACCAATGGGAGGTACCATCTGGTCCTCATTCTGGGCTGGGGAACAGCCATGTGGCAAGGGAATGGGGAAGGCCAATCACGACTTTAAAAACACCGTGTTGCCAGAGCTGTGGGCACTGGCACCAGGCTGGCCCTCACCAGCCAGCGGATATAGATGATGGAACATTCAGGAACTCAGAGTTCTTGGTGGGAGCTCACCCCATAAATCCTGGACCAAAGAGAAAAAGAGCTCAGTACACTTTGCTATCCCTCACATACTCTATGGAAAAACTGTCCAAAGGTCAAGATGTCTAGCTCCCTGCCTCTATTATCCTAGTTTCTTCAATATGATCCTTTTGGTTTTCCAAACTGTCTGATTTGTGGTTCAGAAATAGAAGGGGATTCTCTAGGAGAGTTTGTAGTGGGGTCAGAAATTTGGCACATCTTGTGGCAGTATCATACACATCGGTTCTTTGGAAAGAGAACCAAATTTGGAATCATAGAACCACAGACTCTCAGTGCAGGCTGGGACTCCAGGGGCCATCTAGTTGCATCAGTAACTGAACAAGAATACAAATGTATCTGAGAAATAGTGACCCAGTTTTCACTTGAAGGCTCTGAGTGATGGACAGCCCGCTGCCTCTCAGTGCAGTCTATGCAACTTTTTCAAGACTGGTTGTTTCTAAGGCTTCCTTCACTGTTAAGATCTCCTCTTTGCAGCTCTTCTCTCCGGCTCCTAGCACTGCTCTCTGGAGCCTAGAAAACATAGGTAATACCTCTTATGCACTGAATATTAAAAGATAGCTGTCTTGGGCCATCTACGGCTTCTCTTCTCCAGATTAAACATTCCTGGTTCCTTCACTTGTATAGGGAGGTAAGGGAGGACTAGAACCTCTGGGGTGAGGGCTGCCGAACCCTTTTCAGAGCCGCTCATACACTTTTGGTGTCCACCTGTCCCTCAATGCTCCATAGCAAGTGAAGTAGGCCACACCCTGGTAAAAAACCTTTCTGCAGATGCGCTAAATCGGGTTGAGGGTATCCAACAGGCGTCAAACCCATGGAATAGGTGGGTGAGAACAATCTGTTCCAAAGGCCATAAAGGCGGCTAACGTAGACACTGAGGAGAGCTTAGGCAGGGGTGGGGAGCCTGAGCTACAGGTTCCCCACCCCTGGCTTAGAGTGGTCAGACATCGAAGACTAAGGCAAAACTAAACAACAGCACTGAAAACCCCCCACCTATTTGCATTTAAATGAATTCATTTCCGTATTTAAAACATCAATATCTTTTTTCAATTGCTCCTTTAAAATCCTCATCAGGATTCTTTGTCTCTCCATTCTTATGGATTTATCTTTTCATATGATCATCATTTATTAGAATTCTGTGCACTTGGTTCTTTTTTTCTTTTTCGCTTTACATTATTTTATAAAGGTCTTTCCAGATTTCTTTGTGTTTTTTGTTCTTGTCAGTCTTTATTGTATTAATGCGAAATAACTTACTTTACATAAAAATGTTTTATTGATTTTCTTTTCATGAAAAAAAGTTCCCTTATCATTTTTCCCCCCTCAATCCCCGCTCCTGTGGAACCCTCTCTTATAAAAAAGAAGTTTTTGTTCTTTTGACCCCCGTTTGGGGTTTTCTTAGCAAAGATACAGGAGTGGTTTGCCATTAACTTCTCCAGCTCATTTTACAGATGAGGAACTGAGGCACAGGGGGTTAAGTGACTTGCCCAGGATCACACATCTAGTAAGTATTTGAGACTGGATTTGAACTCAGGTCCTCCTGTCTCCAAGACCAGAGTTCTATCTACTGTGCCACTTAGCTGCCCCAGAGCCAGATTAAATGTACTATAATTGGGAAATATTTACAAAATAAATAAAAGTACAATAGAATGCAGATAATGTCTATTCATATGTGGTCTTCCCCCCCCCCCAAATTTATTAATTTATTTGTTTTCAGTTTTCAACAGTCACTTCCAAAAGTTCCAAAATTTCTCCCCCTCCTTTTCCAAGATGGCATGCCATCTTTCACATACATTCCTATTAAACACATTTTCACATTAGTCATGTTGAATAGAAGAATTAAGACAAATGGGAAAAACCATGAGAAAAACAAAATAAAACATAACAAAAGAGAAAATATTTTGCTTCATTCTGCGTTCTGACTCCGTAGTTCTTTCTCTAGATGTGGATGGCGTTTTGCATCATGAGTCCTTTGGACATGTTTTAGGTCCTTGCATTACTGTGAAGGGCTAAGTCTATGAGAAACAGTCCTCGCACACGGTGGTTGTTACTGTGTATGATGTTCTACCGGTTCTGCTCGTTTCACTCATCTCATGTGTGGTCTTTTAAGGCAATAAGCAGTTCATAGGGATCCTAATGTATGATTTATTCTGGTTTGTTTATTCCCATTTTTCTTTGAGTTTGACATCATGGATCTAGGGCAAGGTCTTTCATTTTCCAGATAAAGGCAAAGTGGATCAAGCACTGGATCTGGTGTCAGGAATATCTGAGTTCAAATCCAGCCTCAAATACTTACTAGCTTATATGACCCTGGGGAAGTCATTGCCTCAGTTTCCTTATCTGTAAAATAGAAACAATAGCAGCCCCTCCCTCCCAGGGTTTTTGTGAGGACAAAATGAGATAATATTTATAAAGTTGTTAGCAAATCTTAAAGTGCTATATAAAGGTGTGCTATTGTAGATAAGGTTGAAGGTCACCCATGTAGTAAACTTCAGAGACAGGATTTGAATTCTGCTCCTCTGATTTCAGAGCTGGTCACCACTTATCATTAGACTCCATCACCTATATTCTAGGATTTAGAATTAGAGGGCGCTTTAGAAGTCATGCAGTCTAACCCCTTTGTGTTCTAGAAGAAGAAACAGGGCAGGAGAGGGGGCCCAGTGAAAGGTGATAGAATTAATAAGCAATGAAGTTAGCTGGGGGGCAAGGGATTCTAGTGGTCAGTGTCAGGCTGAAGGCTGAAAAAACTCAGGGGAGGAATTGAGGGTATGGGACTTCCCTTTCCCATGGCAGGTGAATAGACTTAGGTAGGCCTGGCTGTTTAGGAAGCATCCAGAAGGACCCTGGAATAACCCAGGGCTTTAGAGACACTCCCCCCCCCACTTCTCCCCAAAGCTATCTGTTTTCAGAACAAGCCACAAGCTGCTATGGAGTCCTACACGTTAAGATCCAGCATTCAAGGAGGGGAATTCAGGCTAGCAGAGAAGGAAGAGAATTACAGGCAGTAAGATCCAGGAGCTGGAACACACTGTCCCCCCCAGCCTGCTCGCTATGCCAGGAACGCAGCAGATGCGACTGCCTGGACCAGAATGAAACATTTGGTTTATGGTCTCACACCAACTCACTGGAGAGGGACTCTCACCGGAAGCCCAGGCACTGGTAAACAAAAGGGGGGAGGAGGAAGAAGCTGGGAATCAGGGAAGGGTCTGAGACTTTCTAAGAGCCTTCAAGCAGGTGGTGATAGAGTGAGAGGCTGTCAGGACTGCCAAAGGCCTTAGAGGTCATGGGGCATTGGCCAAGCTGCGCAGAAGAGGAAAGTGAGGTCTGAAGCAGGGAAGTAATATGCCAGTATGAATTAGGGGAAGAGCTTGGGACGGGCACTCAGGTCTCTTGAATCCTTTAACCTTTGTCTGCCTTAATCTGCTGGAGAACAAAATGGCACACCATGCCAGTGTCTTTGCCAAGAAAACCCCATGGACAGCATTGGGGTACTATCATGCATGGGGTTACAAAGAGTTGGACACGCCTAAACAACAATTTACTTCAAAGGTATAGCAAGAACAAATATGCATACACTTCCCCCAACATCTCTGGGGCATACTCTCCCTTATACCACCACCAGTCTCTAGGAGAGAAATGGTTCAGTCCCTACAAAGCTAACAGTCCCTTCCGTCAGCTTCCTGTCCAGATGCAGCATGACAGCTAGATGAGCCTGTGTCTCAGCTACCTCTGAGATGGGATCCTGAAGATCACTCCTTGGGGCATTGCTGCTGTGATGGCTGTAAAATGTGGACTCTGAAATTTTGGGCTACCAAGGAAGGGCATCAATGCTGCACCAGGTGCAGACCTCAACTCCAGAACAATAGGATTCTAAATTTACCTTTGTAAATCACAAGGTTTTAGGTTCTATTTACCTCTTTACCTTTCTAAATCACAAGGTTTTAGGTTCTATTCCCTTGATTGGACACCAGACTCCCCCAAGAGCAGGCCTTTGTGAATGTCTCCACAATCACTATCTTTTTTTTTCTGCTGAAATTAATTAACTTTAACATGAATTAACAAAATTATTTTGAGTTCCAAATTCTCTCCCTCTCTTCAGCTCCTCCCCCACCCACTGAGAAGATGAACAATCTGATCTCAATTATACATATGCAATCACGTAAAAACTCGTTCCATATTAGCCATGCTGCAAAAAGGAAGAGGAATCAAGTGAAAAAATTATGTTTTAATCTGCACTCAGAGTTAATCAGTTCTCTCTCTGGAGGGGGATGACATTTTTCATCATGGGTGCTTTGGAATTGTCTTGGATTGTTGTATTGATCAGAATAACTAAGCCTTTCACAATTAATTGTTGTTAAAATATTGCTGTTACTGTGTACCATGTGCCCCACAATCACTGTCAAAGTGCCTGCTATTTAATATGTGCTTAGCCAAATGGAACAGTCTACAGAATGGCTATAAATGCTCCACAGTCTCTACAAGGTACTTAAATTACATGTCCTCACAATTTTCTTGGAAGTAGTTCCTTAGCATCCTCTCCATGGAAAGACACCATCTTCTTCCTAGCTTCCTCCATGTGGAGATGCCATCTGAGGCACTTTGGACATGAACTAGACCCCATTACACTATATTCTATGTATATACAAAGAGAACACAAAGGAAAAATTAAAAACAGTCCCTGTTCTCAAGGGGCTTACGTTTTACTAGTGATGAAACATTTGTACAGACTAGTAGAAATTACATAATTTGATCAAGGAGAGAGTAAGTCCTAACAACTAGAACTCAGAAAAGTCTTCTAAAAAGAGCTTTGAAAAATGAACCTAAAGATTCTAATTGGTGAAAGTAAGGAGGGAATGTATTTAAGGTATTCAGACATATCAGCCTGTACAGAGATTCTAGCATTCTAAGATTTTAGGGCTGCTAGGTGGATCAGTAGATAGAGTGCCAGGCCTGGAGTCAAGAAGACTCATCTTCCTCAGTTCAAATCCAGCCTCAGACACTTCCTAGATGTGTGATCTTGGCAAGTGGTCACTTTACCCTGTTTGCCTCTGCTTCCTCATCTTTCAAATGACCTGGAGAAGGAAATGGTGAACCACTGTAGTGTCTTTGTCAAGAAAACCTCAAATAAGGTCATGAAGAGTCAGACAGGACTGTAAACTGAGTTACAACAACAAAAGTATTTTAGGATTCTATGATTCAGACAAATATGTGAAAGTATAGAGATGACTATCCAACCATTCTTTCAATTCAAGAAAGTGATGGACTGTTCCCTTGATAGCCTTGTAAGTCAAACTGGAGAGAAAGGATAGGAAGGATGGTAAGAGGCTTGTAAACCATGACAAGGAAGTGCATTAATCTGGAGAAGGGGACACTAAGAGGGCCCACTAAGGCTATTCTCAGCTATTTGAAGAGCTGCCACATGAGAAAGAGACTAGTTTTCTTCTGAATAGACCTAGACGGCAATAATAGGAGCAATGTTGGGAACTCCTCAAGGGCAGGGACTGTCATTTGCTTTCTTTGTTTCCCCAGTGTATAGTACAGTAACTGGTATATAGTAGGCACTTAATAAGTGCTTACTGACTGACTGACAATGGATGGTAGTTGCAGTTATACACTTTTATTTCAATGTAAGTGTAAGGGGAACTACAAATTCGACTTCATTGTTGCATTTGTCCATTTTTGAAGAGGACCATGGCATCAGGGAAACCATGAGATCATTTGTACTTGACTTTGATTTGAGTGAGGGAGGCTGTGCAAGGTCACCAGCCTCACTTTCTCCTCCAGAGTCATCTGGGTCCAGTGACCCAATATTCATCAGGATGACTGGAGATGACCCAGGATGCAATGGGAGACCCTGGTCCTTTCAGGCTAAAGCCTTTTCAGATGTTCACTTAGAGTGAGGTAACACCCATTCAGTGAATAGGCCTCTTTAAGAAGTGAGTTAAGGGATGGCCCCTTTAATTAGGAAAAAAGAAAAAAAGATCTAGCTGGGAGGGGAAGACCCTCAGGGTTGCTATTCAAAAGAGAAAAAGTTACCATTGATATTCACTCTAAGGAGGACCCAAAATATAGCCATTAAGTGGACAGAAAACTTAAACATGTTGTTAGTCTCATCCATTTACATTGTGTCTTGTTGGGTGAAACTCCCCGGGGTGATTTTCATGGACCTGGGATATGATGGAACCTGAAAGGCATGTTCTTATCTTAGCTCAAAGGATAGACTGAATCAAAAAAAGAAATGGCAGCTTAGGCAAAAGAAAAGCAGTTAAAAAAATAGACTTAATACCTAAGGGCTTCTCTGACTTTATAGTTATGGGTCTGAATCTACGTCTGTGTTTATCCTTTGTTTTTGAAGAAGACCATGACAACAGAGAAATGATGACATGACTTGCACTTGACTTTGTTTTGAGTGAGGGAGGGCTGTGCAGGTCACCAGGCTCATTTTCTCCTTCTGAGCATCAGTCTGAATCACAAAGAGCTGAGACAGCCATTGGAGCTACAGGCAGAAAGAGCTGAAACATCATCCTCTAGAGTAAATGAGCCACATAACAACTGCAGCTCAGTGGAGAGCTGCAGGTGGATACAGTGGGGACCTAGAGGAGAATACCAAAGATACCAATATATGGCAGTACAGCAGTAACTATGGATTAAAAAGGTTTGCAACAAAGATTGGCAGTCTGCAACAGTGGCTAGGAGCTTTATGATATCATCAGACAAGCAGTAATTCTACTGGGAAGTAAGTAGTGAGCACCAGAGCAAGAGAGAGGTTCCAGTAGGGATGCAGTCCTAGGAGCATGAATTGTCCCATGTTCGCTGACCACAGGTTCTTGTACATGTACATACTCACATACATATGCACACACATATATCCTTTCCCATGTATACTGTCTTGGCCATATATCTTATCATGTGTCCTTTCCATATTCCTTATGTGTATCCCATGGTCATGAATGCTGTCTTTCTTGTGTTTCCCCTTCCACCAGATATATGGGAATGTATGGAAGAGCATGCCTCTGTGAAGGAGTTTTCCTTATTTAGTTGCTATGCTAGTCATTAAATGACTTCTGCTTTCAACTTTTGCTTTCAATTGGTCTCTTGAAAAGAACCATCAGTAGGGGTTTGCGAATGGTGCTTTGAGAGGATGTTGACCCAAAGCATCCCTTGAACCCGAGGTAGTTATCAGGGTGCCTGAGCTGTATAAGGAAATACTGAGCTGTCCAAATGTGTAATCGGATTCCTCACGAGGTAGAATTCTCTAACACTAGATGTTTTTGAGAGAAACATGGATGACCACTTGTCAAGGATTTTATAGAGGGTAAAATCTGTTCATGTATAGGATGGATTAGATATTCTCTAAGGCCCCTTGTAGCTCTGAGATTCTGTAATTTGAGGTTAAGGGGAACTCAGATTAATCAGTTGATGAGAAGGCTAAGCCAAGACATATGATTAGAAAAGTACTTTGGCTGGCTAAGAGATGGGACTTGATAACCTCTCAAGGTCTCTCCCAGCCTGGGCATTTTGGAGTCCATCTCTACTCCAGCCCCATCCATTGTCAGCCACTGGCATTGAGTTTCTTGTATTTTATGAATCTCATTTCTTTGCCTGTTGTGAGTTATAAATAATCCCCGGGCCATCTGCTCTGTGAAACCCCAATAGTGACACAATGAGCAGAGTATCTCTGAGTCCCAGTCTTTCCCAACTATCAGAGACAAGAGACTCACCTCCCTCTCCAAACAGTCCTTTCCTTCTGTCTCCCATAAGATTCCTATTTTCCTCTTACGCCATCCTCTTCCCTGCAGAACCCCAAAGTGGCATATTGATTCAATCTCCTTGCAAGTAACAGTGGGGCCTTGAGCTAAATAAGTCAAAAGCTGCCAGTTTAAAGAAATTGTATAGAAACAATTTGTTCTCTCTGGCCGTCCTGGGCAGACCAGCCAGGGTCCAGCTGGAGACAGCCTGGAATGGAGAGGGAAAACTAGATTCAGGTGGAGGCAGTCAGAACACAAAGTCCTAGACCCTTCTCCTTTTCTCCAAGGCTAGGCAAGGGTGTATCAGTGGATGCACTGTCTATCAGTGCAAGCAGAGGAAATGACTTTTGTCGCAGGATAGAATTAAGAAGAAGAAACTTCTAACTTGTGCTTAAAAAAAAAAAAGACTAATGGAGGCAGGGTGCTAAAATCGGACTCTGAATTTGGAATCAAATGACCCGGATTTGAATGCCAGATTTATGCTTCTTATCCATATGACTGTAAGCTAAGAGACTTGAGAACTTCAGTCTCTTCTCCCTGTGAGACAGGATTAACAATATCTTTCAGAGTTGTTTTCAGAGTTGTTATGATGATGTCAGCTGTGGTTGTATCCCTCTGCCCAAGTCCTCTCCTCTTGCTTCAGGGTGGCTTGGAATTATTTGGAAAGAGCACTGGCTCCAGAGTAAAAGAACTTGGGTTTGAATCTTGCCCCCATGTGGCTTTGGCAAGTCATTTAATTTAAGCTCCCTGAGTCTTAGCTTTCTCATTTGATTGGTTTACCATTACGTCTCCAGCCTATTTTACAACTGAGGAAACTGAGGCAAACTGGGTGAAGTGACTTGCCCAGGGTCACACAAATAGTGTCTGAGGTCAGATTTGAACTCCTGAAGATGAGTATTCCTGACTCCAGGCCTGGTACTCTATCCGCCCGAACATCTAGCTTCCTTGGAGCCCCACCTTCACAAGAATATTTGTCTAGAGTAGCTTAGAGAGAGCCCACAGACTGGAGTCAGGAATACCTAAATTCAAGCCAGTCGTTGGACATTTACTAGCTGTGTGACCCTGGACAAGTCACCCTCAGATTCCTCATCTGTAAAATGTGAATAAATAATAATAATATCTTCCAGGGTTGCTATATCAAATGAGAAAAATATTTGTAAAGTGCTTTATAAAACCTCAAGGCACTATATAAATGTTACCTGTCATGATCACATCCTCCCTCTCCCCCAGGGGAGGGTCTGCATTTTGGTTCATTTGGTGCTTCCCAAACCTACCCTAGGTGCCTTGTAATTCTGTAGTAGGAATGTAGTAAATACTCACCATGGTACAATATAGTGATTCTTTTTTGACTTCAGTTCCCCATTTGTAGAGGGGGAGAGGGGAGGGATTGAGGCAGATGAGTGTCTCCCTGTTAGTTCCTAAAGAATTAACCATTTCATCTTCTTGCCTCTGTGTCTTTGCCCAAGCTATATTCCATTTCTGAAATGCTCTGCCTTACCTCTGCCTTTCGAAACCTTAGTTTGCCCCAAGACTCAGTTCAGACTCTCTCTCCTATGTGATCCCCAAATTACTTTCTCTTTATTTTTATATACTTCACGCTTAGTGTACATTTTGTAGACTCCAGTAGAAAGCAAGGTTCTACTCAAAGTTTTAAAAAATGAACGTTAAAAATTGTTTTTTACTTGTAACTGGGGAAAAACAAAATGCTAAATGAAAATTTAAAAAACTGATGTGAAAAAAAAGTAGGGTTCTAAAGGGCAGCTCTTGTTCCATTTTTGCCTTTATATCCCCTTCTCCTGGCATAGAGACTTATACATAGTAGGTATTGAATGAATTATTGTTGAATTAAATATAATTCAGTTGGGCTGGATGAGGGGTGGGGAACCTGTGGCTTCGAGGCCACAGATCATCTCCACAGTCCCTTTCAGCTCTAACATTTTATATTCCAAGTTCCTTTCCAGTTATGACTTAGACAGACATACAACATTTTATACTATACTGGAGGCCCCAGGTTTAAATTCTGACTTTGCCATTTACCGCCTTTGTGATTTGGGGTAAGTCCCTTTAATTCTGTGAACTCTGGTTTCTTCAGCTGTAAAAAAGAGAGGGTCCAATAGATGATCCTAATTTTTTTCCCAGCTCCAGATCTATGATGCTTCTCTTTCCTGACCATCTCCCTTTTTTCTTCTCTTCTCTTTTCTTTTCTTCTCAACTCTTCTTCCACCATTTTCCTTTCCCTCTCTTTCTGCACATTTTCTTTCCTTTAATACCCCTTATTGCTCTTACCTACCCTGTAGACTAGCTGGGGTGAAGGTCTATAAAGACCAGGCTTAGTTCTAGAGGTTCTGCCCAGATTAAACTCTAAACCCTCCAAAATGCCCTGAGGGCAGGTGAAAGTGGCCATGGTGATGGTGGTAGCCATGGTGGTGGTGGTGGTGGCCATAGTGGTGGTAGGGGAGGCCCAGAGCAGTTTCCTCTCTTGCACCTGGCCCTAGATAAAGGAGAGCAGATGGACCAGGCCCAACCCTGATGCCTGGAGAGAGAGCTCAGACTGAGGGGAACAGGTGGAGACTTGGTACTAGGGTGTGAATGTGTTCAATTCATGGGCCTGTGGGCAGAGTGCCCAGCTTGGGGGGCAGCAACAGCTGGGTGGTACAGGGGGAAGGCACAGGAATGATGGGGAGTGGGCTAGCCATGAGAGAAGGAGAACAGAAGACAGAGAGGTAGGGAAGGGAAAGGACTTGGACTATGGTACCTTGGGGTTCTCAGCCCTCACACTATCCGCCATGGCAGGAACAACTCAAAGGTAATAGCCTGATCTATTATGGCTCAGGGTAGCACCATGAATAAATTGGCACAATAAGAGAGGGTGAGCCCAGGGTACCGTTTCTTGCTCCTTCTCTGTTTTATCCACCTGTCCTCTGCCTCTCCCTAAACCCAAGGTATTTGGGCCATCTCAACAGCTGTGCCAGTCCCTTGGCAGGGGTGGGGGCGGAGAGCAGCTGCCATCTCCCTCCCTAGCTCCCTCTGTAGTGGAGGGGCAGGGACACAGGCAGACAGAAGCCACAGGGAAAGCTGAAAACGTATTAATGAACTCCCAGTAGCCTGTCTTGGATATTAAAACATTCTCTATGTAGTGTAGTTGTGGTAGAAACAGATGAGGTGGGCTTTGAATAGCAGTGTCCTTAAGGCAGGGAAGCCAATCTAAAAATAATCATCATTGCCCCTTGCTGGGTTAAGTGGTCTCCTGGCTATAGGGGCAGATGAATGATGGAAACGGCCTCAGTAAGTCTGTGGACTATGAGAAATATTTCATTGAAATTTCAAAAAAATAACTCGGGACAATTTTGACCTTTAATCTTATGCTTAGTTGCATTCCTTTGCTCTGGGTAGAGATTTTTAGGGAGCTAGAGGTCTAGTCCCTTCTCTTCCCTTCCATGTCCCCTCCCTCATTCCTATGTACCCAGTTTCAGCCCCTCTTCGCCCCCAGAAAGCCAGCCATTGGGCAACTGTGCATTGGAATGGACTCCTCTGTGCTCTTTCTCCCATCAAGCCACCAGGGGGACACCAAACCCTAAGAACCCAGGTCCCTGACCAGGGCAGCCCATTGATGCTTCAGAAGCTGAATACTTTCTAAAGCCCAGAGGGCACCCTCTTCTCTGATTTGGAGCAGACGTGCATACTGTCTGCAGCTTTTCAGGAACAAGGAGTTGGGGGTAGGGAGAAGGCTGGGATGGGAATGCTCTTTTGATCTCTGTAGTATATGCATTGTATAGCGGAGATGCTGGGACTGGAGGGGGAAAACTGAGGAGTCATTTACCTGCGTCCCTGCCCTTTCCTACTTGGACTTCAGGGAAAGGAAGACACCTTCTGAATCCCCTACCCCCCCACACCGTGGTCTGGCAGACCACTCAGAGAGAAGGAGGGAGTGATAGACAGCCAGACAATAAGCATTTCTTAGACACCTGGTCCAGGTCCCGGGTGTTGTACTAAATTCTAGGGATACAAAGAAAGGTAAAAGATAGTCCCTACCCTCGAGGAACTCATCCTCTAATGGGGGAGACCACATGGGAACAACTTAGGTACAAACAAGTGGGCCTTATTTGTAACATAGGATAATAGAATATTTTGGGTAACATTGGGACAAATAAGAGGAAAAACTGGTAATGATCAGCAAAAGGAAGGAAGTAGAATTACGGGTAATCAGAAAGGCTTCTTTAGAAGATGTCTTAGCTGGGACTTGAAGGAAGCCAGGAGGCAGAGATGGGAGGGAGGAGTATTCCAGGCATGGTGGACAGCCAGTAAAGATGTTCCATGTTGGGAGATGTAATACCTTGTTCAAGGAACAGAAATGAGGTCAGCATTGCTAGATGTGTGTGTGTGTGGGTGTGTGTGTGTGTGTGTGTGTGTGTGTGTGTGTGTGTGTGTGTGTGTGTGTGTGTGTGTGTGAAGGTATAAGAACGCTGGAAAGGTGCAGGGCAGGGGGAGAAGTTAGGAAGAGGTTTGAATACCAAACAGAGATCCTATTTTTGATCTGTGAGGGGAAGCCACCGGAATTTATTGAATAGTGGAGTGATATAGTTATACCTGAAATTTAGGTAAATCATATGGAGCAGTGAGAGACTAGAGGCAGGCAGATCCACCAGCAGCCTATTGAAATGGTCCAGGTATAAGGTGATGAGGGCCAGGAACTGAGTGGTGGTAGTGTCACAAGATAGGAGGCATATTTCAGAGGTGTTATGAAGGGAAAATGAATAGCAGAGTACTCAATTGGCCCTCTCCTTCAACCTGAAGATCTAAGGTAAGGAAGGGAGACCCTCACAGGACAGGTGGTACCTGCTGTAGCCATAAGATGATCTGAGGGAATAGGGGGTGGGTATGGTGTGTGGGCATTTTCCCCTGTTCAGTTGCTACTGTGGATGCTTGGGTTGAGCAATGAGGTTGTAAGTAGGGGTGTGGTGGTAATATTTAACAATTGATTTTCTGAAAAAAAAAAAGGTATCATGTATAATCTCTATCAAATTACTTGCCTTCTCTCAGTAAGGGGAAGGAGGGAGGAAGGAAGGAAGAAAATTTGGAATGCTAAATTATTAGGAGTGAATGTTAAAAATAGTTTTTGTATGTAATTGGAAAAAACATTTGAAATGAAAAAATCTATTAAAAACACTTTAGAGTTTAATCTATCATTAACATTTTCTCCACTGCTTTCTTAAGTCTAGACGGTCAAGGAAGGAAACAATAAATCAAACCCTGCTTTGCTGTTTTCTGAGGTATAAATATTCAAACTGAAAATTTAACAATCTCTCCCTAGGCTAGGTGACTTGAGTTGACTTCAGCATATCCCTGGCTATAACTGCCCTGGGAGTTAAACTTCTGGTATAAAAAGGGAAGAAGATGAGAACTTGTATAGTGGAGGGAGGGAGTAGAATTGGGCACTATTGGGGGATGGGGTAGGTAAGGTTGTGTTGGAGATAAACCCTAAGATTGACCAGTCCAAGGAGGTGGGATGTGATCCATCTTTCCCCCCTCTGATTGGTTGATGACATAGTCTCTTGAGGTCCCAGACCCAGCATGGGGGGGCCTCCTGACTCTCACTTTGTAAACTTCTGAGATAGTCAATAGTTGTTGTTTGTCTTTTATTTTTGTAGAGGACGAATGACATCACAGCGCTGGGTTCAGGGTACAGTGTATTCAGCTGTGGCTGATCACTCTAATACTAGTTTGGTAGGCTCTACCACAAGTTGGGCACAAGTAGACTGCTAGAACATTTGGGATGGAAGTGTCATTGGATTTGTGCAGCTCACGTTTCCTTCATGCTGCTGCGATTCTGCTTTGCTCATGGAGCATTGCATCTTCTCTGACACTCCATGCTGGGTGGTCCTGTGCCAGTATCTCCCATGTCTCACAATCACTACTGAAGTTCTTCAGAGATACCTTAACAGTGTCCCTGTGTCACTTCTTCTGATCACTGTGTGAGCACTTGCCTTGTTTGAATTCTTCGTAAAATAGTCTTTTAGGTAAGTGTACATTTGGCATTTGGGTTGTGTGGCCAGCCCATTGGAGTTTCGCTCTCTGAAGTAGAGTTTGAATGCTTGGCAGTTCAGTTTGAGAGAGGACCTCATTGTCCAGTACTTTATCCAGTACCTTATTACAATTCTCCTAAGATGATTCAAATGGAAACAATTCCGTTTTCTGGCATGTTATTGGTATACTGTCCACGTTTCACAGGCATACAGCAATGAGGTCAGCACAACGGCTCTGTAGACCTTCAGTTTGGTAGACAGCTTAATACCTCTTCTCTCCTACACTTTCAGAGCCTCCCAAATGCTGACCTAGTTCTGGCCATGAATGCCTCATCATCTATGTAGATATCTCTGGAAGTTATGTGCCAAGGTAAGTGAACTTGTCCACAACATTCACAATTTATCCATTTACTGTGACCCTTGCTTCTGCTTATGGATGGTGCAGTGCTAGCTGGTGAAGGACCTCTGTTTCTTGGTGTTGAGTGTCAGCCCAAAATTAGCACAAGTGGCAGAGAATTGGATCCACAGTCTGTTTACTCAGCTCCAGAGGCTGCATTGAATGCATAACTATCTGTAAACAAAAGCTTGTATACCAACTGTCCCTCCACATTGTTCTTGGCTTGTAGCCTTTTCAGGTTAAATAGTTTACCATCAGTGAAGTAGCTGACTTTGATGCTGTTTTCATCCTTGTTGAGGGCATCCAACAACATCTTGGAAGATGTCATTCTGAAAAGTGTGGGAGTAAGCCCACAGCCCTACTTCATGGTAGGTGATTGGAAAAACATGAGAGCATCGTCCTTCATCCAGAGCCTGTGCCATCATGAAACAGGTATACAGTACTGATGGACTTCTCCAGGCAACCATGTTTCACCATGATCTTCTGCAAGCCCTCACAACTAAGAGTATTTTTGCAAAGATGATTTCACTCACCATCAGTACAAGGAGTCTATGCACACATGAACAACATAAAATCTAGTATATCTGAAGCATGAACAGCTCCTGTTGCAAGAGAACTTAATAGGTACTGCATCCAAACAGTAGCCCTGAGTGAAACAAGGTTGGCAAATGAAAGTTAGCTTACTGAAGTTGGAGCTGGATACAGATTTTTCTGGAATGACTGCTGCACGATAAGGAGCACTGTGAAGCTGACAAAGGTTTTGCAATCAGATCTAAACTAGTCAACAAACTTTTATGCCTTCTGAAAGGAGGCTGAATGATAGGCTCATAACAATGCAACTGCTACTTGTAGAAAAGTGCCACACCACTATCATCCATGCATATATTCCCACCATGATGAATCCCAATGAAGTTAAATAAAAATTCTGTGAAGAAAAAACTCTATGGTAGACCCTATCATCAGTATGCTGAAAGAGAACAAGCTTGTAATTCTGGGCGACTTTCATGCCAGGGTAGATGTGGACTATAAGACATAGAGGAAGTCCTTGGGAGGAATGGAGTGAGAAACAGCAACAGCAATGATCACTTACTACTGAAGATTTATGCATCTCATGACCTTCTCATCACCAACACTATCTTCCACTTACCCAAGTGCAACAAAATATTATAGATGCAAATTCTCAGCAAGCACTGGCATTTAATAGACTAGTCATTGTAAAGAGAAGAGACATGTAAGATATGAGAATGATGAAGGCAATGTGTGGTGCAGAGTGTCGGACCAATCATAGATTCATCCTTTCCAAGCTAAACTTTTGCATTCAGTAAAAGTGGCAAGAAAATAGTCAGAAGACTCATTGTCAACAGGATAGAGTACTTCTCCTTGCACAAGCAGTTCATTACTGACCTGGAGGGACTATTGTGTTCAGTTCTGGGCACTACAGTTTACAATGGAATAAAAAGTATATAGAGGAGAGCAACCAAAACGGAGAAACTATGCCACTGGACACGGTGAAGAAAGGACCTGAGGGAAGGAAGGAATGATGACTTTCTTTAAGTTTTCGAAGGGCTGTCCGAGGTCCTTATTCTGTTTGACTCCAGAGGACAGAACCCTGTTGGAGACAATAGGGAGAAGCTGCAAAGGGGTCAATTTAGGCTCGATGTCAATAAAAGCTTCTTACTAGCTTGTTGTTGTTTAATCCTTTCAGCTGTGTCTACTCTTTGGAGTTTTCTTGGCAAAGATACTGGAGTGCTTTGCCATTTTCTTCCCCAGCTCATTTTGTAGATGAGGAAACTGAGGCAAACAGCGTGAAGTGACTTGGCCAAGGTCACACAGCTAGTAAATGTCTGAGGCTGGATTTGAACTCAGGTCTTCTTGACTCCAGGCCCGAACCTCTATCTACTGTGCCACCTAGATGCCCAATCTTAACAAATAGAACTCTTCAAAAGTTGAATAGGCTGCCACCAGGCATGGGTACCCCCTCACTATATGTTGTAGTGGGGATTCTTTTTTAAAATATGAATTAGACTACTTTGTCCCTGAAGTCATTCATCTAATGCAGAAAATCAAAACAACTTTGGTTGTTAGAAAAGTTCTTTTTTAAATCTCAGTGTCAGACTCTCTTTACATAGTTCCATCCAACAGCTCCTAATTTTATCTTTTGTTTTTGTTACTGATATGGTCAATTATGCTTATTGTTTTCCTAATACTGAATGAGCCCTACATTCTGGGTATAAATCCAGCCTGATTATAGCATACATTTTTGCCTTTGGGACTAAGCAGAAAAAACCTAATTGCTATCTTTCAAACATTTGTAGATATCTCTTCTTGACTCTCGCCCAAGATCACACAGCTAGTAAGTGACCAAGCCGAAACTCAACCCAAGCCTTTTGACTCCAAGTCCTGGGTTCTTTCCACTATAACTTGTTGCAGAATGGTAACTCGAGGAGATAAGAATGTAACAAACCATAAGGTATTTGGAGCTCACAAAACCATAGGTCCCATGAGGGTAAGAATCTTGCTTTGTTGAAGTTTCGTATCTACCTCAGCACCTAGTACAATGCTCTCTGGACCAGGTAGGTGTTTAATGACTATTTGTTGAATAAAATTGGAGCTGTGGTTAAGATTAGGGATCATTTTATTTTGCTTTGTTTTCCATTTTGTTGTAAACTGGGCTTGAAGCCAGGATTTAGGGCTGGGGATAGGGATTGACAAGAGTTGAAGCTGGGATGAAGATTCTGTTTCTCAGGGAATGGAGCCGGGCAGGGCATGGTAAGTATTTCAGATTCTTCTGTGGGGTGTAGTGAGGAATGAATATTTCCAATCTTATGCTCTGGGACTTAGAAGGGAGGGATTGGTGGTTCAAAGAATCATTATGAGACCATCACTCTAGTGCATTCTTAGAAAATTTGCAGTAGATTCCTGGGTATGAAGAGGAGGTTTGGAAATGTGCCTTAGGCAATGAGGATTTGCCTGATCCCTTATAGCTACTTATATTTAACCCAAGTGAAAACTCACATTTCCAGAAAGCTTTCCCTAATTTTATCACTCTACTACTTGGTGTCCTAAATTTTCAGTGTTGTTTTTCACGTTGATGTTTCTTTTTCTATAATATTTTCCCTTTCTCTCTCCTCTATGCCCCCACAGCATAAGTTGCAACCCTTTTGATTAGAATAGGCTCCAAATCTTGTCTTCCTCTTGTTGCCTCTCCGGAGCAGTGTCTAGGGTGGGGCAACTGAGGTTTTTTCTAAAGGTCCCAAAATGATTGTTTAGTCCTTTTTGACTAAGGAATAAGCATGTTTGTCCCCTACATCCCCACAGCAAACCTTCTGAGAATGGCATTATATTCATGTTGTCGTGGTTGTTGGTTGTTGTTCTTCATATTTGAAGAGGACCAAAGTGACACCACTATGTCGGGATCAATGTACAGTGTGTCCGACTGTGGCTGATCAGACCAGTATGAGTTCAGAAGGCTTACCACATGTTGGGCACAAATAGTCTGTAAGAACGTGTTCTCATACTGATTCTTTTGACCACTAGTTCCTGCCCCCCTTTTATTTTTAAAACTTAATCCTTTTGGGCCTATTTTGTTCAATGAAGAAGATTCCCTCTGCACTCTAGGACTTCTTTGAGCTTATGTGAGACCTACTAAGAAACCTTGAAGAAGGGACTGTTAGTCTGTCTGGGACCTGATCTTCACAAAGGAAGGAAAGGACTTGTTCTGTTTAGGCCTGGTCTAGTTTTTCTGTGGGACTTTTTGTAAAGCCTTGAATCTGTCTTTCCTCACTGAGTCCACTCTGTTCTTGGCTCCCAATGCAGATTTGGCTGCTGTCCTGGGAACTGCTACAAAACTGATGAAAAAGTCCAAATTGTCCAACCCAGGGATAGAGGTGGGGAAACTAGGTCTGGACCAAGGATAAACTGTTCTCACTCCTAAGTGATTCCTTCTCAGCAGTTTGGATGGAATGTTCTCTCCAGCCTAAACAATCCCTCCGGGTTCTGAACTACCTCTGGGTTTAAATAAAGCTACCCAAGTCTCTTAATCAATTAGGACAGACTTCCGCTTAAATTCTTTTAAGCCCATCCAATGGCTTTCAAGGATTTTTTGCACTTAGTCTAGAGTCTAATTGATTGAGCCCTATTCTCACTTGGTAAAGGTATCAGCATGAAGCATCTTGTAACTTAGTTTAATTGGGATGGAGTAATCAAGTGATTAATTCAACTTAGTGATCCCTACTCTTACACTCATCATCTAGCTTTATACTTAATAAGCATTTAATAGGCACTGAATTGAATCCAAGAGTTGAGGACAGGGGTAGAATAAATATTTAAAAATAACAGTTTTATTAAAAACAGTGTCAGAACCCTAAAGTTCAGAAAGTGCGTAACTGACAGGGAATGCTAAATTTATCACAAAAGGACTCTTTTAACAAACCTGTGTTGGTATTAAGAGGAAGTTCAAAGGAGTCGAACTACTGTTCCAAATGGATGAGACAATGATAATGAAATACAGAAGAAGCAAGACTTCTTAAATTTAAGACTTACATCTTATTTTACTTCTATTTTCTCTGCCAAGGAGAATAGTTTTCATATTGGGAAGGACAGAACAAAAATGGTTAACAATGACTTGAGATTCAAGTGGCATTAAGAAATGGTAAGACATGACCTCATTGTCCTCCATGAGTTCAAGTCATTGGGCATAGACTACATTCCGGGAAAAAGAAATAACTATCAGAAGTAATTAATGAGTCACTGTCACTGACCTATGAAAAACTGTAAACAGCTAGAGATAGATAGGCAAGTGTCCCAATTTTCAAAAGACGAAAGTAAATAGAGCTGGTGAGTTGGGCTTTGATTTCTTGCAAATTCTTGAAATAATTATTTAAGGGTGCTAAGAACCATCATGGTCTCAACAAAATCAGGTTATGTTCAATGAAGAAAAGCTGCTCTTTTCTAAGCAAAGAGGTAGGGGACAATGGGTATAGAATGCTTTTTAAAAAATTGCTTAAAAAATTATTTAATTTTAGTTTTCGATATTTACTTTTGTAAGATTTTGAGTTCCAAATTTTCCCCTTTCTCTCACCCCTCATGAGGGCATGCAATCTAATATAGGCTAGGAATGTACAATCATATTAAATATATATTTCCACATTAGTCATGTTGTGAAAGAAAAATCAAAACAACAGAGAAAAACCACGAGAAAGGAAATCTAAACAAAACAAAACAAAAACAAAAAGAGAAAATAGTATGCTTAGATGGGCATTCAGATTCCATAGTTCTTTCTCTGGATGTGGATTGAATTTTCCATCATGAGACATGGAATTGTCTTAGATTATTGTATTGCTGAGAAACACTAAGTTTATCAAGGTTTATCATGGAACAATGTTGCTTTTACTGAGTATAATGTTCTCCTGGTTCTGCTCACTTCACTCAGCATCAGTTCATGTAATTCTTTCTAGGTTTTTCCAAAATCCACCTGCTCATCATTTCTTATAGCACAATAGTATCCCATTACATTTATATACCATAACTTATTTAACCATTCTCCAATTGATGGGCATCCCTCAATTTCCCCAATTCTTTGCCGCCACAAAAAAAAGCTTCTATAAATATTTTTGAATATATGGATCCTTTCCCCCTTTTTATGATCTCTTTGGAATATAGACTTAGTAGTGCTATTGGATCAAAAGGTATGTACAGTTTTATAGCCTTTTGGGCATAGTTCCAAATTGCTCTTCAGAGTGGTTTGATCAGTTCACAACTGCACCAATAATGCATTAGTGTTCCAGTGTTCCCCCATCTTCTCCAACATTCATCATTTTCCTTTTTTTTTTTTTTTTTTTAGCAAATTAGCCCATCAAGTAGGTGTGAGGTTGTTTTAATTCACATTTCTCTAATAAGTAGTGCTTTAGAGAATTTTTCACATAACTATACATAGCTTATAGATATAGAATGTTACATACACTATCAGATATGATCACTGTGTTGGTTGGTTCTCCTTAACTATTTTCATTCATTGCAAAGGAGAGTTCTAGGCAGTGTATACTGGGAAATAACATTGGTATTTTAAAAAAGAATAAATAAAGTATTAAAGGAAAAAAATAAGTGTTATGTCATAATAACCTCATTTCACTTTCAGATAGATCAAAGGAATGCCATAGACATAGTTAGTAGACCTAAATTCTAGTCAGTCATTTGATGGTCTGTCAAAAAACCCTTATGAAAATATGAAGAACTATGGGCTAGATAAGAATAGTTATCAGAACTGGCTGCGTGACTGGTCCTAAAGAATGTTCCTTGGTGGATTAATATCAGCCTAATGGGTAATGGAGTACCTCCATACTTTGCCCTATGCCATTCAAAATTTGAATCAGTGACTTGGATGAAGGCATAGGTGGCATGGTTATCAAATTGGTAGATGACATGACACCTTAAGGAATATTCAGATAAGATATTAGCATGTTAAAAGGATGGACCAAATATAATAGATTTTAATTGAACGGAATTAAATTTAGGAACCTCTAGCTCTTCACTATCTACTCACTCCTCCATTCTATCATCCTGACTTCCATCCTTACCACTAGTGGTTTAGGAGGGATGGGAAGGGAGTGCGGCCATTCCCAAACTTCCTGAGCTTATCTGGTTTGTGCTGGTGGCAGTTGGTCAGCAGTTGGTGTTGGTGATGGTGAAGAAGATGGGCCCCATCTCCATCGTGATTTACCTGTTCACTGATGGCTTTGGGGCCTGAGATGGAATCAGGTCTGGTAGTCTAGAGGCTCACTGCTATTCCTAGGATTCTTAAGTTCAGAGTCCTGATCTATCTCCATACAGATTTGGGGGGAGGCAGTGGTAGAACTGGTATTGGTGATTTGTCTTGCCTAGCACAAGCAATTTTCAGTCTTGGTATGCCAGGCATTGTGCTATATACATTCAAAATGGGAGAGGGGAAATTTTAGAAAGATGCTGGATTGGGAGGCTATTGCAGTGGTAGTGGTGAGAAGGATAGTGCACTGAATTATATGGCTTTAAGAAGAGGGGGAGGGGTTATAAGAGAGTAGATAAAGAAGTAAGGGTGACTGACATTTTTGAACTTGAGTGACTGGAAGGATCATGGGGCCCTCAACAGAATCGGAGAAGTCTGGAGAAGCAAAGATTTAGGAGTACATGTGCTTCAGAAATCTAAATTGACTGATAAGTTCCTTGTGTTTTCACATCAGTCTCCACATCAGACAAGGGGCTCTTAACTTGGGGCCATGAACTTGTTTTAAAAAATATTTTGGGGAGAGGAGCTAAGGTGGTGGGGTAGAAAGATACACATATGCTAGCTCCAAACCCACAGCCCATAAAATACCTGTAAAGAAGAACTCCCAACAAATTCTGGATCAGCAGAAGCCACAGAACAATGGAGTGGAGGAGATATCTGTTCCAGACAGATATGAAAAACTGACACAAAAGGTCCATCATGCCCTGGACCTGGAGCAGAGCCCAGCCCTGCTTTGGCCATGTGGCACTGAGAGGAGCAGATCCAAGCAGGCTTCAGGGACAGAATCTCCAGCGGCCACACAGGTCCCTCCACCCACAGGCACCAAAGGTCAGTGAGAGAGTCTTTTTGGATTGAAGAGAGGGGAGTGGGGTGTGCCCATGACTCAGGCCCCCTCAGGAGGCAGCAGCAGAGGCAGCAGCAGACAAGGGCTCCCAAAGCAGGCAGGAGCGCAGATCCATTGTTGAAGGTCTCTGCATAAACCCCCTGAGGGAACTGAGCCCCATGTGGCGGCCCTGCCCCTACCTGAGCACCTAAACTTAGCAGCCTTGCCCCAACAAAGCCCTGAGGCTGGGAAGCAGCATTTGGATCTCAGCCCCTAAGCGCTAGCTGGGCGTTAGGAGAGGTGAGGTGGGTGTGGAGAGGAAAATCAGAAGACAAGTAACTGGCTGGGAAAATGCCCAGAAAAGGGAAAAAAAATAAGACCATAGAAAGTTACTTTCTTGGGGAACAGATATCTCCTCCCATCCTTTCCCATGAGGAAGAACAATGCTTACCATCAGGGAAAGACACAGAAGTCAAGGCTTCTGTATCCCAAACATCCAAAATAAATATTCAATGGGCTCAGGCCATGGAAGAGCGCAAAAAGGATTTTGAAAATCAAGTTAGAGAGGTGGAGGAAAAACTGGGAAGAGAAATGAGAGAGATGCAAGAAAAGCATGAAAAGCAGGTCAACACCTTGCTAAAGGAGACCCAAAAAAAATGCTGAAGAAAATAACACCTTTAAAAATAGGCTAACTCAATTGGCAAAAGAGGTTCAAAAAGCCAATGAGGAGAAGAATGCTTTCAAAAGCAGAATTAGCCAAATGGAAAAGGAGGTCCAAAAGCTCACTGAAGAAAATAGTTCTTTCAAAATTAGAATGGAACAGATGGAGGCTAATGACTTTATGAGAAACCAAGAAATCACAAAACCAAACCAAAAGAATGAAAAAATGGAAGAGAATGTGAAATATCTCATTGGAAAAACAACTGATCTGGAAAATAGATCCAGGAGAGACAGTTTAAAAATTATGGGACTACCTGAAAGCCATGATCAAAAAAAGAGCCTAGACATCATCTTTCATGAAATTATCAAGGAAAACTGCCCTGATATTCTAGAACCAGAGGGCAAAATAAGTATTCAAGTAATCCACCAATCACTGCCTGAAAGAGATCCAAAAAGAGAAACTCCTAGGAACATTGTGGCCAAATTCCAGAGTTCCCTGGTCAAGGAGAAAATATTGCAAGCAGCTAGAAAGAAACAATTCAATTATTGTGGAAATACAATTAGGATAACACAAGATCTAGCAGCTTCTACATTAAGGGATAGAAGGGCGTGGAATATGATCTTCCAGAAGTCAAAGGAACTAGGACTAAAACCAAGAATCACCTACCCAGCAAAACTGAGTATAATACTTCAGGGGAAAAAAATGGTCTTTCAATGAAATTGAGGACTTTCAAGCATTCTTGATGAAAAGACCAGAGTTGAAAAAAAAATTTGACTTTCAAACACAAGAATAAAGAGAAGCATGAAAAGAAGCAACAGGAAGCATATAGAACTTTATGAGCTGAAGAGTGATGTGGATATATCTGTGCTTTAGGAATATTGCTTTGGTAGCTGTGTGAAGGATGAATTTGAGAGAAGAGGACTGGGAGATATAACAGACTGAAAGCTGAGGAATGATGACAGTGACAGCTGATATTGCCTTCAGACAACTCTGCGGGACTACAATAAGAGTCTTGGTATGGCACAATGCCTAATGCTACCTGCTGAGAGCTATGCAGAGCCACAGGAAGAGATACCTGCTGAGAGCCCCGTCTGGTGGTGAAGGGAAATTACTGAGACTCTAGGCAGTATATTTTTTACTTACATCCCACTATTGCTGCTATGAGGATTTGCAGCACACTGAATGTTTCAGCAGGCAATACTACAGGAGAGTTAGGAAACTTTTACATACAGTTTCCCATCAATGAGAATTACCATCTTTGTTTCAAGTTCAAGGTATGATGAGTTTTACTGCCTAAATCTACCTGGCAAGTTTTGTTCATTTTAAAAATATTATGCAGGCCACACAATATGTATGCTGAGTAAGTAAAATTGATGTTTAAAAAATATTTTGATAACTACATTTCAATATAATTGGTTTTCTTTGTAGTTTTTAATGTGTTTTATACATTTAAAACCATTATTCTATAGACCATTCTATAAAACCATTATTCTTAGACTTTAGCAGACTGCCCACTGAATCCATGACACAACAAAAGTAACCCCTGCCTGCAACAATCTTCCTTCTTCTACCTTACTGGATATTTTATTCCTTATGAGTTTTCCATCTTCCTTGGACCTACTTCCCCTGAGGAATTTTAGTTCATGAGAGCTTAGATATCCCTTTTCTGAACTCTGGAATTCTTAAATCCTCAGTAGTACCCCCTCGAGCTACTATGCTTTCCCTCTCCCAGTCCTCACTGCCAACCTTCCAGAAGGAATTGTCTATACTTGTATACTCTGTCTTTTGTTCTCCACTCTCTCCATTTTAGTTTCTTACAGCCTGACTTCTGACCCCACAATTTGTCTGAAACTGCTCTTTCGAGGTCACCAAGGCCTTCCTAATCCCCAAGACCAGTGATACTTTTGTAGTTCTGAGTTCTGCCTTCAAATTCTCTGTGACAAAGGATCAACCATCTTTTCTTCAAATGCTCTCTTCCTTCAACTTCCTTCTGTTGACACTATGTTATACTGCTTTGAGGTTGTCCAATCTCACCGACAGCACCTTCCCTGTCTCATCTGACAGCTCTCAAGCTTCTTTTTGTCTCCTAAATGTAGGCATTCCCCAAAGAGTGCTGCTCAAGGTTACCTTCTTCAGGAAGCCTTCCCAATTCTATATGAATGGACTTCTATCCCATGCTCCCTCCCCGATTCCCATCCTAAGATACTGTCCTTCCTTTTCCCCTTTCCACCCCCATCAGCTGTAGGCTGTTGGTGCTTGGCTTTTAGATCTGGCTCCATTTCTATGGGTGTCTCAGTCAGTCAGGGGACTAATTGTGTTTTTTAGACCATTCATCTGAAAAATTGTCCCCACCCATATTTCTTCATACCTCTTATTCTCATTCCTCAGTAGTCATCCTTACCCCTTTCTGCTCTTTTCCCTCCCTCCCTTCCTTCCTTCCTTCCTTCCTTCCTTCCTTCCTTCCTTCCTTCCTTCCTTCCTTCCTTCCTTCCTTCTAAAACAGAAGTGCAGGCCAAAGTATTCCAATTCAGAATACTGAAGAGAATCAGACAAATGGGTGCAGGAAGGACAGAGGCAGGAGATCTGGTGGGCAGAGATCGTATGTGTGCATCTCCCTCCCCCAGTTCCTAGCATATCAATGTTTGCTGAATGAATGAATGAATGAATGAATGGGTAAATGAAATTTGCTCACGACTTGTTTCCTTCAGGAAGCTTTTTCAGACTAACCCAATTCAACATTCTAATTATCCTCTAGCATTGATATACAACAATAATTAGTAAGCTGAGAGGCAGTTTATCACTGTGCATAGTGATCTGGTCTAGGAGTCCAGAAGATCTGAGTTCAAGTCCTGATACATACTGGATAGGACAGTGATCCTGGACAAGTCACTTAACTTTTAAATGCCCCAGGCAATGCTTTAAGATTATTGAATAAGGTGTAGTGAAGGTTCTGATCTATATTAAAAGAAGACATTTCTTACAGAGAGCTTCCTATATGCATGAAATCACAAGAGCAGTTTAAAAATACATACACAAAAGTATATGTATAGAATCACGTGGAATCTCACATAGAATGTCAGAGTTGGAAAGGAGATAAGTGGATCCAAACCCTTCAACTTACAGAAGAAGAAATGGAGAAAAATGAGATGTCTAATATACATGTGTGATTGTCTTAGTTTTCTTTTTCCTGAAGTGCCCAGGATACAGAGTGGCTGGCTTGAGTGACTCAAGGGAAGAGGTCCAGGATACCACCACAGCTCAGCCCCTTTCCAGTGCCCCCATTCCAGGGTGGCAGCTACTGTCTGAATCATAACTAGCTTTTCCCCTCCTCCTGCCCTCCCTCCATCCCCAACCAAATAGGAAACAAATTCATCAAGTAGTGACAATGCCCTTGTCAAGGACTATGGTTAGCCACAAAGAAGAACTTCCTGACCATCATAAGGGTGAGCACAGTAGGCTAAGAAGTAGGGGAAGCACAGACTTTAGGACCCTGGTAAGCTTTAGTCCCTCCTAGAAGGGGAAAAGACTAAATACATTCTGATTTGTCTCTCATTGTCCCATAAGCCTCCTTTCTCTAGGGTTTCTCTGTCAGTCTCATTGCTGGGAAGATGGTGGTAGAGTGGAAAGAATGTAGGATGTAGAGTAAATGGACCTGAAGTGATTCCTGGTTCTGTTACTTAGTGCCTGTTTGATTTTTGACAAGTCACTTAACTCTTCTGGACCTCTGACAGAAGATGAGGAAGCTGGACTAGATAAAAATCAATACTGACTGGAGTCACAGGACCTGGGTTCAAATCTTACTTCTCATTTGTTCTACCTGTATAGCTTTGGGTCAGTCGTTGAACTTCCTTAGGTCTCTCCTTCCCTTAACTGCACAATGAGATTAGCCTAGATGGCTTCTAAGGTACTTTTAGGTGCAGCTAGGTGGTGCAGTGACTCCTCTTCCTGAGTTCAAATCTGGCCTCTGTCATTAGCTGTGTGACTTTAGGCAAGTCACTTTACCCTATCTGCCTCAGTTTCTTCATCTGTAAAATGAGCTAGGGAAGGAAATGGTAAACCATTCCAGTACCCCTGCTGAGAAAACCCCAAATGGGGTTACAGGCAGTAGAATATGAATGAACAGTAACAAGGTACCATTTAACTCAAGATTTATAATTCCATTATCTGGTGATCTCTAAGGTTAACTTTTTTATTGTTTTTTTCTTTTTTAAGTTTTATTGATGCCTTTATTTTTACATCACAGTCATTTCTGGAAATATCTCCCTTCCGCCTTGAAACTGAACTCTTGTAGCAAAGAAAAACAGTTAAGCCAAAGTACAGGGTTAACTCTTTCCATTCTAAACCTTTTCCTTTGGGAGGGAAAGGAAATGGATGAAAGATCTAGGTTCTAAAGGCTTCATTAACTTGAGGGTCACAAGGCAAGTTTTCGAAGAGTCAGAAACTGATGTAGCCAAAGGTACGTGGAGCGTGGCTGGGGAAGGGGGCTTCCTGGGTCATTTCACTAGGACATTCAAAAAATCCTCCAGATTTGGGAGTCTAGTTGGCTCCCCTCACCTGCATGCCTCCTCATTCATTAAACATTTTTTATTAAGGTGTTTTTTAACTATATGTAGAGCATTATGTTGGATACAGTGAGTGACACAAAATTTAGATAAGACATTGTCTGTTTAAATTCATGGAACTTTCAATATGTTAAGAGGAGAAGACACAGATGCAGATAGAAGATTGTGCGTCTATAGTGTGCTAAAAATGGTCCAAGGCCCCAAATAAGCCCCAGTCGTTCAAGAGACAAATGAGAAACCTAAAAACCCTTCCAGGCACTCTCTCTGCTGAGCTGCTGCTGGCTTCAAAGGACGTCAATAGCTTTGCTGCCTCCATCTGTGCTCCTTTCTCTGAATGGATCTGGGATGCCTGAATAATCCTCAGATTGTCACCAGGTTGGAGTGAGGGGAGAAAAGTCATATCTCCCCCTGCCCCTGTAACTGACAAAGATCAGTCCTATTCTGAGAACCCACTGGGGATGGAGAAGCCAGAGAAGCTTTTTTTCAGTGTTCTCAGGTCTTAGGCACAACAGACTTTCTAAACAGGGCAGCTGGGTGGCCCAGTGGATTGGACACTGGGCCTATAGTCAGAAAGATTCATCTTCCTGAGTTCAAATCTAGCCTCAGACACTTACCAGTTGTGTGACTCTGGGCAAGTCAATTCACCCTGTTGGCCTTAGTTTTCTTATCTGTAAAATGAGCTGGAGAAGGAAATGGCAAATCACTCCAGTAGCTTTGCCAAGAAAACCCCAAATGGGGTCACAAATAGTAGAACACAACGAACAACAACCATATTAAACATGCCTGGCAGAGTCCAGAAATTCTACTGTATCCATAGTAGTCAGCAAATAAATATTTATTAAGTGCTGATTATATGCCAAGCTCTGTGCGAAACACTGAGGAGACAAAACAAGGCAAAAGACTGTACCTGTCCTCAAGGAGATGACAATCTAATGGGGGAGACAACCAAGCACACACATATGTTATATTCAAAATAAAAAAAGAAGGAAGTCATTAGAATAAAGAGAGGTTGAGAAAGACTTCCTGAAGGAGAAGGGAGTTTAGTTGTGATTTAAAGGAAGCCAGGGAAGGCAGAAAGCAAAGATGAAGAGAGAGTGTTCCAGGTATGGGGGCCAGAGGAAATGCCCAGAGCCAGAGAGATGGAGTGTCTTGTTGGTGGATCAACAATGAGGCCAGTGTCACCGAATCAAAGAGGATGTGTTGGGGAGTATGGTGTGAGAAGACTGGAAAGGTGGGAGGGGGCTAGGCTAGGAAGGGCTTTGGATACCCAACAGAGCATTTTGTATTTTCTCCTGATGGAGATAGGGAGCCACTGGAGTTTGCTAAGTGTGTGTGTGTGTGTGTGTGTGTGTGTGTGTGTGTGTGTGTGTGTATGTGTGTGTGTCAGAGGCAGGGATTGGGGGGAGACCCAACACATCGTCAGACCTCTGCTTTAGTAAAATCACGTTACTGACTGGAGATTGGATTGGAATGAAGAGACATGAGGCAGGCAGACCCACCAGCAGCTACTATGATAATCTAGGTGTGATGTGATGAGAGCCTGTACTAGACTGGGGGACACTGTCAGAGGAGAGAAGACATGTTGCAAAGGTGAATTCAACTTGGCACCAGCTTGGCTATGGAGGTTGAGAGATAGGGAGTTGTCCAGGATGCCTTCTTGGTTGCCAGGACTGGGCAAATAGTATTACCCTCTCTGGTAATAAGGAAAGGAGGAGGGGGAGGAGGTTTAGGAGGAAAGATCATGAACTTGGTTTTGGATGTGTTGGGTTTAAGATGTCTGCTGTAACTGAGTGAAAGCAGGGAAAAAGATAAAACCCAGAATGGGACTTCTAGGAGAGAACAAATGAAAGGAGAATAGGACCAAACACTGAAAGCATTTCTTCTCATTATGAATTAAACAGGAGAGGGAGAGGGAGAGGAAAGAGGTGGAGGGGACTGGAGAGAGAATGGAGAGAGGAGGAGGTGAGTAAAAGGAGGACAGAGGAGAGCAAAGAGCAAAGAGATGCTTAGAGAGAGGGGGCCCCATAGGCAGGGAACCTTGATGAGAATGACTCAGTCCTAAGAAGAGGATGGGAAAGAAGTTGAGTTCAGATGGAGCTGTCTCCGGGGAACCTGGGAGAACTAGAAGATGTTACACCTGGGGCAAGTTCTTAGAATCTATTGCTTCGAATATACTTTGTGCATTCTTTGTATATACTGTGTATACACAGATGGCCTTTGAGCTCCCTTCCAGTTACATCTATGACTCTTGAAAACTAGGATGGATTTTTTTGTTTTGTTTTTATTTTTGGACAGTGTTTGACAGCTAGTAATTGCTTAATAAATATTTGTTGAATTGAATCAGTCCTTGACTAAGCCCCCTTCCAGACCCCCTATCTACTCCCCTACTGTGCTCTTCCCTTTTCCACTTGAAACTTAGATCTTAGCATGTCCTTTAGCTTGGGAAGTGTCTCAATTTCAGAGGAGTCCAGAGGGACTCTTCACGTAGACTGTTCACCGGATGGAATCTGTCCAATTCTCTTTCTCAGTAGGGCCTACGCAGTCTGACATAGGGTGGCTGCTGATGGTGGTGAAGGGAGCAGGCAGGAGTTTCAGTCAATTTTAATCTAAAGTGGAAAATCTGAAAATCACTTGCATGTATCAAGCAAATTGAAATGGATGGTTTTTTAGGCAGTAGGTTTGGATGGAGAGGAGAAGGGAAGCTGTCTGCCTGAGGAAACTACAACTCATTGTTTCTGTGAAATCTGTCTGTTTGGGTGGGGTAAGGGAAATGAAATAGAAGAAAGAGAAAAGAATTTCTATCCAGATCCATGATTTTGGGTCATCAAGGTTATTTGAGCATTGTTAGGCTAGAAGAAAGAAGGACATTGTTAAACCATCCTTTCCTCCCAGTTTGGTCTGAACTTTTCATTGTTACTTTACCAAAAAATACCCATAACATAAAAACACAGACAATGTCTTTGGGGGCAATTGTTGACCTCATTACTTGGGAGATAAAAGGAGGTCATGGATTTATACTATACATTTACATCTGGAAGGGACTTTAGTAATCTTCTAATCCAACTCCTTCATTTTACAGATTAGGAAACTGAGACCCTGGAGAAGTTTCTTTGAGTTACTAAAAGTCATAAAGGTAGTGTGTTGACAAAGTTGGCATTTGAACCCAAGATTTCTGACTCCAATTCCAGTACTCTTCCCATTGCATCCAAGGGCCTAAAGTCGCTGGGACGGAGGATGCAGAGAAAGATGGAAAGGGTCGAAGGTAGGACAAGTCTTTTTGGAGGTGGGAGGGTAACCAAGATGAATGCTTGATCTCTAGGTCACAATTCCCACTCTTCTTTGTCTGAATTATTTAGAATTCTGTGACTTTTACCACTGAGAATAGTGAGATCTCAAAATCTCAGAAGTACAGTATTGGAAGGTCCCTCAGAGATCATCTAGTCCAAGTTAGACCTGAACAGATTACTCTCCACAACCATCCGTGACCAGTGGATGTTCAGCTTCCGTGTGAAGACAGCAAGTGACGAGGAGTATGCAACCCTTCAAGGCAGCCCATTCCATTTTGGGATGGCTCTCACTGTTAGAAAGTTCTGCTTTATTTTACACCTCAAACTCCCTCTCTATAAACTCCCCCCAAGTTTGTTCTTAATTCTGTCTTTTGGGTCGGCAGAAACAATAATCTCTCTCCTTAGAGGAATTAAAATGTTTGGGGACAGTGATCAAGTCTCCTAACTCTTACCTGGGGTCACGGTCATTAAGTGGCCAAGCTAGCACTTGTAATCACACATCTCAACATTCCTACCATTAGAACAATGATGTGGAAAGTTATTGGGCAGAGATTAGAACTGAAGAATCCATATAGTGTTTGGAGTTTACTGTAAAAAGCTCCATGAGGACAGGAACCTTGTCTTTTCTAAACTGTATCTACCTCAGAGCCCAGCACAGTGTTTTGGATATGGTAGGTACTTAATAAATATTTGTTGAATTAAATTGGAGTTGTCATTCAGGCAGGGGATGAGGTTGTTTGTTTGGTTTTTTTTTCTGGAAAGCAGCATTGAGACAAGGGTGGAGAGCTAGGGGTGGAGGCTGAATGGGAAATGATCCTCAGAGTGAGTGGAGGGGGAAGAGGAATGTCATAAAGTTATCTCCATTGCCTGCCCTTGGTAGTGGAAGATGTCCCCATCATCCTCCCACCATTTTCTGATCTTCCCCTTCCTTTCAGAGGAGGGGGGCACTGCTGGGTCATGACACAGGTACACATCCCTGTTACCTGACACAGGTAACACCCACAGCTAGATCCCTGTGCCCTTTCTTGCATCCTCAGCCCTACCCAATGCTCAATTCCCAGAACAGGAGGTTCTGTGGTGGGTGGGGGTGAAGGTAGGATTGGGGTCCCCTGCATCCTGGCATTTAGCCTGAGGTTTTCACTGCCCCCAGGTCCGGTCTAAGCTTGGCTCCTGATGACCTGAATTGAAATCCCTTCAGGTGGGGACAAGCAGCCTAAAAGCTGAAAGGAGCGACTGGGTGTCTTTGTGCTTGGGAGTGGGAGTAGTCCAGCAGTGAAAAAGAGGTATGTCCTGTGTGTTTTGGGGTGTCAAGGGAGAGCACTATACTGAGCGTGTGGAAGATACTCCCGAAGTGCCAAAGTGCTCAGAGGAGACGCTGGCATTTGAAAGAAAGTGTGGTGCCGTGATGCCAGATGGCAGAGATGATCGGAATCGGCAGACGATAGGAGTGGGATGCTGGAATCCTGCAGGCGGGATGCTGAGGAGGATGGAGCAGGAACCCCAGAAGTCTGGTCTGGGCCAATAGAATCGGGAGGGGAGAGGGGGACTGGGGAGGAGGAATAGTGTTTTCCAAATTGAGGCTGGATGCCTGGATCCAGATACCAGACCCTTCACATAGTCCCCGTTTTCGTAGCTTTTCTCACCCATATTCATTTCCTTTGTTCAGAAAGCAGGAGGAGGGGAAGCGGGGAAGGATAGGAGAGGTGGAAAAGGCGGTGGGGTGGGGGAGGAAGAGGGAAGACAACTAGAGCCAAGAGGGAGGGGCCCGCCAGTGTGCAGGTTGGAACTGTCACATTGTCCCCTCCTTCTGGGCGGGTTTAGAGGTGTGTCGGAGCTCTGCCAGAGACCCAAACCAGGGCACCCCCAGGGCATTAGCAGGTTTGCACTGCGCCTTCCGGGGTGCCACTCTCATGGAAAGTGAGGGGGACAGGGGATTCTGAGCTGGGGGGTACTGAGACTGGGCAGTTCAGGTGCCTGGGTTCGTTCACCAGCTGGTGCCTGCTTGGGTCACCTTGGGTAAGTCAGTGTCTTGGTTTTCCCTCTGGCTCATAAGTCCTTGACTTGGACGTGAGTGTGGGAGTTAGGGACCAGCCTACCCTGGACGAATAGGGACCTCTCCCTTTAGCATGGCGCCCGCAATGGGCGAGGGGTCCTGACCGTCTGGAGACTGGGGACTAGGAGGACTACCTGGGACCCCAGCTCCAGAAGCTCTCCAACTGAGGTAGGACACTGTGTACATGATGGGACAAGGGGTAGCTCGGCTCCCGGTTCCTCTCTTGGCGGTGGGGTCCTCATCCGTGATTCCCACCCTGTTCCAGGTGCAAAAACAGGGGCACTATCTCTTTAAAGCTTCCAGGGCTGCTACCGCACCATGTGATTGCTTGAAAGGCTGAGCGCTGGCGCTGCAGCAGAGGAGTTCGGAGGAGGATGAGCTGCGGCTTGCAGCCGCCCGGTGCCCGCAGCCCAGCCCAGCTTCGGGCTCTCCCTGAGCCCTGGCCGGGACCTGTGGTCCAGGCCCCCCGGGGACCCACCTCTGGAACCACCTGCTGGCCAGCTGGCAGGATGGTGAGCCCCTTGCCTGTTGGGCACTGGGGGGGACAGTGGCAGGGGGTGTTGGATGGGATCCCTGGGGTGTACTGCTAAGGGGGCTGGGTGGGTCACACCTGATAAAGGGAGTGGAAGGGTGAAAGGGGAGTGAACAGAGCTATTTTTAAGTTGCTGAATGGAGTCTGTAGGAATGATAAGAGACAGGGGCAGAGATTTGTCAAGAAGAGGGCTGGGGCTGCCCTACCCCCTTTGGCTCTGGGTGTGGGGCACATGGTGTGCCAAGGGGCTCCAAGTAGGGCATGCTTCTAGGGGGTGCCAGGACAGCTTCCCTGCCCAGGCTCTGTTTTTCCCTCGCAGGGGGCTTACCCCCTTGGCTCCCATGCCCGCAGGTACCTGCTGTGTGCCCACCAGTGCCTGCTGGCTGATGTTCCTGCCCTTTGCCCGCCATGCCCCACTCCATATCGGCCTTCCAGGCCGCTTACATTGGCATCGAGGTGCTCATCGCCCTGGTGTCAGTGCCTGGAAACGTGCTGGTGATCTGGGCAGTGAAGGTGAACCAGGCTCTTCGTGATGCCACCTTCTGCTTCATTGTGTCTCTGGCTGTGGCCGACGTGGCTGTGGGTGCCCTGGTCATTCCTCTGGCCATCCTTATCAACATTGGTCCCCAGACTAATTTCTACACCTGCCTCATGGTGGCCTGTCCTGTCCTCATCCTCACCCAGAGCTCCATCCTGGCCTTGCTCGCTATTGCTGTTGATCGCTACCTCCGAGTCAAGATCCCGCTCAGGTCAGTAGATGATGACCCAAGGTAACCAACCCTCCTGTGTCTGGGTAGCCCTGGATGACATCAGGTGCTACTGGCAGTGTGGGATGTTCTGCGTTTCTGAGTTCCCCTACTTTCCTTCCCAACACATCTGAAGAAACAGAGGAACAAGTGGAATATTACCCTCAAAAATGTTGATGTCTCCTGGCATATTTTGTCTGGGCATCATGCCTTCTGTCCTGTTCCTTGGTGTCAGAGTGCTGTTAGGTTTGTGGGTAGGAATTGGATAGGCAAGAAGGGAAGGCTCAGACTTAGGGAAGGGCTGCTAGAACAGGGAGATTGGTGGGCATGTGAGCATAGTCTCACCAGCTGGTATACCAGAGAGGGGAGCTTTGCCTGTTATCTCAACATGGTCCCAGAAGCTCAAAGCTAACTTCCATTTCTATTCTGGAAGCTGGTCTAGGGGACTAGGGACATGTGATGGGGAAATATCAGCTAATGCTTGAGCCCAGAGCCATGGGGCCTGTAGAGTTTGAATGAGACAGGGACAAGAAAGAGACCAGGGCTGTAGAGTCTTGGGGTTTGATGCCCCCTTTTCCCCAAGCCCCTAGGAAGCCAGAGAGAGATGGGGAGGTGGGAACAGAATTGCTGACCCAGGGAAATGGATCTGCCTTTGGAGTTGCGTTGTGGTACCTAAGGGACCTGTTTCCTTCTGCCCACTGCCCATTCATATGCTGTTTGTTGTGGGCATTAGGGAGGGAACTGTTTATATTCTGTCTTAATGTTCTTTGTTCTGTTGAAAAAACATTCTGAGTCTTAGTCCATGGAACAAGGTAGGAAGGAGGATTCCCTCTGGTATCTGGGTAGAGTGATTGCCCAGGCAGTGTCAATCCTCATTGCTGATGCCCAAGTTCACATCAGAGCTCAGTGACCATGGATGCCAGGACATGATGTAGTTCCCCGGGCAGGGCCTGTGCCACCTAGTGCCAGGGAGCAACCTGGACAAGTGCCACGTAGTGGCCGTGCCAGTATACCCACAAAGCGTGCTGGTCTCTTCTCTAAATGTGATAAACTTCCCTTTCTCTCTGGAGCCTTGACCATCTTTGGCACCTGCTCGTTTGCAGATAGGCAGGGGGACTGCTGTTTGGTGGTCTGCAGGCAGAGTCTGCTCTGGCCATCTGGGCAGCAGAAAGCAGTGGAGAAGTGTTTGTTTCTCTTTTGCATTTGAACAGCTCTTTGAATTTCAGTCATTCACCCAGTATTTGTCGAGTGCCTCCCGGTATAAGATATTGGACTAGATTCAAAGGTAACTAGGAGATGAGTCCTACCCTCAAGGAACTTCCCATGGCTTGGCTTGACCAAATGCTTTCACATATGTTACCTTTTTCTGTCTTCACACTAATTCAGTGAGGTAGAAAGGGTCTTATTACTATGTTATAAATGAGAAAACCCAGACTCAGAGAGGATGAAGTGATAGCTGCAGCCACACAGCCAGTCAGTGACAGAACTGGGAGAAGAAACCGGGTTGATTCCTCATCCCCTGATGCCTGATGTCTTCTTTGGGGGTCATCTGGTACCTCAATACCAGAGAACCTCCTACTCTTTCCTCTGATGAGGGCTGTGCCCTTTGCTCCAAAAAGGCATGGCTTTGAATCCTTTGTAAGATCAGCCCTAATGGAACTTACGGCACATATGTGGTGGTTCTGTGATTAGGAGTGACTAGTAGCAGGTCTTTGTATTGCTTAGATGATTCTGATCTTAGCACATTACACGTGGTATGGGTCCCATGGGCCCAGGACTTGATTATAGGGAAAACACCCTCCAATGTAGCAACTCTTCCTTTCCAGAAATCCTGACTTTTGAGTGGATGCCAACTGGAAGCATGCGAAAGCCTTGTTGTTGATATTACTAATATCATTAACAATTAGAACATACTGTTGTCTCCCCAAGGACGGGAGGGAAGGTCTGGTCTCACAAAGAATGAAGCTCACATCCACTCTGCCAGTTCCTTAGCACTCAGACTCCCTCCCCCACACAAGCATCTTCCTTCAAGGTGCAGCTGTAGCTTTAATGGGGAGACTGCTGGATTGGAAGGTTGGGGCTTTGAATCTTGGCTCAGCTACTTATGGAGTGGCCTTGGACAAGCTGGGGTTTCCTCCTCTGTAAAATGAGAGTGTTGGACGAGAAGGCTGACTCTCTCCCCACTCAAACTCTCTATCTGATCCTATTCTCTCCTGCAGGTCTTCCTCTTTCTCACCTGCTGGCCAGCAGCCAGCCAGATATAATCTCCCTCACCTCAAATTGTCCAAGAACACTTTGTCTGGATCTTTCCTTTTCCTTTATTGTTATTCAGTATTAGTAGTCTATATGTGTATCTCCCTTCTCTCTTCTTTCCTTCCTCCCCACCCCCTACATTCTCCCATCTCAACCCCTGAACTTTGTGACCATTCCCTTTTTTGTCTTTGTGTATGTGCCCTATGGGGGGCCATCTCCAGATGACTCCAGAGAATACAGTGAGGTTGGTGACTTTGCATAGCCCTGCCTCACTTAAATTCAGTTCACTTGCAAGTCATGGCATCGCCTTCCTGATGTTATGATCCTCTTCAAGAATAAGGGGCAAACAACAACAATGTGCCCAGCACCTGCTCTCAGTGGGAGCTTAATAAACATTTGCTTGAATGGAATTGGAATCTAGTCCATTGTCTTGGCAGGATCGTCCTCATTCTATTCCAGTCTTTTCTCCCCTTCCTTCCTTCCTTCCTTCCTTCCTTCCTTCCTTCCTTCCTTCCTTCCTTCCTTCCTTTTTTCCTTCTTTTTTCTTCCTTTCTTCTTTCCTTCCTTCCTTCCTTCCTTCTTCCCTCCCTCCCTCCCTCCCTTCCTTGCTTCCTTCCCTTTCTCTCTGTCTCTCTCTCTCCATTTCCAAAGACATACTCTTTGGATATGCATGTCACTTGTTCTGAGTTTGCCCTTATGACTACTTTCTTGATGTCCATTATCTCTCCCTCCTCGTTGCCCCAGTCTATGCTCATTCTTCTCTTTGTTCTGCCTTCAATGACTGAAGAGGTCAGCTGCTCCATCTTGGTTTAAACACCAAACCTTTAGGAACTTGGGGGTGATGAGAAAATCCCAGACTAACATGCTCAGGCTAAGAGCAGGGCTCTTCCCAAGTAAGGTGCTTATTCTGCAAATTTTGCTTGGAACTCAAGTAGCTATTCACGAAGATAAGCAAAAGAAGGCAAGGAGAGACCCTTTCTAGGAAGAGAACAAGGAACAAAAAGTCAGCTTCTGTTCATCTCCCAAGGCTTGTTTGAAGACACAGTATGATGTGGTAGAAAGAACGTTGAATCTGCAGTCTGAGGACTGGCCCCTGTGTGACCTTGGACATGTCTTCCTTTTTTGGGGTTGTTCCGTCTTCTGTAAAATGAGAGGCTTCAATTAGAATGATTCCTTAGGTCTCTTCCACACCTATATCCAATGATTCTTCACCATCTCAGGGCTCCCCTGCTTGGATCTGGCCTCTTAAGGTGGAGATACGGGGTGGGGGGACCTGCTGTGATATTTCCTAGACCAGGTCCATCCCCATTACTCCCTATGCAATGACAAGCAAGGAATGAATTCTGTTCTACTGTCAAATGCCTGGGAGCATGGTATCTGAGAACATGGGAATATGGGCAACTGAGGGAGATTTTTACATCTCTAACCAGAGGCACTGGAAACATTTGGCTTCTACCCCGGATGGCCAAGCAAAAGCATCTCTAGCCTCTGTCACCATCCCTGGGGATTCAATTAGAATTGACTAAGTTCTGGGGTACTCCCTGTGTCCTCTGTGTGACCAGCAGAGAGAAGGGAGACCTTTGTTGGACCAAACTGTTGCTTAAGGCATTTCAGGGGGAAAAGGGAGTAGTATGTTGGTCATTCATCCATAAATGGGAGAAAGGATTGTATGAAGGAAGGCTTAGGCTTTCAGGATTGGGATCCAGTTATCACAAAATAATCAAGCCATTGATTTGCCACTAATAACTTGTTTTGTATACTGATTTGCATATCATTTTCATACAGTGTCAGCATGGTTAGTATTCCCTTCTTCTTCCTTCACTCCTCCTTTCAGGAGACTTCTAACATCTGTTCTTCTGCTTGCCCTGTCTTAGAGCCCATGTTTGAATTGGTCCTGTGACATCCATCATGGCACTCAAAGGGAGTGCCTGTTCTAATGGGTCATGAGCTTTGTGCCACCAACTTCCACCCCCCAGCTACAGTTTGTTGCCTGTTTTTCCCACATTGGCTTGGGAAAGGTTACAATATTCACTCTATCCTTGGTGGTGGAATGCTATCTCCTCCTCTTTGAATCCCCAGGAAGTAAAGAAACAAGGAAGTACGGGGATGGAGGAAGGGAAATAGAAACAGAGGAATTCCAAGACTCAAGTAATAGATCTGCAAGCTCAGCTATCAGGGAACCTTTCTTTTTTGCCAACCTAAATGTTCAGTGTGCTGCGATTCATTATGGCTGAGGACTGTGCTATGAGCAAAGAGCCAAAGAACAACCTCTCCCCCGCAAAAAAACAACCCAAAAAAACCTGTTTGGGAACTACTGATTAGGATTATTTTGTAGGATTTAGAGCAGGTGTACCTTAAAAGATACCTAGTACAACTTAATTTTATAGGGAAGGAAACTGAATCCTGGTCACATAAGCAGTACCAGAGCTGAGATTGGAACTCCAGTTCTATGATTCTAAATTCAGTTCTCTTTCTTCCATATCATGCTTTTACTTATGCATTGGACTGTGGCAAGGTTCTACAGGGACTCAGTTATAGACAAGTGGCCTAAGGAATTCTCAGTCTGTTTAGCTGGGAAGAGGACTGGATTAATAGTCAAGAGACTGTCAGATTTGCTGTGGGACCTTGAGCAGATCACTCTCTCTTCATTCCCCGATTTGTTAAAATAGGAGTTTAGACAAGATGGTGTCTGGAGCCTCTTTTGACAGTAAGATTTTGTGATTCTTTCCTTTCACAACTAGCTATTGCCTCAGGTCCAACCAAGTCTGTGTGTTGTTTTGGGTGACCAGACATTGCTGTTAGTCTTGAATGAACAAGAAATTGGAGGATTTAGGAATAATTTTTCAAGAACTTAGTGGAATGGTGTTAGTTTTGCTTTTTTGGATTTTTTCCAGATGGTGTGAGTTGCCACCCAGCCTTGCATCTGCCTCTTGTTCCCCTCCCAGCAAGTCGGGGGCACCTCTACCCCAGTGGGCAGCGGGGTCTGCACCAATCCTGCTTCTGTTCATTGCTGGATGTTTGCCTCACCCAAGATGTGAAAGAAAAGCTATGTGGGGGAGGGTTGAAAGTCTGGCTGGATTAGGCCCTGACAGAGAGAAATGTTAAAAATTGAATTATGGGTAGATTAGGGATTACTTAGCTTTTTCACCACCTGCTGCCCTGGATTGGCTTTGGCTTCATTTGATCAGTAAAGGGGGTGACAACAGTTATCTAATCCATCTGCCCATACATCAGTGGGTCTGAACAGGGAAGGTTTTGTGGCTTACTGTATCCTGGAAATATTTGTAGTCTAAATCCAGAAATTTGCAGAGGAGGAGAAAGTGAATAGTTTCTGAATCTTCTCTGTAAAGGCACATGGCTTGCATAGGGAAAACTAGTATAGTCACTTAGAATAAAAGCCTTTTCAGAAACATGAGACAACCTTCAGGTTAGTTTCTTCCTATTGCCAATGTTTAGGCTAGGTCCTCATTACTTCTCTCTTGGTCTCTTGCAATAGACTCCTAATTGGCTTCTTCTGCCTCTAGCTTCTTCTTCATCCAATCCATTAATCTTCCTATGGTTGCCTAGAGAAAGCTAGGTAGTTCAATGCATAAAGTTCTGAGTCATGAGTCCTGGAAGACCTGAGTTCAAATCCAGACTCATGTACTTACTATCTGTGTTACTCTGGGAATGTCACTTAACCTCTGTTTCTTCAATTTTTAAAGGAGAGTGGTAACAGTCCTTACCTCCCAGACTTGGGAAGCTCAAAGGAGATGATATTTGTAAAGTACTTTCCTTCCTCTGACACTACTCTTTTCTGGTTGTATTCCTGGTCAAAAATCTTCAGTGATTCCTCATTATCTATTTTAAAAAGCCCAAACTCCTTAGTTTGGCATTTAAAGTCCTTTGGGATCTGGTCTCAGTCTGCCTGTCTAAATTTATCTCCCATTTCTTCCCCACATAAATTCTATGCTGCTACCAAGGTGGACGATTTGCAGTTCTCTGGACAAGACTTTTCCACTTATGCACCTCTGCTCCTGACATTCCTGCTGCCTGCAAGATTCATTAGTCCCATCTCCCCTCACTAAAACCCTGCTTGCTTTTAAGGATTAAAGGACATGGATATTGAGCTGGAAGGGAACTTTAGAGTCCATTCACCACAACCACTTCCCTCCATTTAACAGATGAGGGAACTGTGGACCACGAAGGGGAAGTGATTTCCCCATAGAGATACAGGGAGGAAGGGTCAGGGGAGGGATTTGAACTTATACCCTCCGTCTGCAGAATCAGTGCTCTTTCTTCTGTATTGTACTCCAAACCTAGAGTAGCTTAGTGATGCAGTGGATAGAGCACTGAACTTGGAGTCAAGAAGACTCATCTTCCTGAGTTCAAATCTGGCTTCAGACGCTTACTAGCTCTGGGACTGTGGGCAAGTCACTTAACTTTGTTCACCTGTTTCCTCATCTATAAAATGAGCTGGAGAAAGAAATGGCAAAGCGTTCCAGTATCTTTAAGAAAACACCCAATGAGGTCACAAATATGACTGAAACAACTGAACAACAAAATGTTCCTTATCATAGAATCTATCTCCAATGCCAATTACTTAAAAAAAACCCCTCCTCTATCCTTCATATGTGTGTGATTTCTTTCCCTTATTAAATCCCATTCGACTTTGTATCTTTCATATGGTATTTGGCATATGCTGCCTTGTCTGATTGCTCTTTGTGAATGTGCCTCATCTTTCCTACTATGGTAAATTGTAAGCCCTTAAAGGCAGGCCTCATGTATTATACACCTTTGTGTCTCTCCCCCTCAACACTTAACATTAGTGCCTTGCACACAGTACATGCAGTGTTTGAATGATAGTGAGGGCAGAATCAATAGATAGCATTTTCAGCAAGAGGGATCTAAGTGAGATATGAAGATGAACCCTTCCCAACAACCATGCCCTCTGGAGCACTGCAAGATGGCTTGAGTAAAGCACAGAGCTTGTTTGGTGACAGGGGGTGGGTGATAGATGACTCCCAGAGGGTCTTCTTAACCTCCTAGCACATTAGAGCAGGAAGGAACTTGAACATCATCTGATAATCCAAGTATTTTATTTTGTAGATGAGAAAACTGAGATCTGTAGAGTTTACATGACCACAAAACATTAGAGGGGAAGGCAGGTTTGGAACCTAACCCAGTGGTCCTTTTACTATATCATGTTGCCTCCTATTTATGACAATTCTTGTGTCAGGCTGAAAAGAAGAACCCCAAGCCTCTAAACACATATACTGTATCTGTGCCTAGTATCTTCCAACCTGTCTGCCCAGGCTGGGAGGAAGAAGGAGGAGAACATGGGTCTATTCTTTGTTTCACCAGGCGTGGGCATCTTTCTTACTTGTTTTCCTATGCTCCTTTGACAGATTTTCCCTTATCCAGGGTTAAAGGTCCAGAGGGCAAGGACCCCAGGGTGTGGCCCTTTGGGGGAAGAGATGAAATAGGGTAAGTAGCAGGCATGAGTAATGAAAGGGATGGTTGAGAAATAAACGGTTCTCTTGTGGATCATTTTACCCCCCCGGTCACAGCCTTGTTAACATAAATGAGGTAGAGGCAGCTTCTGCCAGGGAGTGAGAAACAAGATGGTAGTGGTGGTGGTGGTGGGGAGATGTTTCCTCTTTGCTAGGGTGCTGGGGGGGAGAATAGACAAGCAGAGACTGAGCCTGGACACAAAGCATCAGGAGACCTGTGCCCATATTCCATTGGGGCAAGCTTGTAGATGAATCTCTAACACTAGCTACTATTCTCAATGGGCAGGGCAGGGGCTTGGGCTGGATGGGAAGCAGCTGGCAAGGGGACTCTGGCATGGGGAAGAGGAGTTTGGGGGCATCTTGCTCTGAACATTCCAAGCCTCTTTTAGACTAAGACTTGAGGTCTGCAGTATAACGGAGTCCGGCATTTGACCGAAGGACTGACAATGTACAAAACACACTTTTCCTATCCAACATATGCCCCTCTGCCCTCATATTAAACCCTTTCTCTGACTCTCATCCCACATCTGTTCAAACAGCATAAAACCAGGCTGGGCAATCAGGAAAAATGGCAGGTTGGACTCCACCCTAGCCACGCTGTGCCTTGGTCAGAATTCTACCTTGGACCTGTCCCACTCCCCTTGGTAGCCCTTGGACTGAGGATGGCATCCCCTTTATCCTTAGCTGTACAGGGACAAAGGGACAGAGCTAAGGACATCTGGTCTGTGTAAAAGGCCCCTCTCTGTCTCCTTGCTGTTGGAGGTGGCTATTGAGGAGAGTTCAGCAGTACCCTGGGCCTTTTCCCCAATCTTCTGTTTTCTTCCCTTGTGGGTACCTCTGGTATAGCCACAAATATGGGATAAATAATTCACGTGCCAAGCCCTGGCTGGGAGTTCTGGGTGAGGCTGGGAATCCTCTAGAATTTCTAGAGACATCCTGTGCCACCCAGATCCATAAAGGAGCACCCAGGGATCGGGGCAGCTGGTTCCTTCCTTTCATTGGCTCAGAGCAGTGAACTCCCTCCTCAGGGATGCACTTCTTGCTTTCTAGCATCCAAGTAGCAAGAAGAGAGTTGGTCACTTTAAAATTTGGGGGCATGGAACTTCCGCTCTTGATTCATGTATTAGATTCATATATTAGAGATGGATTCATATTATTATTCATATATTAGAGATTGATTCCTTTATTAGAGGGACCAGAATTTAAGAATATCCCAAAGGACCAAGCTGGGTCAATTGGCACAGTGAATTTTTTTAATCCATAAGACAAAGAAAATAGAGATAGGAGGATGAAAATGTTTATTGCAAAATAAAATTGTACTTCACAGCAGTTCACAGTTCTGTTCCTTCTAGCATCAAAATCCCAGGGCTCATAGGCTGTCAGGATCCACTAGCAGTTATTTGATCCATCGTCTTGCCTCCACGTAGCCCAGGCAGTTTGGAGTCCTTCCTGCCTTGGTCAAACTTTAGGGATATTACCATCCAGCAAACACCATTATCCAGAGGCTCTCCAACTCCAGCTGTTCCTTGGGTTTTTTCTTTGTTTTGATCTTCACCTTCCTTTCAGGAGGCTGTTCTTTCCATTTAAATCTCCAGCCGAATTGACCTTGGGGATCTGTGATTTCCTAAGCCATTACTTCCCTTTCTCTTCTGCTTAGTATCTAGACCCATGTGCTAGGAAGAGATGACTCCTTTATGGATTTGACCTAAATATCTCTACAGTCCCTTCTGGCTCTGAGGTTCCATGAGCCAGGAGGTACTAACTAACCTACTGTTGGGATCTAGAGGGAATTCAGGCAAGTAGACTGTAAGAAGGCACCATATTTTTCTTAGGAGGAAAGAAAGACAGCAACTCAGCTGTTGAGGTGGCCTAGCCTTACCTGGGAGTGACATTATGGAAGATGTAATCAATCCCTGTACACCCAGGGTGTTCCCCATTTCTGCTGGGTAGAGGATGTTTGTCTTACTAGGTAGAGGGTTTTTTTTTTCTTCCATCCCGTCAAAGCTACCTCAAAGCAGCAATAAGAAATGGTATCTAGAATGGATCTAGAGCAGAAGGATTGCTGAGCCACTTATCACATTGAGGATGGAGGCTTTTCACCTAAATCAGCAGAAACCATAAGTCACCAACACGAGTTTATGGAGTGCCTGTAGAGTGTCTGCTGCTGCTGGGCAAGATGGACAGGTCAGAAAAGCTGGGTGGGTGTTGTGTGTGTGGCAATAGGAGTGTGTGTCTTGAAAGGCTAATTTAGAAATGATGCCGATGGCCCTTGACGCAGAATCAGTCTGCCTTGGCTAGACTCTTCTGCATCCGTCACTCCCTTGCAGCGGGGTCATGGGATCATAAGATCACAGACTTAGAGCAGGAAGGCAATTTGCAGACTAACCTCCTCATTTTATAGATGAGGAAAGCGAAGTCCAAGGATGTTAAATGAGGTATCTAAAGTTACATAGTATAAAAGGCAGAATCTGAATTCAGGTCTTTTGATTTCAAAGCTTATGCTTTTTCCACTGTAGCCCCTGTACTACCTACCTTGATATGTGGAGTCCAGAAATCTGAATTCTAGTCTTGGCTCTCCTAAAAGTTGGCTACATGGTGATAGTTGTCATGTCACCTGCCTAGGTCTTATGATCTTCATCTATAAAGCAAAGATGGGGGAAGAGAATGAACTAGAAAAATTTTATTGTCCCTAAAATTCTGTGATTTAGCTGAGTCTTTGCCAGGCCTAGAGGCCTGTGGGCTACCCGAGTCTTTCTTACCTCACCTCCTGAGGTCTTCGGCTGGCCACGCCGGGTGCGCATATGAGAGAAAGGACGTTCCAGAGTCGAACAAGGGTTGAGCTTTATTTCAGGGTCTCGGTTACAAGTGCAGGGGATTCTTCCTTAGGAGGGAGAGAAAGAAGGATCTCCCAAGGAGGCAAAGATCTTACAATAAGAGATTGGAAGTAGAAGTATAAGCGGGGAGAGAGGGGGAGGGGAGAGAAGAGAGAGGAAAAGCGGAGCCTTGTTGTCCTGTCCACTCCGCGCCCCTCCGCCCAAGAGAGCTTTCAGGCTTTCCTGATCCTACTTAAACTCTTCAGCGGCATAGTTTGCATCTGAATAGGCGGGGAGAGCTCTCTCCCATCACGTCTCTCACGGGAAGAGGCGGAAATACACGAGATAGCTTGGTTCACCTCGATTCCCAGCCGTTTCCTGGGGGGTCTCGTGAGAACTCTAAGATTTAGAAGTTCCCACCTTTACCCGCCCGAGACTGTCCACATGGAATTGAGCTTCCAACCCTATCAAGTCTTGAAGGAAATTAGAAATTCAAAGAGGTGGAGATGAGGAGGGAGCACACTCCAGGTATAAGGGTCAAAGTCACTGACCCACTCAATAAACTCTAGTGATTCCCTATTGCTTCTAGACAAAATAAAGTTTCTTTGGCATTTATAACCCTTCACAACCTGTCTCTAACCTAACCTGTCTCTTACCTAACCTTCATAACCTGTCTCTAACTTTCCAGCCTCTTTATGCATTTCAGAAACGCTTTTTAGTTGTTCAAAGAACAACTCTTCAGAATAAAGACATGGAGAGAGGGGAGATGGGAGATGGAGTGTTGTGTATGAGGAACAGATCTGGAATTGGATCAGGAGATTTAGACTGAAATCTCAGGACTGCTTCTTGTTAGCTGTGTGACCTTGAACTAGTTGCTTAATTTCTCTGAACCTCAGTTTCTTCATTTGTAAAATGAGGGGGGTGGTGGCGAGCTGGATGATATCTAAGGATTTTTATAGCTCGAAATCCTATGATTTCCCTTCTCCACAGTGATGGAATTGGGAGGAAGTTACATGTAACAGGTGGAGAATGAGGTGGTTGAGAGAAAATGTTCCAGACTTGTTGCTATAACCCACAGAGTGGAGGAGCCTCCGGAGGATAATTGAGAATTATTTTATTCCTCTGAAACAGGTGAGGCAAAATATACTGCCATCTCTGCCCTACAGAGGAGGAAGCAGGTTCAGCTGAAGCTGGTTTTTCTGGGTAGTGCCAGAGATGGCGCTTAGTCCTGAGTCCCAGTGGGAAATGCTTCATAAATGTTTGTTGATTGACTGATTGATTGATAGGATGTGTGACATTTAGGAGAAGGAAAGTAAAGGACCAATGGCCAACTTATCCTCCCCCTCATCTTGAGGAAGCTAAAGCTAATGACTCCCCCAGGAGGCTACTGTTGTACCTCAACTAAAAGTCACCTCTCCAGGGAGAAAAGCTTTTCCAGTATTTTAGGATTGTGTTTATCTGGGCCCACCTGCGGTGCCCAGTTACAGCATAACATAAATACAACAATATTACCCCTGTGAGGAAAGGATCATATTATGGGCTCCCAGGGGCTGTTCTTGAGAGCATGATTAGAAGCAGCAGACTACAAAGGCCTGAGGGAAATGCAGACAAACACACAGATGGTTTTGTGAAGTCCCAGGGGGCCAATAAGGAGGGAGACTGGGGGATGGGGTGGGGTTTAGACCAAGCCTGGAAGGATGGAAGTAATATTCCTCACTCACAGATTTAGAACTGCCAGATACCTAGCATGTTCAGCTCCCCTTGTTTTACAGAGAAGGAAACTGAGATCTAAGGTGCTGAAGGAGCTGGACAGGACCCCCAAAGTCCTACTGTAGCAGAGCCTTCTGGTCCTGACCCCAAGTCCAGGACTTGAAGTCACTGAACTACTCAAATCAGAAATTCACAGTGATTAAGGAGTTAGGGTTTAATGGAAGGATTAAGGTGCTGACGATTTAGAATAAGAAGAATCATATTCAAATCTGCTTTCTAATTAAGTGACCTTGGGCAAGTCACTTAACTTCTCATTTATAAATGAGAGGGCTTAGATTTGTTGACCTCCCTTCTAGCTCTAAGAGTCTGATTTCTCCCTACCCCTTTCTCTACTACCTCAGCTCTACCTAGACCTCGGTCTTATGGTCTCATTGTTCTTAAAACCAGAATATCAGATATCCTTAACTGGTTTGACTTTCTCAATTTATAAATAAGGAAACTGAGGTTCAGAGCAGGGATTTTACTGCTAGTAAGTGGGGAGAGTCAGGAACTGAACTCTGAATCTTCTGAGGAGCCAGGTCCAAAACTCACCTCTGATACCTACTGTCATTCACCTCCCTGAGCCTCAGTTTCCTCTTTTGTAAATTGGGGGTGTTAGACTAAATGGCCTCTGAAGTCCTCTTCAGATCTAGATCTGTGATCTTGTGACCCTCAAATCCACTGTGCCCTATACCTATGACCCCTATATCTATGATCCTATGACCCCAAATACAATGTCCTTTCTACTCACTGGGCTGCCTCCTACTGTGGTCAAACAGATCAAATTTGGAGTCCCTGGCCCATTTCTGTCTTGTGCAGGAATAAGGTCCTCTCCCAAACTGGAGTAAACTTTGCCCCCCTCCTTCTTTTTTTCATCATGTGCCTTTTTAGCTCTTTGTCCAAAATGCTAAGTGCTGTGCAGACAGCTGTGTCCTCCCTTGCTGAGATTTTTGTTGTTTTCACTTGTTTCAATCATCTCTGACTCTCTGTGATCCCATTTGGGGTTTTCTTGGCTAAGAGACTGGAGTGACTATGCCATTGTATTCTCCAGCTCATTTTATAGATGAGAAAACTGAGGCACAGAGGTTGAAGTGACTTGCCCAGCGTCACACAACTAGTAATTGTCTGCAGGCAGATTTGAATGCAGGAAGATGACTGACACTCCCTGTCAGATCCTTCTCCTTGACCTTTTCAATGTCTATAATGTACAATACTCTTCTCCACTTGCTTTCTGGGTTTCTGCCAATCTGTGCTCTGCCTCCTCTACCAGGCTGTGAGCTCACATCTAGACAGCACCATCTTTGGAAGTTCATCACCTGGACAAGGGGACAGATTTTCACGAGATCAGTTAATGGAGCTCATTGACTGACTCTCAGTGAATGAGATGTAAGGGAAGAAGCTTCTAAAAAATGAGGAGGAGCAGAAAGGGGGGGGGATGACTCACCAGGGGCAAAGATACTAAGTTCGCCTCTGGAGCTTTTTTTTTTTAAAGATTATTATTGATATATTTGGTTTTTATATAAATTTCATTTCTCATTATATCTCTCTCTTCTAGGAAAGCCATCCCTGACAAAAATAAATAAAAGAAAAAATAGTTTAGTAAGACCAATCGAATCTGACATTTTATGCCACATTCCACACCCAGTCTCCGGCTGATGCAAAGAAGGGATGGAAGACACATTTTTATAGCTCTTTTTGGGGGCCATACTTGGTCACTCACTATAATTTCCCATTATTTCATTTCTGTTTTACTCTTATCCTTTCCATTTACATTGCTGCAGTCATCCTATTCCAGCAACTAGGTGGCAAAGTGGATAGTGTGCTAGGCCTCCAGTCCACAAGACTCCTGTTCCTGGGTTCAAATCCACCTCAGACACTTACTAATTGGATGACCCTGTCCAGGTCACTCCACCCTGTTTCCCTCAGTTTCCTCATCTGAAGGAAATGGTAAACCACTCCAACTCTTTTGCCAAGAAAATCCTAAATAGCATCATGACTGAAAAATGACTGAACAGCAGCAAACTGCAGTCATCCTGTGTGTTGTTGTCCCAATTCTGCCTGCTTCACTTTGCATAAGTGTGTGTAAGTTTTCTGATCCTTCTTCACATCCTTTATTTTCATTGCTTCTTTTGGTGCAGGCCTGTTCTGTGACATTCACAGGCAACAATTTATTTAGCCATTTTCCAATTTGGGGGAATCTACTTGATTTCCAGTTCCTTGCTACTATACCAAGTGCTGCTAAAATTTTTTCCATGTATTCATAGGACCTTTGTTTTAAATTCTTGAACTCCTTGGGGTATATTCCTAGTAGTAGGATCTCTGGGTCAAAGTATATGGACATTTTAGTCACTTAGCATAATTCCAAAATTCTTCCCAGAATGATTTGACCAACTTACAGTTTCACTAGCAATAATTTAGTGCTATTGCCTCCTGAAGTTTTTGTTTTTTGAAAAAAATGTAATATGAACTTAAGAAGTATTAACACATTTGAACATTTCAATATACACAGAACAGAAAAAGAGGATTGTGAATGAAACCAAGAATCCATATTAAAGGTTTAAAAAGTCTATAGTAAATTTAACATGATATGACCAGCATTGTCTTTCATCCCCTTCTGAACTTTTATCTCTTTTCTGTATATTTTAAAAACTTTCATTAATACTCTTTGGGGGTGGGGCATTACTTTTGCTCCTTGCTGTCATCAAAACTTTACTCCCTAAAACGTAAAAGCCCTGCATTTTTATTAAAAAATAATTATAGTCAAGACATGAACAATTGAAGTTTTTTTTTAAAAAGGGAGAACACTTCATCCTCAAAAATTAAAAGTAGTTTCTATAGCACTTTATGATTATAAAAATGCATGTAAAATACATCCCCTTCTTGCTTTGACCTTTGAAATCTGAAGGAGAAGGATGATATTATCTTGGTTTTACAGAAAACTGAAGCTCTGGGTGATGAAATGATTTGCCCCAGATTACAAAGCTGTTAAGTAAGAGAGTGGCAATTGAGGAAAGTCTGAGTTAGGACTCTGATTACTGGACCACACTCAGCAGAGTAGGGAGAGCTCTGGTTTGGAGAGAGCCTAACTTCAAATTCTGACACAGGTACTTACTAGTAATATGACCTTGGGGCAAGTAAGTTACAGAATCAGAGGATCTCAGATGTGGAAGGGGCCTCAGGGACTTATAGATTTAGCCAGTAGTCCAACCCATATAGGAACAGCCAATCTCAGCCCCTCCTTTTACAAATGAAGAAACTGGCAAAATTCCAAAATAGTTTTCAGATTCTTTCCATCCATACTTCCCCATATTGTGCTTCAAAAATTAATTTTTAAGCTCATATGTAAGACTCAATAACTGTTAAAGTTCTTGTTATTAGTTCCTAACTTAACCTATTAGAATTCTAACCCATTGAGATGTTTTCAGAGATTCTGACTGTCACTCAGCCAGTTGGTTATTCCTGCCAGCTTTGTGTGGTCTGCAGATGAGATGAGTGTGATGTCTAAACCTTTATCCAAGGCTAATAAAAATGGTAGGCAGCACAGGACCTAGGACAGATCCCTGGAGAACTCAGTTGGAGGTCTTCTGACAAGTTCAATTTAACCAGTATTTGTGATATATAGCTTTGTACCAGGCATAAAGAAGAAAATGAAATAGCTTCTGCCTTCAAGGAACTTACATTCTACTGCAGGGCCAGTAGAAGGTGTATAGATACATACATATAGAATATTTGAGGTGAGAGAGATGATTAACATCTTGGGGGAGTCATGAAGTCGTACTTGATCTGAATGGGAAAGGGATGTAAGGAGTCTCAGAGGTAGAAATGAGGAGGGAAGACATTCCAGGCATGGGATAGTTATTCATTTCAAGGTACAGAAATAAGAGATGGAGAGCCAAGCTTGGGGAATAGACAAGCCTGGGACTTCAAAACCCATCTACATTGTCTCCTATAGTACTTTCTTCCTGTCAAAGCATCCCCTCTTTTCCTTGATGTTATCCCCTCCATGATCCTTCTCTCTGTCTCACTCTCTCTCTCTCTCTCTCTCTCTCTCTCTCTCTCTCTCTCTCTCTGTCTCTCGGTCTCTCTCTCTATCTTTCTCTCTCTCTCATTTGACTTTATTTATTTGTTCCTTCTGTCACAAAATGCTCAGGTCTTGCCCATGCATAAAGTAACACTTTTTTGACCCTTTCATCTCCTCAAGCCATTATACTGAATCGTCTTATATCTCTTCTATAACCAAACATGAATCGTTTAATCAACTGATACATATGTATTTAGTGCTTACTGTGTGTAAGCATATGAGCATACAAAGACATAGGAAATAGTCCCTGCCTTCAATGAACTTCTATTCAATGGTGGGAGACATGTACATATAATACATAAAATATGCAGAAAATAAATACAAGGAAACATTTTAAGGGGTGGGGGCGATACTAGCAACTGGGATGATCTGCAAAGGCCTCAGATAAGAGGTGGCATTTGAGCTAAGCTTTGAAGGAAGGTAATAATTCTACGAAGTGGAGATGAGGAGGGAATGAATTCTAGGTATGGAGGCCTGTGTAAAAGCACAGATTAGATGGAATGTGGTGAGAGAGGACCAGTAAAAATCCAGTTTGGCTGACTGCATGTAGGTTGTAATGAAGGAGTGCAATATATACGAATCTTGGAAAGGTAAGTTGAATTTAGGTTGTGAAAGGAATCAGCCTTCACCTCCCCCCCAACACACACACACTAACCTTCTTGTATGGAAATATTTTCTACCTTCATTCCCTTCCCACCTCCACACCATATGTAGCAGTTTTAATTAAGAAATGTACAAATTGGAAAAGGTTGTGGGGAGTGTTGGTATGTTGTGTATGAAGAACAGCTGAATTGTAGAATATGAAAAGAGGAATAATATGTAATAAGTCCAGAAATGTAGGTTACAGTCAGATTGTAAAAGGTCTCTAAATGCCAAATAAAGAGATTGTGTTTTATCCTACAGATAATAGAGAGCTACTGGAGTTTATTGAGTAGGTGAGTGTTGTGGTTGGACTAAATGTCACTTTGGCAGCTCTTTGGAAGATGAATTGGAGAAAGGAGGGTCTTGAGGCAGGAGACCATTTAGAAAACTATGTAAAAAAATTAAAAATAATAAAAAATAAAATTTAAAAAAGAAGGCTATGGCAATGGTATAGGCAAAGGTGATGATAGCCTAAAGTAGAATAGTAGGAATGGAAGCAAGAGAATGGATGCAAGGGATGGTAAGGAAGAAGAACTGACCAGATTTGGTAACTGATTGGTTGCGTAAGGAGTAGAGGATGATTCCAACTTGGTGAACCTCTGGCACTGGGAGTATTGTGGTGCCCTTGACACAAGTTTAGAAGAGTGGATTTTTTGGGGAAAGATACTGAATTCTGTTTTGTACATGTTGCATTCAAGATGCCTCCAGAATATCCAGATGGAAATGTCCAACATGTAGGTGGTGATTTAGGACCAGAACTCAGGAGACTCTCCAAAATCATTTCTTATCACCTCCCTGCCTCACCTCCCAGTCCCTTCTTAAAACCCTGGCAGTCTGGCTTCAGACTTTCCTATTCAACTGAAACTACTATTTCCAAGGTTAGCAATGATCTCTTCGTTGTCCAGCAAATTGACCTTTTTCTAGGTGTTCATTCTGTTTGATGTTCCTACAGCTTTTCACAGTGTCAGACAACCCTTCATCCTCCATCCTCTCTCCTCCTTAGCTTTAGTCATACTGCTCTCTCCTAGTTCTTTTGCATGGCTGACTGCTTTTTCCAGGAGGGTGTGTACAATGTCTTCTCCAGTATCATCTCACCAGGTGGGAGTATTCCGACTCTGCCCTTTTCTCTTCTCTCTGTACTCCTTCTGTCCACAGCTTCTTCACTTCCCATGATTTTACTGAAACAACTCATAAATGTATATGTCCAACCTTAATCTTTCTTTTCTCTTTCAGTTCAATATCACCAGATTTCTGCTGGACAGCTCCATTGATGTCCCATTGATATCTCAAACTCTACATGTCCAAAAGGGAATGAATTCATCACCTTTCCTACTTAAACCCATTTTCCTTTCAAATTTTCTTTGTATATGCCAAGGTCACCACTATCCATGCTCACAACCTTGTAAATTCCTTGAGAGCAAGGATTGTTTTGTTTCTGTCTTTCTATCTTCAACACTTAGCACAGTGCTGGCACTTGGGAGATATTTAACAAATGTTTGTTGATTGATTGACTTCCCTTTTCTAAACCATCCATATCTAATCACTTGCCAAGTCTTATCAATTTTTCTACATCAACATTTTCATTCATCCTCTTCTCTTTGGTCATAAGACCACTACTGGAATTTAAGATCTCTTCCCCTCTCACATGGATTCTTGCAGTATTCTCTTAATTTTTTTCTCATTTCTAGTTTTTCACAGCTTCCAAATTAATATTGCCATAATAGAGGCCTGATCTCATTCTCCTGCTTGAAAATATTCAGTGACTCCCTCTTGTCTTTAAAATAAAATGCAAACACCTCAGCCTACCATTCAAAGCTCTTCATCATCTGACTTCAATCTACATTTCCAGACTCAATTCATATTATTTCTTTTCTTGCACTACACATTCAAAGGTAATGTGGAACCATCAACAATGTTATCTGGGTGCTGCTGCCATTTTCAAAGCCACCTAATTGTACTAGTCTTGACTATAGAGAATTTTGTAATCTCATCTTACCGATATGGAAACTAATGCCCAGTGAGGCAAACTTCTCTGCATTGCTGTTTCTTCATAATTTTAGAACAATAATGTTTATAAATAACAGCTTCAAAGTCTACTAAACACTCCATATATATATATATTATATCTATTTTGATGTGTGTACTATATAACTTGCTGGACTGTTGTGAAGAAAGTGCTTTATTAACCTTAAGCTGCTGAAGATATGTGAGTTGTTATTCTTTGTTAAACATCTGGGACACAGTGGCTAGCATATGGTTGGGAACTGAAGAGTTGGATAGCATCTTTGGTAACATTTCCATTTATAATCAAAAGTAACAGTTCTGGCTTTAGGAAGAGAAGAGAATATGAGGTTTAGAATTCAAGAAGAATAAAGATGCAAGGAAGAAAAAAAATTAGCTTCTGGTGGTGAAGAATATATTGCTTGCAGGGAAGGGGGTCTATATCCATTCTGATAGGTCTCTGATGACTCCCAAGGCCAAGGGACATATGCAAAAGTTGATGATATCCTAGGATTATGGATTAGAAGAGATCTTGGACATTGTGTTGCCACTTTTATGGATGAGGAAACCAAGGTTAAAAAAAAGAGAGATCACTAACTCAAAGTTACACAAGTATTAGTGATAATTCATATTTCTGGGTCACCTTAAAGTCTGTGAAGTCATTTTCCTCACAACAACCTTGTAAGGTGTTAGTTTAAATATTATTGCCCCCATTTTACAGATGAGGAAACGGAGGCTCTGAAGGTTGTGACTTAACCATGATCATATAAGTAGTAAGTAACACAAATCAAAATTTGAACGTAATTCCTATGACTGTAAATCAAGAGTTCTTTTCACTAAAACGTGAGCTGAGGGATCAGACAATTCCCTGCTCTACCTTCCTCTCATTCCCTTGCAATCTCCAATCTCAGCCCCTTCTCTCGCTCCCACCTATAAAACACAGGGCTTGTGTTTGAACTCAATTCTCCAGTGAGATTCAAAGTCAAAATATTCAAGAGAAAAATTCATCCTGACAAGTAGAGAGTGGGGCTTAGACCCACCAAGGCTGCCATAGAGGGGTTTGGAGGCATGGAATGGGGAGTAAATCAAATCTAGTTAGCATCGTGGAAATACGTTAGATTGGGAGGCAGAAAAACAAGCATCTTATCCTACATCTGCCGTCTACTAGCTTTGTGACGTGGGCAAATCATTTAACTTTCTTGGACTTTGGCTCCTCAGCTGTCAGAAGAGGTAAGATTACTTTTTCTGTCTTCCTTTAAGGTTTGGCATGAGAACTGGGTGAGGTAATGTATTCAAAAGCGCCTTGTAAGGCACTGCAAACTGTCAGTGATTATTAGCCTCATTAAAACCCAGCTGGACCATCACATCACTTGGGCTTCTCACAGAGCTTGGGGCTCCAGAGTGAGGACAGAATGTGTGTGTGTGTGTGTGTGTGTGTGTGTGTGTGTGTAAGGCACTGTGCCCAGAAATTCCAGAATAAGGCTTCTCCACCTTCTTTGCTGGGATACTGTGGGATATAAGGGAGAATTCTTGTGTGTCCTGATATTTTGAGTCACTCTTCTTTTCCAGTTTTTGACCAGGAGACAGGTGGGTACGGGTGCAGAGAGAAGAGGAAGGATGGCGATGACAACGATGGTGAGGTTGTGTGTGTGCATGTGTGTGTGTGGTTTTGAAGATTGTGGATAGACAGATGACCTATGCTTGCCCTGGTGGGTCCTGGGAAGGTCACAAATGTATTACTGATATTTAAAAAAAATGTTAAGGAGCATTTTCCTGAGGGTAGTAAATGTGAAAATTTTTTAAGAATATGAAATATTATGCAATTATAAGTGGCATATCATCATCATCAACATCATATCATCATCACCACCACCATCATCATCAGTGATAGTGGTGGTAGTATTATTCTATGGTCTTCTTGTAGTTCAGTAGTTTTAAGTTATGTCTAACTCTCTGTGACCCTATTTGGGGTTTTCGTGACAGAGGTACTGGAGTGACTTGCCATTTCCTTCTTTAGCTCATTTTCCAGATGAAGAAACTGATGCAAACAGGATTAAGTGACTTGGCCAGGGTCATACAGCTTGTACGTGTCTGAGGTCAAATTTGAACTCAGGTCTTTCTGATTTCAGACCTAGCACTCTATCCATCCACCTCTAAGATGTCAATTCCCTCCTTATTCAGCATCTCCTTTGTGAGAGATGCTATCCCAGGGGAAGGTGTGGTTGGGTAAAATTCACAAGAAGTCAAGAAATTTTTCCTGACATTAGTAAGTTCATAATCTGATGGGAGAGAAATGGATGTAATCCTTGGGGGACTCTGAACCTAATTTTATAAAAAGGAATATTTTGAACACTATACACCCTTGAACTTAAAGTCATTGCCCCCTCCAATCTAAAGTAGCATGGAATATTAAAGAGATGATTTGTAGACACTTATAATGAGGGTGACCACCAGGGACCACCATGGTTGGGCTAATGCCAGGACAAAGCCATGTTGGAATAAATAACCTGATTCAGTTCTTTGGCATGGTAATTTACTAGACTGACAAATCAGAGAGGTGATGGACACATAGTCCCTCTGAATTCCAGGGAGGCTTTGATGTCTACTAATGATGTCTTTGTAGACAAGATGCAGTGATATTTAGAACTAAGTAACTGAAATTAGGGGCAGCCAGGTGGCACAATGGATAGAGTACCTGCCCTAGAGTCAGGAAGACTCATTTTCCTAAGCAAAAATCCAGCCTCAGACACTAATGAGCTGTGTGACCCTAGGGAAGTCACTTCACCTTGTTTGCCTCAGTTTCCTCATCTGTAAAATGAGCTGGACCAAATCACTCCAGTACCTTTGCAAAGAAAACCCCAAATGGGGTCATGAAGAGTTGGACATGACTGAAACAGCTGAACAACAAATATCTATGTGTATATATGCATACATGTATACATACATTATATATCTATGCACATATATATATTTGAGTATAAAATAATGCGCTGTAGCCATCACCTTCCTTATCACAAACACTATACTTCTCAATGCGGCTTATAATTGAATAAGTTTTTTTTGTCTCCCATTTCATATTATTGAGCTTACAATCCACTAAGACCCCCAGATCTTTTTCCTATAGATTTCTCTCTAGCCATGTTTCCCCTATGTTGTACTTGTAAAGCTTTTTTTAATTCAAGTGTAGTAATTTGTATTTGTACCCATTAAATTTCATCTTATTACATTTGATACAATGTTCTCTCTCATCAGTACATACTGCTCATACATATCTGGTGACAGAGAGGAGACCATGTCATTCAGCTCTTCTTTTACTTCTGTTTTCTTTGCCATGGAGGATTTGGAATGGAAAAGAGGGAACAAATATAGACTGGATCATTGATTTAAAGAACTTTAAAAGAAACCTTGAAAGCTATCTAATCAAATTGTGTCTTTTACTAATAAGGAAACTGAGGCCAAAAGAGGTTACATGATTTACCCAAGGTGACCCAGGTAGTGATAAAGGTCAGATTTGAGCCTAGGTCTCTGTACCCAAATCCAATGCTGTTCCAACTGTATCATTCTTCTGGGTTAATAATGGGAACTTGGTACCCAAGATGCAATGGAGATAGTTACAAGAGTATGCTACTGCCCTTGACAAGTTCAAATCACCAGAAATGAATTACATCCCAGAGTAGTAAAGGAAATGGGAGATGTTCTTGCTGAACTGACATGAGTGATTTAAAAATCCTAGGAATGGAAGGTGTGGTATGGGATGAAAGAAGGGCAAATATCTTGATTTCAAGGAAAAAAAAGAAGAGACTGAGGTCTGCATGACTTGGTTAAAGGCATAAGTCATATGCTCATCAAATTTGTAGCTGATGAACAGCTGGGAGAAATAGCTAACACATTAGATAACAAAGCCAAGATTTAAAAATATCTGGACAGGCCAGAACCAATGTTCTGAATTGAATAACAAGAGACAAGATGTTTCTTGAATTGAAATTTAATAAAGATGAATGTAAAGTTTTACACTTAGGTTAAAAAAAATCAGCTTAATCAGTACCCAATGGAGAGGTTAAATAGCCATTTCCATTAAGGAGATGTTGAAGTTTTATTGACCTTTAAGGCAGTATGTCAGCAGCACAATAAGGCAATGAAAACAGCTAATGCAGACTTTTTTTTTTTTTGGGTGGGGCGGGGGGAGAGAGGATCTTTGACAGTGCAGCAAATGTCCTCTCCCAATACAGCTCAGCAGTTCTTCTCTAGCTGTAGTCCTAGAAAGAAGGAAGGAAAAGGAAGGGAATAAACATTTATATATCTTCTATTGGGTACTTTGCTAAGTGCTTAAGAAATATTATCTCATTAGATCCTCACAACCCTGAGAGGTAAATGCAGTTATTATTCCCATTGTACAGTTGAGGAAAATGAGGCAAATAGAAGTGAAGTGACTTGAGAGGGGAAAGGGGAGGGTCACCTAGCTAGTAAGTGTCTGGGACCAGATTTAGAGAGTTGCCTGAGGGGTGGGGTGGGCAGGAGGTGACCCAGTGGATAGAGAGCAGGGCCCAGAGTCAGAAAGACTCACCTTCCTGAGTTCAAATCTGGCTTCAGACTCTTACTAGTTGTGTGACCCTAGATAAGTCATTTAACCCTGTTTGCCTCAGTTTCCTCATCTGCAAAATGACCTGGAAAAGGGAATGGCAAACCACTCGAGTGTCCTTGTCAAGAAAACTCCAAATAGGATTACGAAGAGTTGGACGCAACCAAAACAACTGAACAGCCACAGCCTCACAGCTAGTTTGCTTCAGAGATAGAACTTTAATCTAGGTTTTCCTGGCTCCCAGAACAACCCTCTGTCCATTACACCATGCTGCTTCTCAGTGTCTAATAGAGGAGTAGTGTCTGGAGTAAAGAAGGCAACGTTTTCATTGTCTTCTGCTCTTGTTGGATGACATCCAGTGATTCTGGGACTTTGAGATTCTGTGATGCTGGAGGTTGGCATCCACCCTGAATCACCACTCTGAGTCCTGACATCCCTTCTTAGGAAGGACATTAACAACCTGGAGTTTGTCTAGAGGAGAGGCATCAGGATGATGAAGGGACCACAGACTGGGACACACAAGGACTAGCTGGATCAGTCTCTGGGTAGTATAGTGGATAGAGGCATGTAGAACATGGAGTCAGGGAGACCGGAGTTCAGTTGTGTGACCTTGGGCAAGTCACTTAGGCTCTCTGTGCCTCAATTTCCTCATCTCTGAAATGGGGATAATAATAGCCCTTCACAGGATTATCGTGAGGATCAAATGAGTCAACATATGTAAAGTGCTTGCAAACATTAAAGTACTCTATAAATATTTGCTATTCTTGTCGTCATCATCATCATCAGGGCAGCCAGGTGGTGCAGTGGATGGAGCACCAGGAGTTAGGGGGACCTGAGTTCAAATCTCACCTCAGACACTTGACACTCACCAGCTGTGTGACCTTGGGCAAGTCACTTAACCCCCAATTGCCTCATCTTGGGTCATCTCCAGTCATCCTGATGAATATCTGGTCACTGGATTCAGATGGCTCTGGAGGAGAAGTGAGGCTGGTGACCTCACAGCCCTCCCTCACTCGAAACAAAGTCAAGTGCAAGTCATGTCATCATTTCTCTGATGGCATGGTCTTCTTTGGCAGTGAAGGACGAACACACATCATCATCATCATCATCATCACCATCATCATCATTACTGAAAGAATGACAGGTACTTATCCTAGAGACCTGATAGCTGTCTCTAAATACCTGAAGGACTGTTATGTAGAGGAGAGGTAAGGCGTGTTCTGCATGACCCTGAAGAGCAGAGCTAGGAGTTGTGAGTGGAAGTTACTGGAAGGTAGATTCAGGTGATGAAAAAAAACTTCCTGGCCATTAGGGCTGCTAAAAAAAATGGATATTGTTCAGTCATGTTTTTCAGTTGTGCCTGACTCTTTGTGACCCCATGTGGGTTTTCTTGGCAAAGACATTGGGGTGGTTTGTCATTTCCTTCTCCAGCTCATTTTACAGATGAGGAAACTGAGACAAACAAGGTAGAGTGACTTGCCCAGGGTCACATGACTAGTAAGTGTCTGTGACTGGATTCGAACTCAGGTCTTCCTGTCTCCAAGCCTGGCATTCTATCCCTTGATTACCTGGTTACTGGAGATTTTTAAGCCTTGGAATGACCACTTTTTGGGGATGTGTTAGAAGGCTTCTTGAAATAGTGAATTGAATTAGAGGACTCCCAAGGACCTGCCTCCCAGCTTTAGGTTTCTTTTGTTCTCTGATGTATAGGAGGAGATTCCTCTTCTAAAGGATGAGGGTGAACAGGGCTTGTCTGTTGTCCTCTGGACCTTCCCTCCCTGAAGGAAATCTTCAGGCCTCACCTGATTTCCTGTAGGCATCAGAGCCCACGGACCAGACTTATCTGCCTCACTGCCTCAATCACATGTGCCAAGGAAGCTAAATTAGGAGGTGTTGCCAACACCATGACAACAGAAATAATACTAGTCAGGCCCATAAAGGTGAGAACAGTGGGCAGAGGAGAGGAGAGAGAGCTTAACAAGGGTTGAGGAATCCACTTATGAAGATGAGGATGGAGTGGGGCCTTAAACTGCTCCTAGGCCAGGGGACCAAGGGCACAGGCAGGGGTTGAGGCTGAAAGAGGTCCTGAGGGAAGGGATCTTGAGAAGTGATGCTATTCCAGGGACTCTGGGCATTTCACTTTAATTCTTTCCCAGTCACAAGTGCCTCTTCATGAGACCTGATTCTGAGAATCAGGAGTCTGGGGTTCAGTTAGCAATTGACTTTTGAACTTGCTGTATGTCCTCAGACCCTACCCTTTCCCTCTCTGGGTTGCAGCTTCCTTCCTTTCCCAGCAGGCTAGAAGATATATTTATGGTTTCCTTTATGTCCACTGTGTACTCATTGTTGTCCTGGGTACAGGGGAGCCTCAGAGGGAAGGAGATATTGTCACTGAATCTAGGATGGATAGAATGGTGAGCATGGAGTCAGGAAGACCAGAGTTCAAATCCAACCTTAGATACTTATGTGATGTGATCCTGAGCAAGTCACTTAACCTTGGTTTGCCTCTGTATCCATAAAACAAGGATAATAATCATTGTTTCTTCCCAGAATTGTGAGGATCAAATGAGATCATATTTGTAAAAGCCCATAGCATACTGCCTGGAATAATATGTACATATATATATATGTATATATACGCAAATATATAGTACATGCTACATAAAGCTATTATTATTATTTTATTATATTACCATCTGGAAACAATTCATCAGCTGTTTTAATACCAGTACCTGTGAACCCAGCTTAACTTGGAGTCCAAAGACCAAGATCAGAATTTTGGCTCTGCCGCTGACTAGAGACATGACCTTGAGCAATACGTAACCTTCCCTGGACCTCAGATTCCTCAGTGGTAAAACTAAGGGTTTTGTCTGGATAATCTCTTATGCTCCTCTTAGCGTTAAATCCTATGATCCTATGAATTAGAGACTGAGATGATGGTGTGTGCAATCAAGTGTGACACAAGTTAGGAATGCTGTAGAAAGTCAGAGGAGGGGAGGCTATCAAGGGATGCAGGAGTCAGGAAAGGCTTTATAGGAGGGAGAATAAGATGGGACGCGTTCGGAGGCTTGAAGCTGGCCCTTTGTTTACTTCTGTAGCACCTGGGTAAAGGGAGAGGAGGAGGGGAATGGATTCAATTAGATTAAATAGAAGCACAAGTTTCTCTAAAACAGTGCTGATCTCCTGGGACACTGTCCTTCTGGGTCTCTCTTGGTCTCCAGTCTTTCCTGTGACTTGTGCTCCCTGGCCTGGGACAGAGGGAAGTTTAGAGCCCTCACTGACTGGAGGTGCAGTCCCAGATCTCAGTTTGATTGGGGATTGCAGTCCCAGATCATGACTGATTGGGGATTACAGACTTAGGTCCCTCATTGATTGGGAGGCAGTTTTGAGCCTTGACTGTTGGGAAAGTGCTGGGAATCATAACTTGTAGAAGAGTAAGGGTTCTTAGAAGCTATCTAATACCAACCCTTTCATTTTCTAGATGAGGAAAACAGGATCCATAGAGGTTAAGTGACTTGTCTTAAATTTACACAGCTAGTAAATGTCAAAGGTGGGATTCAAACCAAGGTCTTCCCGAATCTAAGTCCAGCATTCTATCCACATGCCCTCCTGATCAGGGACCTCACTCCCCTCCCCACTCCCTCCCCCCACCCCCATAGAGACGCAGTTCAGAGCTGCCACCGATAAATAAGTTGACCTCTCCCTTCATCATCAGCACTGCCACCATCCCAAAGTCCCCCTGGTCCCCAGGCATTAGTGCGGCTCATTGCTTGTTCTCATGCAAGGTGGCTGAGATTCATGGTTAGCTGATTTCTCAGCTGGCTCGATCCCTGTCGAGAGTCTTTAATGTCGGCTGGCTTCATTTCTTTTTTCCAGATCAGAGGACTGCCCTTTGAAGTTTTCGTGAATGGTGGATGGAAAAAAAGAGTTTTGATTAAATAAGCTCTTCTCCCCACTCCCTCCTCCCTCCTCATGATTCTCCCCAGAGTCAGGCCAGATGCTTAAGGATTTAGACAGGCTTTGCCCAAGTAGGAGAAAGCAGTTGGAACTGAGTTTATTGATCATCTCTTGGAGAAAATGCCTTCCCCAGCCCTGGCACAGAGACCCTACCAGCTGCCACAAGCTGTCCTGTTTTGTGCAGGCCCAAAGCAAAGGGCCAGGACCAGCTTCCTGCTGCAGGGGATTGGGACCAGCTGGTTACCAAATCTACTGAGCTCCGGGCATGAGGAAATGGGTTGGCCTCATAGCAAGAGGGATTAAGGTTAGACTTCTGGAATAACCCATCCTGTGTTTGAGGCACTGGGGCTGCTTGATCTAAGTGTAGCTGTGGAATCCACACCTGAAGGATTCTGTCACAGGATCTTAAAGGAAAAGATCTTAGAGGGAAAGAGGCTATCTGGTCTTGCAACCCTTGAGACCAGTCTAGCTCTTCCTGGAAGTAATAGAAAGAGCATTTGTATTCGACCTGAGTTCTAGTCCTGGCTCTGACCTGTAATCACCGCCTCATCCTGTGCAAGTTAATTGAGACCCCTGACCTTCTGCAGTTTGACATATGAAAGAGAGAATACTTTCCCTGAAAGATTTGTGAGGGAAACGCTTTATATAAATCTTAACACACTATATAAATGTGAGCTAGGATTGTTATACTTCATGTATATAACTGCGTCTGGCTTCACTTAGCTGCTGTGCTGGCTGCCTCTTCTCTCTCACTCGACCTCTGTCCTCAGTCTGTGTCTGGATGCTTCCTTTCCTTTTCTTAGTACACCCAGAGAACCAGGGCAGAGGCTGGATTTTCCAGAAAAGACTTTTCTTTTTCCCCTAGCACTAAAGGGAAAGTCGCTGAGATAAATCAGACTGATAGAGCCCAGAATTCTTGGGTTAGCACAAAGGAATCTTATTCTAAAATGCTGCTGCTGTTATCACCCCCATCATCCCCACTCCCACCCCAACCATACCATCCCTCGCATCCACTCACATTCACCCTCACATATGATCTGCTCCCTCCCTCTCTCCATCCTCCTTCCTCCCCCTCCCCCATCATTACCACCACCATCACTACTTCTATAGCACCCTAAGGTTTACAGAACTCTTTCCAGCCACAGAGAGAAGCATAGTTTCTGTGACTACCTAACCCCATTCCTCTATCAGGGCCTTGACTTACCACTGAATGACAAGGTATAATGCAGAGATGGGGAACCTGTGGCCTTGAGGTCACATGTGGTCTTCTGCTTCCTTGGGTGAGGCTTTTGACTGAGTCCAAATTTTACAGAACAAATCCTTTTATTAAAGGGATTTGTTCTGTGATGTTTGGATTCAAAGGGCTGCTCTTGAGGACTTAGAGGGCCACATGTGGCCTCAAACTCCCTTGGCTTCAAATCCTGACTGCCACTTTTTGTTTTTACTTGTGTGATGGGTCAAATTGCTGAACTTCTCTGGGCCTCATTTTCTTCATCTGTAAAGGGCTGGGGTTTCTGAGTTCCCTGATGGAGCTCTGATCCTGTGACTGTACTCCCCGCTACTCGTGTATCTTGGCAGCCATGTTCAAGTGGGAGTTTCTCTGTGTTTTCCACCTGGTTCTTCCTAAGAACTTCTGGGTTCAGTGCTTAAAGGTACCGTGAATTCTCCAAATTATCAAGGCTCTGCTCACCGGCAGTCAGGAAAACATCTATTGTTTGCAGGGCAGCACCACAGGTGTTGGCTGAGGGAAATTTTGCTGGAAAGCGGAAGGTGGGTAAGATGATCTGAGTCTTTTTAGCTTGCCTGTTCTTTTTCCCTTTTAAGTGACAGTCAAGAAAATAGAATGCCAGGTGAAGTGTTGGATGGAAAGTCTCATGAAGTCACTGTCTGTGTGTGGTTGTCCATTGTGGACAAAGGTGTTCAAACTCCCAGTCAACCCATGGACAGTAGGGCTGTCTACCTTCAAGGGTAAGTCCTGGTCAGACTGAGGTGCCTTACCCCAACCCCCTCACTTCCAACCAAAAACTTTGCTTTTAGCATTAAGCAACCTGGATTTCACACCCAGTTCTATGACTTTGGGTAGGTCATCGAGCCTCAGTTTCTTTGTCTGTTAGATAAGAGGACTAGAGTATTCCCTGGTAAGTTCCTTTCTAGTTTTAAAATATCTGACCCTACATCCCACCTCCTCTCCAGAGTAGAGGATCATGGGGGTTCACAGATTCCTTTTTGGGCTGCCATGCCATCTGGGGACTTCGTGCTGGGGCTGGCATGCTGAAGGAAACTGGCACCTGGATAGGGCTTGGCAGCTGCCTTGTTCTAAATGCTGCATCTCAGTGTGGGGCTGCGAGGAAATTGGATGAGTAATGACTGAGGCACAGAATTGAAAAACAGGATCAATGTGGGACTGTGAGGAAGGGCTGAGAAACTGCAGGTGCTGTAATGGTGATGTCATTATTGTTATTGATGACAGTAGGCATGTCCCAGGTGCAAGGAGGGAGCCTGTGGGACAGGAAGGAAAAGGGATTAATTTTAGGGGGAGGGGAAGAAGAAAGGAAACTGCCTTTTGTCTACTGCCCTTGTTTTGACCCTTTCATCTTTAGCTTCATCCTCATATCTTCAGTTCTGGCCCCATTATTTATTCAACAAGTCTTTTTGAACATCACCAAAAACTTGCACTTATATTGAGAGCTCAGATTTACAAAATTCCTTAATCCTTTCATGCCTGTAAACTAATTAGTACACACACACATATATATACACATACATATATACACACACATTTGTATGTATATATGCGTGTGTATACATGTATACACAATACAGATACATACATAAACACATACATATATGTGTGTATATACATGTATATGTATATATGTATATATATGTATACATATACACACACACACACACATACATTTTTAATTGACATTTTGCCCATGAGAAAACTCAGGCATAAAAAGAAGTAACTTGCCCAAGGTAGCAGAGGTAGGATTTGAATCCAAGTCTTCTGAACCGAAGTTCAGTATCTTTTCTCCTATTGCTGTTGAGTCGTTTCAGTCCTGTCTGACCATTCATGACCCCATTTTGGGGGTTTTCTTGGCAAAGGTACTGGAGTGATTTGCCATTTCCTTTTCCAGCTCATTTTGCAGTTGAGGAAACTGAAGCAAACAGGGTTAAGTGACTTGCCCAGGGTCACACAGCTAGTAAATGTCTGACGCTAGATATTAGGGTTAAATCTTGCTGGTCTAGGGACTTATTTAAAACAAAAAGCTGGTAGCTTCCCTGGTCTGTCTCTGTCTCTTAAAATGGGGGTAGCAAATTATATCAGAATTTAATCTCAGGTCTTTTTATTCTGAATCCAGCGGTCTTTTCAGATCCAGACTGATTCTCTTTGTCCATGGTGTATTCCCAGTCCACTTATCTCTATCAAACTGCCTCTAGGAATAAAACTCCAGGTTTCCAATTAGGACACCGAACCCTTAGCTTACTTGTCAGTTTGACACCTTCTTAATAAATACTGGTTACACAAAAGACCATCACAAATAATGAAGAATAAGTAAGCTTGTTTATCCAAGGAGAGAGCCAACACAAATCAGAGAAGTTATACGGATACAAAAAATACATAGGATAGATAAGAGTATTGCTCAACAAAGAAAGAGGCCTCAATTAGCCCTAAGCTGAAATTATCTGAAGTCTTTAGGGAGGCAAACTGGAAATTAGGAACATATTGAGGACGTAGTTCCCCTATCTATAAGTCTTTCTCTTTCTTATCCCTGAAGTTGATCCTGAATAGAATCTGGAATCATGTATGTTTCTCTCCAAGAAGAAATGAAGAAAGTCTCTCTTTTCCCAAAGCTCTTGCACCAACTCTACCCCTCACGTAGGCGAGAACAAAATCATGTCAGTATTGTCTCTTCTCTTTAGGTTAGTCTCATGCAAAATGATCAAGCTGGACTGAAAACCTGGCTTACCGATAGAATTAAACTGAAGGGACCTCAGCGGTCATCTACTTCAACCACTCATTTTATAGATGAGGAACTGAGGTCTGGAGAAGTTGATTTGTTGAAAATCCCAAACGTTTTGAGCAGCAGCAACGATTCAAATTCAGATCCTGGGACTTCAAATATTTCGACTCCATCATGCTGTCTCATTTTAGAATTGGCCTAAATCCAGCTAAATCAGGGGATATACCTGCTGAAAAATAAATTCAAATCTTGGAAATAACTATCAATTGAACCATCACTTGGACTTATCTGTCTCCCCTGTCAATGTATATGTCCTAATTGGAAACCTGGATTTTTGTTCCTAGAGGCAGTTATGTGGTATGGTGGATAGAATACTGGACTTGGAGTCAGGAAGACCTGAATTCCATTCCTGCCGTGTGTGTGTGTGTGTGTGTGTGTGTGTGTGTGTGTGTGTGTGTGTGTACTAATTGTATGACTTTGAGCAAGTCACTTAACCTCTGTTTGTCTTGCTCTTCTTACCTGTAAAATAGGGATGATAATAGCACTCACCATCCAGGGTTGTTGTGAGGATGACATAATATGTGTAATAGCATTTGTAATATGTGTAATAGCACATGCTAGGTGCTATATAAATACTCGATATTATTGTTATTGATATTATACTGCATCTAGTGGAAGGCACAGTAGGAAAATAATGGAGAGGGGAAGGTACCTGACCTTGGTAGATATTTTCAACAAGGTCTAATTGGAAGAGCACTGGATTTGTAATAAAACATCATAGTGATGGTGCATTTTTAGATTCTCTAAAGGCCATCTAATTCAGCTCCCTCATTTTATGGAGACAAATCACTTAACCTTTTGGGGCCTCGATTTCCTACTCTGTAAAATGAGGGATTTGGATGAGGTGCTCTCTAGGATCTCTTGTAGCTGTATATCCTATGATGTATCAATAGATTGAGTAATGGTGTATGCAACTTTATTCTCAAACCAAAGGGAAATGAGTTTTGGATTATCCTTACCTCATTTTCCCCATTTATTAATTCCCTATTGTTTTTCCCTATTTAAAATATTTTTATTGCTATCTTTTATTTATACATAGAAAAAGATTTATTTCAGTATTCCTTCTTTTTTCCCTTCCAGATGGCCATCCCATATAACAAAGATTTTTTTAAGAAAAAGAGGAAGAAAAGAGAAAAAAATCAGCAAAACTGATCAATATATCCACAAAGTGCTATACCTTTCTGAAACGACTGCTGTTGCTCTTAGTTCTCTGGTACTATATCTGGTTCCCTGATCTATAAATTAAAGGAATTGTTCCTGTGATCCAGAGGAAAGATCACCAGTGGAAAGGGGTGCTAGGTTTTGTGTCAGAGGATGTGGAGGTTCAAATTCCATCTCTGACATTTACCACCTGCATATCCTGGAGTGAGTTACCTTCTCTGGATCTCAGTTTTCTCATGTAAAATTAGGTGGGGCTGGACTCTATGGCTTCTGTGGTTTCCTCTGGCTCCAGATCTATGACTACGATGACATAATACCACAGATTCCTCCCAATTCTAAATTCTATGATCCTAGAAATAATTTCCAACCCCTTCATTTTACCAAAGAGGAAACTGAGGCAGAAAGAAGTAGTGACTAGTTCAAGATCATACAACTAGTGGTGGAACCAGGATTTGAACCCAGATGTCCTGACCAACACCAGCTCTTTTTCCATTGTTCCACGTTCTAATGAATTATCTTAAGCAATAGCTTCTCTCTCATTTCTAGACCCCTCTGTTTATGCTCAATGCACTGATAATTCCCTCAATTCCCTCAGTGAACAACATCATAGGACCCTCTGTACTGTCCTAGGTGACAGGATAAGGGACTTCTACAGACTTCACCACACTGTTCATGTAGAGACGGCCTGGACTCCCCATTACTTTGGCTCTCTCATGAACATGGCTTGTGAGAAAGCCCAATAAATCCCACAGAGACTCATGGAGAACTAAGCAATTCAAATAACTGTCCCTTCAGGAGCCCAGGACTTTTTGTAGAGGGATTATTTTGTCTCACTGGTAAAAGCAATCTTCTTGCCCCTTTTCACTTGTGTCCTAGTTGACACATCTGAATTGTGGGGCCAGCCACAGGTCATCAAATCCCTGGGCCAGACAGGCTGGGTTTTTTCCATCTAACCCAGCTGAATCAGAAATAGCTGTCCACTGTAGGTGGGGCCAACACTCCTGATTCAATTCACCCCTCAAGGTAAGAGAAAATATAATCCTCACAGGCTGCAAGGGTGAGGCTGAGCTGTGGCCTGGGTCCTACTGATTCCTTTAGCCCCATTTCTGAACACTCCTTATGACTTGGGTCCCCAGTTTGACCTGTTGATTGGGGAGCTCTTGGAGGGCATGGACAGTGTGTCTAGAGTCAATACTGGGAGCTCCCCATGAGCAACCACTCATGGTGGATCCCTCATGAAACTGGAACTTTTGGTCACTGATGGCAGGAAATATGTCACTGTCCTCCATTAGTCATTCATCAAGCATTTATTAAGTTCCTACTTATGTGCACCGTGGGAATAGAGGTTAGAGTGGGGAATTTCTTTTTCTGAGCTAACCAATATATTCTCCTGGTCTCTTATCTCCCACTTCCACTGGGAGTTCCTTCTGCCTTTAAGTTCCTTCTCTCTTGTGGTGGGGATGGGGAAGGGGTGGTAGAGAAAGTGATCACAGATAAGTCAATACAGGAGGTATCCAAAATAGCGATATGGGAAGGGAGGTGGCCTTGAGCAACATCTAAAGAATAACTAAGGGTCCAGGTCCGTCAAATATTTAACTGGATGGGGAACTCCATGGTGGAAGAGGCCGCCTCCTTCAAAAACGTGAGAGCTTAGAACTGGGCTTCTTTCTTGTCTCTTCTCAGAGCTGCAGCCAAGGCTGCGAATCGAGGGTGTAAGCTCAGTACTAGCTCTGACTAAAATACGGTCCAAGTCAGAAATTTTGACTGCTAGCACTGACTCTCAGCAAGTGGCTGCTAACCACTTTCAAGGCCAGTTGAACACAATTCCTGCCTTTAGTTGATCCAACTCTTTCCCTCCAAAGGACACAAAGTATCAGCTCTCCTTTCCTCCTATATTCCTTCTAGCTCAGCCTACTGAAGAGGGAAGGGGAAGGGGAAGAGGATGCAGGATGACACCCTGAAACTCAAGTTGGTGGAAACTGAGGTACAGGGAGGCTGCAGACCCCTAATTAAAGCCCACACAGCAAGAGAACAGGGGAAGCTGGGTCCCCACTTTGCACCCAGCCCTCTAAGGCAGTGCTGTGATTAGAGCCTCAGATGTACCCTGGAGCGTTCAGTCTTGTTAAATTGTATCTGATTTCCTGTTTCCCTTAGGCCCACAGGAAGGGTTTCTATGTAATAAGTAGCTTAATAATCTTATAATGATGTAAGCCTCACTTCCCTTGGTGGCAGATGGGATCATGTGGTCAGTAAAGCAAGACTGAAGAGTTTGGAGTTTACAGTTAAAAAAAAAGCCTAGAAAGTGTGTTACTACAGGTTTTCTGTAAGTAGAAAAAAAGATTATCATTTTTTTCCCCTCCTAAAACATGGAGAACTGTCTTTTTTTTTTCTTTGAAGGACCTGAATGTATGTTAGGCTTGGCCAAATCCCTGTTAAATCTCCCTTTTCTTTCAGAGAAGATAGAGATGAATGCGATGGAAAGATTAGTCATTTGCTAGTGGCAGCTCATGAACTTTACTTTTTCCTAGTGTCTTTTCATCACAGCCATCACCTGGATGAGTTATCAATCTTTGCTAACTACCGTCCCATGCTAGCAGGGAGCTAGGTAACCCAGTTAAGAGTAGGAGCTCCGAGGCCAGGCACAAAAATCTCACCACATGTGCGACCCATGGTAGCTGGCAGAATGAGGCATAGATTGTAAGAAGTGAAAGTGTGAGATAAGGGAAGAAAGAGAATAAAGAAGACATTTTGAATATTTGTTGATTCAGAAAAAGAAGAAATTCTCCACTACTCTGTATCCTTAATATTTTGAGTTTGGGTTAGAGATTTCTTATTTGTTCTAAGGAAAGAGTCATCCAGTGCCATGGGACGCTGCAAAGATATGTACTGTTAAATGGTTCCATGTAAACCCGTCACACTTGTGCATATGTCAGTTAATCTTTATCAGTCTCAGTTTCCCCATCTGTAAAATGAAATAGACTGGACTCAGGACCTTTCTAGTCCTTTCAGACATGTCTCCAGGAATTGAGAAGCCCTAAGTTCAAATCATAGCTCTGATACTCATGACTTGTATGGCCTTGGACAAGTAATTTCTCTCTTGCCTCAGTTTTCTCCTCTGTCAAAAGAAGTGATTAGATTAGGTCGTCTCTAAAGTCTCGGGTCTAAATCTATGATCATATAAATCTGTAACAGTTATGAGTGACTGACAACCTGGGATATAGAGTAACCCTGGGATGTGAAGGGGAAAAAAGCACGAGATGAGCTAGATCTGAGGACTTTTCCCTTTCTGAAACTAGAGGGGAATGGGTGGGTATTTAGTCAATTTCTTACCTGGAGTTCCTGAACTTTGTTTTTGATGTTTTGATAACTATCGTTCAATGTCATTTTTATAATCATATGTGTTCCATTTTTTGCATTAAAGTATTCTTCTAGAAAGGATCCATAAGATTGCCCAAAGATTGGTCCATAACACGGAAACAGTTAAGAACCTCATCATAGAAACTTAGTAGCATAGGATGTTAGGGTGGAAAGACTTTATTATTCTACCCCCTCCTTTTTTGACAGATGTGGAAACTGAGGTAGAAAGATGGAGTGATTTGCGCAAGGTTGTAGAGCCAGTAAATGGCAGCTGGAAAAAAAATCAGGGTTCCTGACTCCGAGACCAGTGTTCTCTCTGTTGCCCTGTGCTTCCTTCACAATGACCCAAGTGCCAAAACTACGAGAAAGAATGAACTTCTATCCTTTCATCCTAGCAAAGCAGGGTGTCCAGCGGGTGAGAAGGGGAGACAGTAGGACAAAGTCAGGATCATAGTTTCAAACAGTTCCTATCTCAGCCTCTGCAGAGTTGTATCTTTTTGTCTATCTCCCTGCCTCTAAGTGGGACCAGATCTTAAATGAACTTGGACTTGTGAGGAGGCTTTTCTTTTCTAAGTTAAAAAAATTCCTTTACGCTCTTGGTCACCTGTCATACCTCCTCTAGACAGTAATTCCTGATGCCTACACCTCATTCTTCATGCTTCAATTGAACTCTAGTGTCTTGTGCTTAATATGGCATTGTTCAGTGGAGCTTCCTCATCTCTCTGTAATCTAGCTCTCTACCAGACCGGAAATAATCGAATTGTTCTTCAGTTCAGATCTCTCCATTGTCCCTCGGTAGTCTCTTTTCCCAACTAAGGAAGCCCTAATTCTTTCAACCTCTTCCCTTGTTCCTGTTGTCTCCAGTGCTTATTGACAGTAACTCACATGATTACTGAATTTTAGAGCTGGTAAGGACCTTAGTGGTCACTGAGCGCAGGTCATGTCCAAAGAGGTATTCCATCTGTAACATACCAGACAGATAAGTGGTCATCCATCCATTCCACTTTGGGTTAACTATGATTGCTGGGAATTTTTAAGGTTTAGATTTGTTTCTGAAACTTCTATCTATTGATCTTAGTACTATCGTCTGGGGCCAAACAGATTGTCTCATCCTTGTTCCACATGATTTCAGTCCTTCCAAGTACAAGACAAATACCAGGTCAGGAAGCACTCCCCTCTGGCTTAGAGCCAGCAGCCACACAAAGTAGAAGAGGATTAGTTATCCCCAGAGAACAGCACCCACATCTTATGATGTGGTTGGGAGTCTGAAGGTACCTCTGTCACCAGAAAACAGCCAACCTGCAATGCAATCAATGAAAAATGAACTTGTTAACATTTGAGGAAAATCTGTCTATTGAAGTGAAAGAATCCATGAGGTGTAGAGAAAAGGCTAATCAACTGGAAGTCACGGCTGAGTAATAGTCCTCGTCCTGCCACCGACTAGTGAGTTATATGACTTTGGCCTAGTTCTCTTTTTTAGGGCTATGTTTTCCCCTCCCCCTATTAAAAGGATGGACCTAGACTAGATGACTTTTAGGGTCCACTGATACTCCCTGAATCAAAGGATCATAGATTTTAGAGATGGAAGGAACCTCAGAGGTCATCCACTCTCCGTCGCTGTGCTGCCTTTTTCCAAATTAGACTGCGAACTCCTTGAGATCAGGGACTGTCTTTTGCCTTATTCTCAGCGCTTCAAATAATATCTGGTATATACAGTAGGTGTTTAATAAATATTTGTTCACTTGTTAACTACAAATGAAGAAAGTGAGGCCAAAAGGGGTAAAGTATTAGAGTTAGGATTCGAACGCTGGTCTTTTAGACTCGTAAGTCCATCACTTTTTCCACTGGACCAAACCATCTCTAATTTATTTTGATACGGCCAAGCAGAAGGTGGATTATTCTTATGGAACTTGGAGAAAAGGAGAATTGGTGTGCCTGAATTGGTGGATGTGCCTTCTGCACTGCCCACTAGTGGCTCCCTATTACCTCCAGGATCAGATATCAAATCCTTTTTTGGCCTGTCCAGTCTTCCCCTGGACTGTTGCCCATTCACTGTGTGATCCAGCAACACTGATCTTCCTGCTGTTCCTTGAATATGATACTTGATCTCTTTCACTTCAAGCATTTTCATTGGCTGTGCCCCTTGTCTGAAATACTTTCCTTCCTCACCTCTGCTTCTTGCTTTCCTGGGACTCACCTCAAATCTCTTCTCAAAAGGCCTTTCCCGGTCTCTCCTCCCACCATCCATCACCTCTGACTACTAGTGTCTTCTCTCTGAGATTATCTCCCATTTGCATATATATAATATACATATATACTATACTACATATATGTAATATACATTAATGAAATATACCATATAATACATTATTATATATAATATGTGTACATATTTTGCCTTTATTTTTATTCCCAGTGCTTAGCATAGTGCCTGGCACATAGTAGGTACTTAATAAGTAACTTATGTATACACATACATATATGTGTATCTATGTACACACAAATATATGTATAGGTGTATAAAGAAATATGTGTGTATATGTATATATACATCCATCCATCCATACGTGTGTCTATCTGTCTTGCATATACATGGTTATTGGCATGTTGTTTCCCCCATCAAAATGTGAGTTCATTTAGTTCATTAAACCTTGTTTTAGTTTTCTTCTGCATCCCCAAAACTCAGCCCGGTACCTGGCACATCATAAGCACTTAAATGCTCATTGATTGATTTTACCATTTTTATATTGCTTCTGCATTCTATATAGTGTAAGGAGTGTCCCAAAAGTCTTAGTGCAGTCTTAATCCCTTACAGCTTAAAACTGTACCAGGGCTTTTGGAACTTCCTGTATAATCACTGCTATTGTTATGACAGATTGATAGAAACATATTTTGAAAGAACTTAACTCCTCTTACTCTAATGTTCCACATCTAGTGCTTTGCAACATCCCTACCCACAAGAAAAGGGTACCAGATATTGACCACTGGTATATGTTACAGAACCACATGTGGTCAGAGCTTGAAGGAAACTTATAGATCACTGAGACTAACTAAGTTCTTTTACAGATGAAGAAACTGAGGCCCAGAGAGTGGGTGGGACTTGCCCTATGCTAACAAATTGTGGAGTGGAGATTTCAGCCCAGTTCTCTTGGCTCTTTCCTCTCCACCACACTGCCTCTCCTAGACCATGAGTGTATTGGCATCTGTTATCTTAGTCTCTTGCAAGATTGGCTAGTATGATTTCCCTACCCCAACTTCTACTCCCACCTCCCCAGCCTGATCACTGCTGAAATCAAGTTTCTGAAGCTCAGTCTAGAGCTTAGGATCCTCTGTAGCCCCACCAAGGTACAGCTAACCTCAGGAGGCCAAGCCAGAAATAGCTGACTGGTCTTTTTCTACACTTAGCCCTGCTGATTCTTTTGTTTAAGTTACAGTTTAGTTTGGTGCCTAACTACAAAAACCCCTAAGGGTTTGGCTGGAGAATGGAGATGGAGGACTCGTTATCAGCCTTCTAATCTCTAAAGGGCTATCATGGTAAGTGGCTGCTCTCTTGGCCTGGATGGACAAGGCAGGGATAAGGGGATAATCTTCAATTGAAGTAGGAAGGAGTTAGTTATGGCAGCAAGAACAGCTTTCTGTGGTGAGACACTTATTTGAACCCGACCTGTGATTTCATTGGGGCATGGAACTCCCGGTGAGGAATGCCCTCTATCATGCAGATTGACACCTGCTTTGAAATTGATTGTCTTTGAGAGAATGGAGCCCTGGTACGTCATGACTCATCCAGGGTAACATAGTCAGTCCTTGCCAGAGTCTGGACTTGAATTCAGATCTTTCTGTCTGTGAGGCCAGTTGTCTACTCATTATACCTCCCCTTGTGAGACACATTGCAATGATTCAATCATCGTCTCATAGTTATTGAGCCTGGTGTGGTGGAAGGAACTTAATTTATGCCTGTTGAAATCCTTCTCTTTCTTTAATACCCAGCTCCCATGCTATTTTCTCTGCAAAGACTTTCTTGGTCTCAGCTGTAAGGGATCTCTCTTCCTCCTCAAATCTCTCAGAGGGCAAGGTGGCATGACGGTGTGAGAGCTTGCCAATTGATTCGTCAGTGGGTCTGCAGAGAAAGCTCTGATCTAGGAGTCTGGAGGTCTGAATTCTCTAGTCCAAGCTCTGGCACTGACTTGCTGCTTGGCCTTGGAGGAATTGCTTACTTCAGCAACTCAGTGCTTAGCTCTGTAACCCTGTGCCAATTCCTGTGGGTGGTACCAATCAATCAGGCTGCAGACGAGCATTTATTAATCATCTACTATAATCCAGGCACTGTGCTAGGGATACACAGGCAAAAATGAGAATGATCTCCTGAGTTGCTTACATTCTATTAAGGAACAGAGAACTGGATCCCCGCTCTGAGGAGCCACCAGCATCTTCCTTACTGGGAAAGGATGAGGAGGCAGTATTGAGAAAGAAGTGACATGTAGTCCGAAGACACCTGGCTTCACCACTTTCTGGTTATGTGGCCAAGAGCAAATCAGTTCTTAGAACAATAATATCCTCACCTGTGAAATGGTGATGCTAACATTTTTACCCCTTACCACCTCTCTGCAAGGTCCTTGGCCCTCTTGTAGACTGTGACATGACATAGAATTGTGTAACCTATCATTAACATACGTGAGGTGAGTCAGGGAAGACTTCCCGATGGAGATGAGTTATTCTTAGCCTCATTTCAGGACCTGTTTGTTCTTGGTCCCATGCTGGGCTATCATATAGAGCTGAAAGGGACTTCAGACATCAAATCCAGGTCTATTTTTTTCAGATGAGAAAACTGAAGCCCAGAGAGAGGAAGAGACTTGCCCAAGGTCACACCTGTGGCAGAACTACACCTGGTTCTTTTTATTACTGTGGTTCTGCTTTCTAAGATCACAGATGCCAATGTCAGAGTTTAAGAGGACCTTGGAGATCAGCCCCGCTATGTGCCAGGCACTGTGCCATGGGTTTTACAAATATCTCATTTGATTCTCACAACAACCTTTAGAGGTAGCCACTGTTATTACCTCATTTTACAGTTGAGGAAACTGAGGCAAATGGGGATTAAGTGACTTGCCCAGGGTCACACAGCTAGTAAGTCTCTAAGATCGTATCTGAACTTGGGTCCTCCTGACTCTAGGCCCAGAGCTCTCCCCACTGCACCATTGAGCTCTAGTACACATTACTAATGAGTGACAGAGTCAGGATTTAAGCCCTGGTCTTCTGACTTTTTAAGTCTACTATGTCATGTTGCTAGCAGGCTAGATTTGAGCATACAGACAAGAAGATGCTTAGGGGACAGATTAGCATTAGCACTGTGTACCAGCCAAGGTGGGGTCCTGTTCTGAGGGAGAAGGGAGAGTCACAGAAACTCACAGACTCAGACTGAATAAGAGTCGAAAGAGATGACTTCTTTAATCTAGGAAGAGGTGGGATTTAGCAGCCTCTCTACTCAACACCTCTCCATAGCTTTATTTTTCTCCATTCTCTCTTGTCTCTGAGCCTTCTATCATGGTGTATTGTATGTCTGCAATGCCTCGCCCATCCAGTTTAATAAGCTTCCTCTCTCTCCATTCATACAGATCTTCAGAGTCCACTTCTGCTGGGAAGCCTTCCTATATTGACTGCAGAGAACACCGACGATTTTTCTTGCCATTCCATGTTTGAATAAAGACCTCTCCCCTAGCAGCCACCCCTGTGTTTTATTAGGAAGTAAATACCTTCTTGAACATGTGTGACCCACCCTAGGCCAAATTAGGAAGTAGATAAAGTTTGTCTTTTGTGCCCCCCACCTTACCCTCTCTACAATTTAGGTACTTCCCAATCATCCTTCAGACACCCAGGACTCCAAAAAAGCATCTGATAAATTCATTCATTCTCAGGTGCTAGTGACTTTGTTAATGGGAGAGAACCCTCTTTAGTTCAAAGGAATAACTGCCCAATGGTGAAGTAACAAACAAGCAAACATCAGTTGGGGAGATAGTGTGCTTTTCTCCTCATGTTCATGTGGGGGTGACCTTGTGATTAAGACTCGGAAGAGGAGGGTGGGGGAAGGGGTTCCTGGGGTGAGGAAAGGAGAAGTATTTGTGTGTCCAGAGTGCCCCTCCCCTGTCCCTGTTCCAAACAACTTCCAGGCTTACTCCTGTTTCCCACGAGTAGAGAGAGGTGTGTCTTTACCTCCTTCCCACGAGAACCTGTCCCACCCCAGCCATGGGTCCTGTGTCCTTTGGACCTTTTCCCACACAGGGAAAAAATAGCAAGAAAAACAGATCAGAGCCGATACTCTAATCACCTGGGTCAGCTTACCCTTGCTCCAGGAGCAGTCCCTGGAGAGAGAGCCTTCCCCTCAACAGGCCCAAGACAGAGGCACTAGGTGGGAGGAAGATGAAGAGAGGGAGGCTAGTGTTCACATGCCCCAGCCAGAGATTCTTCCTCTGCCCTCAGTCTTATTGGAGGTGCTGAAGGGGTATCTTCCAGGGACTCTCCTTTGAGTAAGCCAACATTTCTCAGGTCTAGGGTTCTAGATATCTCCAGATCTGCAGGGGTCTGATTTTTCCATTCCTTTCAACTACTTACAGGAAAGAATGTTTGGAAGGGGCTTTGAGATCCTCAGAAAATAGTACTAAGACAAGTTTGTAAACCTCTATTTCATCATTTAATTGCATCTGATGAGTGCTTTTAGCGTGTTTGGTAGTCCCTGGAAACTATAGGCAGAAGAGGACCAGGTTGGGGCTTGTAGATACTAAAACAAAGAGATTGCCAATGCCCTGAAAGAGTGATTTAATTTCTTTTGCTTTTACTTAAGTGGAAACAAGAGACATAGCAAGGTATAGTTCCCCCTGAAAGGAGGAGGATGGTGTGGATGATCTTAGAAGGCTTTTTCTAGCCTGGGGTAACAGGGAGTCTATTACAATAAATAAGATATAGGAAATTTATAGAGTATTCCTTGGTTTTCCCCATCTGTAAAATGGGGGAGTTGGATAAATTATTTCTCAGGTTTCCTTCTGTCTTCAACATTCTGTATTCTGTGATTATATCAATGAAGCCATCTGGTGCTTCTCCTATTCCTGCCCTACCAAGAAAGGAAGACTTCAAAGAGGGGAAATCTTTTGCTGGAGGGAAAGGATGGAGTTTGGGAGAGAGAGGCTTATAGGATTATAGGATTCAGTGCTGGAAAGAACCACAGGGATCATCTAGCTCAGCTCTCTTTTATGCTGTTTAGTCATTTTTCAATCATGTCTGACCCTTCACGATCCCATTTGGAGTTTTCTTGTCAAAGATATTGGAGTGGTTGGCCATTTCCTTTTCTGTCTCATTTTAAAGATGAGGAAACTGAGGCAAAGAGAGTTAAATGACTTACCCAGGGTCACACAGCCAGTAAGTGTCTGTGGCTGGGATTTGAACTCATGAAGATGAGTCTTCCTGACTTCAGGTCCAGCGTTCTGTATCTTGTACCATCTAGAAATAAGACTCAGAGAGGTCAAGTGACTTATTCAAAGCTAATAGCAGAGCAAGAATTCAAACCTAGATCTTCTAACACCCGAGCCCTATCTCTTCCCACTACACCACACTGCCTCTCTTCAAGGGTGGGAACAACTTAGTCTTGCTTATAATTCGTAAAGTAAGAAAGAAGCCTGCAGGCCCCTGGGCAAAGAGGTCTGGATGAAATGAGCCTGCTCAGTTGCATTCCCCATTTCCTCCTTGCCTGGGGCTCCGTGGCTATAGTCCAGAGAGATCTCACCATCCATCTCTGGTGCTGCATTGGAAAAACACAACCAGGCAGAGTGCAAAGACAGCCTGCCTCAGCAGTCTTTCCGGAAGAGGTAGGGGGCAGGGGGAGGCATGCCCTGATAGTTGGCACTGACCCCTGCTATATAAGTGGAGGAGGGGCTGATGCCCAAGTGGTTGATCTGAAAGAAGGCTGTCTGTGGGGAAAAAACACCACCCCCACCAAGGTGTGTGCCTTGGGATCTGAAATTCCATTATTAGTGATTTATTTTTCAGTAGATTCATCTACTCCCACCCTTGTGTTTTACAGAGGAGAAAATAAGAGATCTCCAGAGGGACTGTGCCTTGCCAGAGGCCGCTTCTTTGATACTTCAACAAATTGATGATGTCTGATAAATTAACAACTGGGTGCTCCCTTCAGTGGCTTAGATCACAACCCATCCATACCTCTGGGACTCGTGTCCATTTTCTCCTGTGATCTGCCAAAGGATTCCTTTTCATCTTTCCCTGTCTCACCCCCCCCCCCCCCCCCAGCCATTACATCTCTTTCATTGCTGGCATCTTTTATGCTCCTTTTCTTTCATGGTTCCACTTTTGTAACGTGTGTTCATGACCACCACATGCCTATATGACATTTAGGTGATCTTCAACTTCAGTTAGTTTTTTCACAATTAAAAAAAAATGTTTAAGACTGGGTTTCTAGTCTAGCCCAGGCTAAAAGTGCAGGAGCTACTCATGGCCCAATTTCAGTATTGGTAGGAGCTTTGATCTGCTCCATTTCCAACCTCCTTAGGCAATCTGGAGGCTCCATCCTCTGCCACTCCTTTCTGTCTCCCAGAGAAACACCATGTTGATGCCAAACTTAATATAGACACCTGACCTACATAGCCCTTTGGAGCTCAGAACTCCTGAGCTCAAGAGAGCCATCCACCTCAGCCTTTCTTGTCTTTGGAATTACAAGTATACGCCACCATACCCAACCTCGTTGGGTTATCCATCCAGCTGCATATCATAGTCATTCTTGATCCAGTTGGTTTTTTCCCATGTGGGCAATTGAACTGAAGTCATATAATTATGGATCCCATTTAAGAGATTCTACAGTATTTGGGGGTTTGATGCACTTTGCACAATTACATCAGAAAACAGGAGCATTTGGAATACTTTCTATAGGGAATCCACCTTCAATATGAATTCACTAGATGTCCTCCATGAAGTGGAAAAACATCTTTGGTGAGCATGGGTTTTGCTGTTTATGCCTTGCTCAGTATTAGTAATAGGAGCAATGTCAGCATTATCTCTGTTGTTACATCTTTCAGGGAATCTTGTGAGATGTTGACATATGATGGGAGACATCTTTGGAAGAGGAGAGCCTTTAATGAAACATTTTAATCTACGTAATTACTGCTTTTTTACAATCAACCAAGAGTGAGCACAATGGGATCTTGTCTTGCAATAGTTTTCAGTCGATTGTGTGTCTATAAAGATGTGGTCTTTATTGTTAATGAAAGCTTGTTCCCTTCTAATACCATCTTTAAGGATACTCAGTGTGAACATAGATTGTGTTCGTAACAATTTTGTAGAGGTAGACATGTCAGTTGGTTGACATTCTCTCTGTTGCCTTCTTTTGAAAACACTATCTGAGATTTTTTTCCATACCGTTGGTATCTTTTTCCTTATAGATACCTTGAGAATTAAATCCTCAGTCCCCCAGCCCCCCCCAAATTGAATCACCTACAGCTCAGACCTTCTCTATGTTTTATTGTTGTTCACTCATTTCAATTGCGTCTGACTCTCCATGACCCTATTTGTGGTTTTCTTGGCAAAGATACCAGAGTGGTTTGCCATTTCCTTCTCCAGCCTATTTTACAGATGAGGAAACTGAGGCAAAGTGACTTGCCCAAGGTCACACAGATAATAAGTGTCTGAGGCCACATTTTAAATCAGGAAGATGATTCTTCCTTTCTCCAGGCCCAGCGCTCTATCCACTATGCTACCAAACTGCCTCTTGTCTAGGTAGACTGTTCAATTCAGTTGCTCTTTGCATTTTTGTCTTTGTATGCACCATTTCTACTTTCTCATATAGCGCATCTGGGACTGGGATGTTAAGAATCCAAATGTGGTGGTTCCACGGTCCTTGTTGGTGAAAAGACTTTGTTATAAAAATTTGTCCAGATAGTTTTCATTTTTCATCTATTTTGTCTTCCTTTCAGTTTCATCTTTAAAAACCCTCAAGACTTTGTTTAGTTGTCTTTACCAACAAGCTTTTTAGTAAATTTGTTTCCCCCTCCACTGCCTTTTCGCTGCTTTCTCTGTAAGACTTGGAAAATACTTATATTTGAAGCCACTGTCCTTGGCTGCTGTATCTCTCTGTCTCCTTGGCCCAGAGATTGCAGGTATTTTTTTTTAGTCTCTTAGTTTTTAGTCTCTTAGTTATTGCAGTTGATTTACATTGGTTAAACTTTCTTAGGAAATGGTTATAATCTGTATTGATGCCAATTCCTCCACCCATTAGTCATTTTTTTCATCATCCAAAGCTCATTTAAATGAGTTGCACTGGAGTTGTTTTAATTGTCTGCCATACATTTTTCCAATTTTTATTCTTTTAGAGTTATTTTGATCTTTACTCAGACTGCACATAACTCATTCAGGAATGATTCCCACACTAGTAATCCATCAGGTCAACATGACCAATTTATTGTTTGGTGTTTTTCCCATCCAACAAACCTGGAATCTTTTCTTAAAGAATGTATTTGTGATTAAATAGGCATGAAGCTTCTATATAGTCTACAGGTCATCAGGCTCTCATTTCTTATTCCTGAGTGTCATTTTTTTTTGTGTGTGTGATCTTCCCCTTTGGTCATCTTTGCACTGAAGTCACTGAGTGACTTAATTTAGAATGTTTTCTCCAGGTCTTACCTTTTTTCTGCCTCCTCATTTTCTACAACAGATGCTGGTCTTCATAATGATATTTTTTACAAATATATATTATAAATGCTGCAAATAAGAGATGACCAAAGTGCTGAGAAATGATTCTTCATATTGCCTCTAAGCATATGATAGAAATCAACTCTGCCAACTCTTGTATTTGCCACTCAAAGGCAAGCCTGTGAGCTATCTTTCTATCTAGTAACAACTTCCTTTTGTCTTCTGGTTTCATTTATATTAAGAATATGAAGATTAATACAATTCAGTTCCTTGAGCAGTATGACCAGTAAAGGATCTCATGTTTAGAGTACCAACAGTTAAGTTCATGTTTAGAGATGGTCTAAAAATTATGTTACCTCTGGCCCCCTTTTGGCCCCTGCATAAGCAGAAAGGGCTTGACCAGGACTGAGAACCGTCTTATATTTTCCTTTGTTTCATGGGTTACTAGACCCAAAGGAATCATCACCAAATAGAAAGCCTGTTGGTGGTGAGCCCCAACTCACTTGTCTAGGCTGGACCTCGAAAAGTAGACACAATCTTTTTCAAAGCCTTTCCAGTAGGGCAGCAATTTTCAAAGTTTAGGACCCACTAGCATGATCTTTGAAAATCCAGGATCACTTCTATGCCAGAATGAGGTGTTGGAATAGGTCTTTGTAGAATCCCAGAGTCACATAGATTACAAATGGTGGTCTGAACTCAAACCTGGGTCTTCTAAGGAGAAGGTCTATGTGAAGAAAGTCAGGGAATGTAACAATTCAGTGTCACTAATAGCATCATTTTGAGAAAGGTCTAATCTCTTTGATGGGGAGAATCTCCTGAAGGCACCAAGACCAGTATGGAGGGCACCCAGGGAAGAGCTTTGGATTGGGGTCAGCTAATCAATCTGAGATTGACTTAACTGCCTTTCTATCTACCAAAAGCTTGCCAGGGATAGAAGGAATAGTGAAAGCATAATGTTTAACAGCTCTGTATTAACCCAGAGGGGTGCTGGACTGGTCTTTAAGGACTTTGAGATCTTTTCTAGAAGGGGATGCTCCCTAATTTTTCTCCAGAGTTACAGCCCTTTCATGGAGAGAGGAACTCCTAGAAGGAATGAGGCACAAACAGGGAACTTCTCTGGTCATTTTCTGATGACATTTTGGTCCACAAGACCAAAGAGACTTAAAAAAGTTTGCGTGTTAATTATCTCACTAGTTCAATCAGTACAGACATGAATCATTCAAACCCCAGTTTTATGAGTTTTGTTTTTTTAATAAATGTCAACCCAGTTTCTCAGTTTCCCATCAACTCTAGACACACAAAGAAGCAAGGCTTTTTTGAGATTCAAGAGTAGATTAGATAACTTCTAAAATCTATTCCAACTAGTAGATTAGAAATTTTTTCTTGACCTTGGTGTGGATGGGCCTAGGTCTGCTGAGAAGGTGCAAACCAGCACACTTCATAGTGGGGGCTGGGGAATGGGAGGGAGGAGGAATTTCTCTTAGGTTCCCAGAGGGGAATTTGTGTGTGTGTGGGGGGAGGGGCGGGGGGTGTTGGGCTCTGCCCCAGAGGAAGAGGGACTTTCACAATTTTGTCTTCTTCACCCTTAGGTACAAGATGGTGGTGACGCCAAGGAGGGCATCAGTGGCCATTGCAGGCTGCTGGCTGCTATCATTCCTCGTTGGCCTAACACCCATGTTTGGCTGGAATAACCTGGATAAATTGAAACAGGAGGCTAATGGCAGCTTAGGTGATTTGGTGATTAGGTGTGAGTTTGAGAAGGTCATCAGTATGGAATACATGGTATACTTCAACTTTTTTGTCTGGGTCCTCCCACCTCTGCTGCTCATGGTCTTCATCTATCTGGAGGTCTTCTACCTGATCCGTAAGCAGCTCAACAAGAAGGTGTCGGGTTCTTCAGGGGACCCCCAGAAGTACTATGGGAAGGAGCTGAAGATTGCCAAGTCCCTGGCCCTCATCCTTTTCCTCTTTGCCCTCAGCTGGCTACCCTTACACATACTCAACTGCATCACTCTCTTCTGCCCAGATTGCCAAAAACCCAGCATCCTCACCTACATCGCCATCTTCCTCACTCATGGTAACTCGGCCATGAACCCCATTGTCTACGCCTTCCGCATTCAGAAATTTCGGACAACCTTCCTGCAGATCTGGAACCAGCATTTCCGATGCCGGGCAGTGCCCCCATCTGATAATGAGGATGCCCCGGAGGAAAAGCTGGATAACTAGACACGGAGCCTTCCTGCACCCCAACTGTCCTATCCCCATCCACATCCCTCTCCACTGCCCTTTACAAATCCCAATCCTTATCTGCCCATAGTTCCCTTGGCAATGTCATGGGGCATGAGCAGAGGGAGGGCCCTGCAGTGAAATTCAGAGCTTTAGACCATCTTCCTGCCACCCCCGCCAGGTGGGCCATATGATCTGGATGGCCATGGGGTTAATTGTCCTTCCTTTTACATGTCCTGGGGAGATAGATGCCTGTGATAATGAATGGGATTGGGCTTATTATGGAGAAGGAAGGAGGCAGGATGGGCCTCCTTGTTCTTCCAGTCAATATCAGTGCCCCATGTTTAATGTTCTGAGGCAAATGTGGGAGCCTGCAGGGATGAAACCCAGGAAAATCTGGGCTGGAGAGAAAGTTCCTAGAGCCCCCTCAGACTCTTTTGGTGCAGCTTGGAGGAGGAGAGGACAGAAGTTGGCTCAGAAACCAGTTTCTGTGTAGGGTGGGGGTGGTTGACAAGAAGGAGGGAGAACTCCCCTTCCTCCTTTCCTGGCTCTAGAGGTAGAGGCAACTGAGACCCAATGCCCTGGCCTCCTGGTCTGAGAATATTGTGCCCAGAGCAGTGCCAGGCAGCTCCCTGGTCTAAGGATATTACACTCTAGTCTAGGCAGTGCCAGGTACCTACTCTAATGGCCCCAACAAGTATAATCCTACAGCTGGACATGATGTAGGAACTGGGACCTAAAACTGTGGGGGCAGTTTTCCTCTTCCCATTCCTTACTAACTCCCAAGTTAGTACCAAGAGCTAGGACTCAGGTGGCTTCTAGAAGAAGCAGTGTCTTGTGGACCATGGGGGCACAGGGCAGAGATGATGCCCCTGGGTACAGTGCTGGAACACTCCACCATGTGGGAGCATTGGTTCCCCTATCTAGCCTCAAGCTTCTCCAAGTTGTCTCTAAGAAACCAGAGACCCTAGAAAAGAGCTAGAACACACGGATACATATGGGATGAGACCTTTTCAGCATCCTGAGCTTTTATGTTGATCTGGGGAGGCCAGCTGGGACTCTGTCCTCCCAACTGGGGGAAGAAATCATTTCTTTCAGAAGGACTGGAAATCAGATGCTAGTGCTGAAGCCCATAGGAGGGGTGAGCAGGGCACAGGTGCCAGGGCATCACTTTTATCACCATCCTGGGAGCTAGATAAGGGAGGAAGAGTTATATTGATGAATGAAGCCCATCTGCCAGCATGAAGTCAAGGTGGATGTAGGAAACATAACACATGCTGTGGGTGTGCCCACTGCTAATCCACTTGGGGAGTGGCCCTGGGAACTCTCAAAAGTTGGGTGAGAAGTGGTTAGCACTATTTAAGTGGGAAAAGAAAGACTTTCTGAAAAAGAGCTCAATAGGGAACTTCTTGATGAACCTAATTGATCTACCTTGGTTTTGTTCTAGGCCCCCAAAGGCATTCTGGGATGAGATAGTGCTAAGGTAGGGCTTGATAGTGACAGAGGGGACGTCAGGCTGAGTTTGAATCCTGGTTCTAGGTCAGATTCCCTCAGTCTGACTCAGTTTTCCTCAGTGTGCAATGGGGGTGGGGAGGAATGTCACCCTACCCTCCCTGGTTCCCAGAGTGGGGAATAAGAACTGACCAATAAAGGATTATGAAACCAACAAGATACACTCACAGCAGTAGTTGATGCAGGGTGCTGGGAACAAGGGAACTCAGACCGAGAGGAGCTGGTGCAACCCATTGGATGGTGGTGGTGGTGGTGGTGGGTACTTTGGAGGCACAAGGGTAGGATGAATGGGTACCTCCTTGTGCTTCAGATCTTTCTAATGGAGTTTGGAGCTAATAGGAGGAGGGTCACTAAATAGGATCTCCAAACTTACAGTGACATACTCAAGAGAATTCTTTTCCCAGTAACATTCTCAGAATAGTCCTTCCCCCCAACCATGGTGTGATATACCTGGAACATCCTCCAAGGCCCACATTTATAGTGACACACCTTGAAACTCCACAGTGACCAATCTACAAACCATCAGAGTGTGTATGTGAGTATGTGTGGTGGTGGTGCCAAGGTCTTCTGGTGATACATCTAAACAGACCCCCTCAGAAGCATAGCCTACAATAGAGCAACCCCTTTCACTGACACTGACACCCTTTCAAAATAATCCCTCTCGAGTAATACTATAACACTTCTTTATTCAAGGACCCCCCTTCTGAGTCCTCTGAGGCTGGTGTTTGAAGCTCTGGACAGCCAGCTCACTCTCCCTGGTGGTCCACTGAGACCAGCTCTCCTGGCTCCAGTTTTGAGAAGAGAAAGGAACTGAGCTACCAGCCACTGTGTACATGGATAGGGGCCACCCAGTCTGAAGATTTTGACTTGATCCGGTACCAGCTCCAGCAGCATCTAGGAGAGAAATGGCCTCCTCAGCCCAGGAGATACAGAGCTCCTCCTCCAAAGGAGGATAAAAAACCCATGGTATCTCCACTCCCTTCTCATCTCAGGTTTTCCTCTTCCAAACTCCTGCTCCCAATCCTAAACTCATTGCCACCTCTGCCTCCCATCTCTCAGGCATCAGAGTAATCTGTCAAACCTTGGCAGCATTCCTTTCTCCATTGAATTCCACAGAAGGCAAAACAAGGACTGCCACCCCTATTTTAAAGAGCATGACACCGAGGTCTGTCAAATGTGCGTTAAGAAGTGTGTTGGCAGAGTGGTAAAGAACAACTGAGGGAGGACCTGGATTCAGATTTTGACTCATCTCTTTTTTTCTACGTGGCCTTGGGCAAGTTTTGGTGAGCCTAAGTCTAGCTCACAAAAGTCTACCTAGGTAGCTCAGTGTTTGGAAGATTCATCTAAATGAGTTCAAATTCAGCCTTAGACACTTACTAGCTGTATGACCCTGGGCAGGTCACTTAATTCTGTCTGCCTCAGTTTCCTCAACTATATAATGAGCTAGAGAAGGAAATGGCAAACCACTCCAGTATCTCTGTCAAGAAAAACCCAAATGGGGTCAAGAAGAGTAGGATACAACTAGAAAATGATACAACAACAAAAAGTCTTCTGCTAAAAAATGGGAGAGGGGGAGGGGAATGGATTAGAATGCTTCCCAAGGTCCTCCTTCCAGTGCAAAAATAACATTAAAACTTAGTGGTACAGACTGAAGCTCAGATTCCTTCATCTACCAGACCATATTCTTTCCATTTGACTATACTATCGCTGCTGTACTGGAAACCCACCCCAACCCCCCAAATCACACTAGATAGCATTTTTATAGATTTTTAAGGTTTGCCAATTTACCAATATTATCTCATTTGACCTTCCCAACAACCTTGAGAAGTAGGTGCTATTATTATCTCCATTTTACAGATGAGGAAACTGAGGCAAACAGAGATGAAGTGACTTGCCTGGGAACACACAGAAAATAAGTGTCTGAAGCTGGATTTGAACTTAGGTCTTCCTGAATCCCAAACTTATGGTCTACCCATGCCAGAGCTTCCCCATCCTCCTTAGTGATAAGCCCTCCCTGTTTTCCCTTTCCTCTTTGCCCCAAACCTTCTGATCTCAGGATTTCTCTATCCCTGAGCACCCCCCTGCCCCATCACCTTACCAAAAGCCCCTAGACTTCAACTTACCCTTTCAGTCTGAAGCTGCTGGTACTCTTCAGTGTGTGGCAGAAGCTGTAAGAGATCCGGCCCTGTCAGAGGCCTGAAGACTATGGGCTTGGGGCGGGGGGGAAGGAGGAACTCCTTGGGGGAGATGTGTCAGCATCTCTGAGCTGTTGGATGCCAGCAAGGCCATGTCCTTCCTCCCTCTGGACTTGTCCAAGGTAGGGAGGGGCCCACAACCTCACACTGACACCTCGCCCTCACATCTCATATTTCCCCCACATGTCAGGTTCTTTCTAAGGTCTGACTTTGGTTTCTCCCACTGCCAACTCTTCTTGTTCTAATTTTCTCCAGGGATGTTCTTAGAGTCTACCTAGCTTGTTTTAGCTCCAAGGTGATGGAGTAGGACCAAAACCCCCAAAATCTTGCACCAGCTTTAACATCAGCAATGGGGGTCTTCTCCCTCCCCCCATCTTTCTTCACTGGATCCTTCACCTTTCACGTCCAGTCGACAGTCCACAGAAGCCTCTCCCAGGGCGTTGATGGCCTTGCAGGTGTAAACACCAGCATCGAAAGGGCTGGGTTTCCGGATCTCCAGGGAGCAGACGCCTTGCTCGCTAAGGGCCCTGTATTTGGGGTTACCCTGTATGTCCATCTTGTTTTTCATCCAGATGATCTTGGGCTGGAAAAGTAGAAGTGTAAGGGATATGGGGGGTGGTGGGGTGGGAGCTGGGCAGCCCCCTGATGGTAAGTGCCAGCTGACACTCCTGTGTGTCTTTCACTCCCCTCCTCACGACACCATTCCCTTCCCCTCTGAGCTCCTCACCTTGGGGGTTGCACGAACAGAGCAGAACAGCTGGGTGCTGTAACCAGGGGTGGTCTTGTGGTCTGCCAGGGGGTGGGTAAACTTGGGGGCTTCTGAGAAGTCTCTCTCTGGGATGCCTTCTCTTTTGCTAACAGTATCTGATGAGGGGAGAATGGGCGCAGAATGAAACAAGGGTTCAGAACCCTAGAAAGCTGGAGCCATTGCTCTCTCCACCCTCTTGTAATAACACTGCTCCCAACACATATTCTGTAATACTGAAGACACTTTCACATGAGTTACCTCACTGCAGCCTTACAGTGATGCTGTTGAAAATAGGTAAGGTAAGAATTATTATGTCCCTATACTGCAGATGGGGAAGTTGAGGCCTGGAGAATTTCAAGTGACTTGTCCAGTGAGTTTTGACTTTAGAGGCTAGGCAGTTTCCCAGGTTAGAATTTTGCTGGGATTAGAGATAAGGGGGAAAAGGGGCAAAGGAAGGAAAAGGAGAGAGAGCGATAAGTTCTTGGAGTCAGAGTTTGAGGCAATACATCCACCCCCTCACCCTTTATTCTGTGTCCCTAGAACCGTGAGATGGGGCCCCCAACTTCTGGGGCCATTGGGAGGCAGGGTGTGAGTAATTTACAGAAACCTAGAGATGGGGAGACAGGCAGAGGAAATCAGATAAGAGAGAAATAAAATTGGATAGCCATCTGTTGTACATACATAAGCTACTGTCACTCTGAGTTATCTGAGAGAGAATTGATTTTTCTTTTGGCAAGATATTCACTTTCCTTATTCCATTCTGCTCAAGCTGATGTCTAAGCGAGTCTGTCCTTTCTGAGGGCTAGAGTGGTGGGCAAGGGACAGACATTCTGGGATCAGGAAGGTGTGTGACCAGATGATCATACCACTGAGTTTTAACAAAAAACAGAACTAAGTGAATGCAGTGCAGTGTTGTGGGTCAGGAGACCAGAGTTAAGTGCGGGCTCTGCTGTGGATCTTGAACAGGTCACTGTTACCCCTAAGCCTTAGTTTTGTCATCTGTAAAAGGACTTTGCATTAGGTGATTACTAAGGTTGTCTTCAGCTCTGACATTCTATCATCCTAAGCAGTCCCCTCTCCTACTTAGTTATGTGACCTTGGGCCAGTTAATTACCTTCCTTGAGCCTCATTCATCTGCAAAATTAGGGGTGTGGATAACATGATCTCTGAGGTCCCCTCCAACAGTAAATCCTAAAATCCTCTGAAGGTGACACACTCCAGTCATGGAAACACCTCCCTCATTAGAAACTGCTTTCAGAACCCACTGACAGGCCTCAGCACACTTTGGACCTCAAGCCACTGAGCTCTGAAGGATGTTTAACTGTCTTCAGAAATCTACCTTTCATGTTCAGTGACCTGCCACCACTGAGATTATTTTAGAAAAATGTTGCCACAGCCACTGAGGAGACCCCAAGATGCTTGAGCTGTACGTCTTTGAAATAAGCCGGTGGCCTCCCAGGAGGACAATACTCATTTGGACTTATAATTAAATTCAAACTTGTTAAGCACTCACCTTGTGCGAATGCTGTACTATAAACTAATGATATAAAGATATGTTAGGCCTGATTCTCAAGGAATATACAATCCAATGGATGGAAAAACCAGTACACAAATAGCTAGAAGAAGACAGATTTCATGAGAGAAGTACAAAGGAAAGAGACCCAGGCAAAATGCTATTATAGACCTGAGCAGGGCCAGATCATTTTCACTGGAGGGTAGCAAGTGACAAGGGAGGGTTTACCCAGGAGGTGGTATCTGTATTTGACCTTGGAGTCTTGGAAGAACACTGGCCGATGGAGATGGGGGTAGGAGCTAGGAGTGAGCAAGAGGGTAATTCATTCCAGACATGGAGAATGGTTTTGAGCAAAGCCATGGAGAGAAGAGAGAGCAAAAAGAGACCATTAAATGAGAGCTTGGCACAGAGAGAGGGAGTCTAGTGGCTAGATTGGTAAACATGAAAAATAATAGAGCTGTAGACATGAAGTGGGGGAGGCCAGGTGGTGCCAAGGATAGAGTATTGAACTTGAATCAGGAAGAGCTGCCGCAGATTGTGCGATGCTGGGTAAGTCATTTCACCTCAGTTTGCCTCAGATTCTTCATCTGTAAAATGAGGATGATAATAACAGTACGTACCTCACAGGACTGTTGGGAGAATCAAATGAGGTGAGACAGAAAGTGCTTTGTAAACCTTGAAGTGCTTTATTAATTCTGGCTATTATTAATGGTAGTAATAGTATGAAATGAGGTTGGGCAGGCGGGATGAGGTCAGATTGTGGAGAGCCAGTCAGGAATTTATCCTTTATTTATAGGCAATGGGAAACTATTAAATGTTACCGAGTAGACGAGCAACTGGACTCAGTATTTTAAGTCAAAGTGTGTGTGTGTGTGTGTGTGTGTGTGTGTGTGTGTGTGACAGAGACAGAAGAGAAGAGAGGAGAGAGAAAGAGTGAAAGAGAGAGAGGAGAGAGAGAAAGAAGAGAGAGAGAGATGAGGAAAGGGACAGAGAGAGAGAGAGTCAGAGAAAGAGAAAGTTCAGAGGAAGAGTGACTTTGAGAGGCTCTTACAAGACACTCCCAAGAAAAAAGACAATGCTAGACTGGGGCCATCGAAAGCGCTCTCCCCCGGGGTCCCTGGGAACACAGACTCACCCGCCTTCTGGATGTGGGCGAGCTCGGCAGTGACAGGGGCGGTGGCACTCAGGCCACACTGGTTTTCTGAGAAGACTCGGAAGGAGTAGGAATTGCCAATGATGAGGTCAGACACTGTACAGCTTGTCCGGTGGCAGCGCTCGAAGACTGTGAACCATTGCTGCAGGGACCCCAGCCCCCAGTTACCCACAGATACCCTGCCCTCCTCTCCTGTATTCATCCATCCCAACCCATCCATGGACATCTGGACCATCTATCCCCACAGGGGTCCTCCCCGAGTTGGGTAGAAGGGAGAGATCCCGGAGGGTGGAAGGATGGGGATTGGTGATGAAAGTCACAGGTTTTTTCCTTCCCATCTTCTATCTCCATACTTGACCAGGCATTTCCCCAAATCAGTTCCTCCCCCCACCCACACTCCAGAGACTAATCTAAGAAAATAACCATTTGCATGTACATAGTGCCTTGAAGTTTACAACCAGCTTTCCTCATAATAACTCTAGGAATTTGGTAATTCAAGCAGTATTACTCCCCTTTTACAGATTTGCCGGTGGTCATGTAGCTAGTAAGTAAAAGTCTCCCCTGGGATTCATTCCCAAGTCTCTTCTAATTTATGTCTTCTTCCCATTATGCCATGCTCTTATCCCCACTCTGGTCCTCTGAAGGGAGCCCTCAAGACCCCTCCCTCTGCCATTAACCTTACTTACCCCTGTCTTCTGATCTGCTTTTTGTACCATGTAGCCTAGTAATTCTGTGTTACCAGTGTCCCCCGGAGGTGTCCACTCCAGAGCAGCATTGAAGCCCCACACATCCAACAGCTTGATGCTTTTGGGGGGCCCGGGTCTCTCTGAAAGGCCAGGTGGTATTTGGAACCACAACCCTATCCATGGTTACACATCCTTACCATAACACCCATTTCCCTTGGCTCACAAACTCAAAATGGCAAAGATCACATCTCCCTGCCTGGTGTTTCCCTTATAACCAGTCTGAGCCCTCCCTGGACTGGGGATGCTATGCTTTCCAAATATTGGCTTTGATTCTCTCATTTCCCCCTCAGTCATACCGATCACCAAGATGTCAATCGTAGCTTTGGCCTCTAGTTCTTCCAGACGAACACTGAGCTCATAGTGGCCTGAATCAGTTCTCTGGGCTGACCGGATGAAGAGGATGGAATCTTGTTCCCCATTCCGCACATTCACACGTTGGGTGTCGAGGGCATGGCCATTATGGGTCCAGGTGATCTGAGGCTTGGGCTTACCCTGGGGGGGGGGGGGGGGGGCGGGGCGGGTAGTAGGGGAAAGGGAAGAAAAGCAGAAGGGATGATGATGATGACAGTAATAAGAATTCCTATTTCTATTATTTAAGGTTTATAAAACACATTTTTCCTAGTGATCCCATGAAATAAGTAAACTTTTCTGTTCCTCATTTTCCTGGTGAGGAAACTGTCAGTGATCATACAGTTAATGAGACCTGGAGGCTCCCTCCTGTGCTTTCAGAAATCCTGATAAGAAAGAGCCTCCCCACTACTCAGAGGACAACGGATTTAAATGTTGGATCTTCCTGGCCAGCAAATGAGCAAGAGTGATAGGGCTGGAAAGAAGACTGGCCCAGAGCCTGGCTTTAGGAGGTCTTACTAGGTCCACTGAGTGAAAAAGAGTCCTCCTCTTTGGGGAGAGTGAGCTGAACTGTAGGATCACTGATCCAGAGCTCACAGGGAACTCAGATACCATTTTACAGATGAGGAAACTGAGGCTTAAGTTATAAAGGGACAGGATCTCAAACCCCCCCAGGGGAAAGACATACTCACTTGGAAAGGGATCTGGAGGTTGATGCCCTCCCCAACCTTGCGGATGTAGGTCTGGCGCAGGTAGCGGGGAACTCGGATCTTGGGGGCCTCTGAGTCAGAAAGAGAACAATGGGCCAGACATCAACCCCATGAGCAGGAAGGTGGGGTCTTAGGGTGGTGAAGGGGGAAACATCTGGGGTAAAGAATTGAATTTGGTTCTGTTTCTCTGATTCCATATGCCTGTGTGTGTGTGTGTGTGTGTCTCTGTCTCTGTCTCTGTCTCTGTCTCTCTCTCTGTCTCCCTCTTACAGTCTCTGTCTGTCTGAAGTTCTGAGGACCTCCCTACCTTCTTGGGATCCCAGAATGGCCCTTCCTTGGGCAGGGAAGGCAATGTCTCATATCCCAGGGTGTGCTTCGAGATCCCAATGGAGAGCATAGCCAGGGGAGGTTCCCAGGGGAGGCAGAGTGAGTGACATGACTTCAAGGACTCCTGGGGAACCCCTGCACACGCTGCCTGAAAGTGCGAAGTGTTAAACATCCGTGGCACTCTCTTGGCAATTCCAGCCATGTCAGTCTGGGATTTGCCCAGGGCTCCAATTCCTCCCCTGACCTCCCCCTGGTGAAAAACAGGCACTGCACCTGTTAACCTGATGGCCCCAGATTTTCTGAGGAAGGGAGGGAATAAATCTTCCTACCTCCTCAATCCAGAACCCTATCTTTTCCCTCTGAGAGGTTCACATGCACCTGTCAGAAATCATTTTGCTCTAGGCTACACTGTCCCAAATGTAATTGATATTGATTGGGAGTGTCTTCTTAGTATGGCCAGGGAAAGAGATGGCCCATCCCCTTTCTGTCTATATATCTAAGCCTGTTAACTTCATTGTCATAAAAATCTCACTGTAATCCCTCCAGACAAAGTCAGAAACCTTTTGGTTCCCTTATAGATTCCTTGGGAGACAGGAGTCAATCTTAGGGGAGAGGACACACATACTCTTGGGGGTATACGTGGAAAAAAGGAATACATGGCTCGGAACCTTATGGTAAGGCATGAAACCAATTTCCCCGCTAGCTTAGGAGACAAGATTTGAAATGAGGAGGAACTTTCTGAATCCCCAGGGCCCCTTAGCATGTAAAGATCCTATGAGAAGGTCCCCAGGACATCTATTGAGCTGCGATCAGAAGTGCACCTGACTCATCCCCCAAAGAAGAGCTGATTCCTCCAGGGATGAACATTCCCAGCCTCCTCAGATCACTTTTCTTGGGTTCTTTCAGCTCTTAGAACAGCCTGTATCACTATTTTGGTGGCAAACTCTGAGGAGATGGAAATGGTAGCAATGAGAGGTCATCTCTGGTAGAGTCCTTAGAGATCGACAAATAACAGAATCGACAACAGTCGATTTCAAACTGGAGGACATCTTAGAGGTCATTTAATCCAACCCCCTCATTATACAGAGGAGGAAACAGACTCAGAGAGAGTAAGTGAATTTCCCAAGATCCCACAGGAGAAGAACTGGGATCTAAACTCAGTTCTTTGAACTTCTAGATCCAGTGCTTTTTCTACTATACCAAACTTCTTTCAACCTCATTTTGTAGGTGAGAAAACTGAGGTGTGGAGAGATGAAATGACTTGTTAATGGTCACAATTAGGTGGTTCAGTGCAGAGTGCTGGGCTTGGATTCAAGGAGACTTTTGTTTGAATCCTGTCAAATAATTACTGTGTGACCAAATAACTTTACCTCTCTCAGCCCCAGTTTTCTCATCTGTTAAGTGGGGATGATAACAGCACTTGTGTACTATAGCTATAGAGGGAGAGGGAGAGGAAGAGGAAGAGAGAGAAGGAGAGGGGAAGGGGGAAGAGGGGAGGGGAAGGGAAGGGAAGGGAGAGGGAGAGGGGGAAGAGAGAAGGGGTTAGGGAGCTCTGCAAACTTGGAAGCACTAGTAGTAGTAATAGCAGTGATAGTGGTAGTAGTAGTAATGGGTAGGTATGTAGTCAAACCAGTACTTGAATCCAGGCCCTCTGACTAACCCCAGAGATTTTTGCGGGGAAGAGATCTTTGAGACCATTTAATTAGAGGGTCACTGGGTGACAGATTGGTAAGACTGTGCCGTGAGGGACAGTACTGAGAGGAGGGGCCTAATGGAAAATATCTGGGGGCAAAAGGAGGGGCAGGAACACTCTGTCTCTCCTGGGATTAGACAACAGTCATCTGCCCATTCAGGATGCCATTCCTTTTTGGAACAGAGGAATGATGTTGGAGCAGCTGAAGTGGAGAGAGGTATGCTTGGCAGGCCCAGGTGGCAGTAGGGGAGGACAGCTGAGCAGTTGAGGTCCTTGGACAACAGGACCCCTCCCCTCTGCTCCTTTGAGAGGGACTTGGCTATTTAGACTTTCTCCCTGCTTCCATCCTTCCCATTTTCTCTCCAGGAAATTCCTTTCTCCTTTTCCCTCAGAGGAATTTTAATGAAGTGAAGTGCAAGCAATGTCTGGCTTGTTTGAAGGTGTTATCCATCTTCTTTCACAAAGGACTTGGGCTTCCAGTAAGGCCTGCCTCAGCTTGGCACCTTTGCCAGGGAGTAGGGATTTCTTTCCTTTCTTGTCAGGTGTGTCATAGCCTGTTCTGGGGATATAGTGCTGCTCTAGACTCTTGGAATCCTAGGCTGACTACTAGGAACCTTGATGTTTTATTTTCTGAAATCCAATTACAGTGTGCCCATATAGTCATTTTTCCTCACAAATTAGGAACTCTCCCTGTCTCACTATGTGGTAGGAGTACAGAGAATTAGCCTCTCCAGGCTTGGAAGGATCCATGGAGGTCATTTCCCCCTCCATACTTTGCCTCTGGGAAGGATCACTCTCCTCCAGGCCTAAAAGATGGGATCTTTTGGGGTTTCAGAAAACACAAGGAAAGACAACTTGGAAGAAGGGTGTAGTGAGAAGAGTATCAGAATGAACCAGGAATCAGGAGACCTGAATTCAAGTCTAGCCTGTGTGACAGGCAACAAATTACTTTACTTTTCCAGCTGGGCTTCAATGTCCTCCCCTGTCAACGATGCGATAGAAGCAAATGATCTCTAAGGTTCTTTATCAGGATAAGATTCTGCGATCCTAAGCACTTTAAACCATTTTTTCTGGAGTCTCTGAAATGTAGTCTAGCCTATTCCTAAAGATTCTAGTTAGAATCCTAGTTCTGGATGCCATTTCTTTGTGAATGGACTAAGTCACTTTATCAGGCAAGATGTCATGGTGGGCCTTTGGAGCCAGGAAAAACAAAGTTCAAATTTGACCTTAGCAGCTAGTCCCTGGGCAAGTCACTTAATTTCTCTGTGCCTCAGTTTCGTTCTTTGTAAAATGAAGGTATTGAATATGCTGGTCTCTGAGGTCTCTTCATTTCTAAATCTATAATCTTGAACCTCAATTTCTTAATCTTTAAAATGAGGAGGTTTGACCAAATGGTCTTCCAACTTTAAATTCCATGAACCCAAGCCCTCTTTCTACCATGGAGGCCTCTTTCTTTTTCTTTTTAGGAAAGGGCTCATTGATAGCCCTGTGGCTTTGCCCTGGATTGTCTCAAAGACCTGAGGGGACCCAAACTCTCCTGCTCATTGCTATGGGTGAGGAGGATAACCAATGTGGCAAGGGAAAGAAGGAAGGGGAAGGCGCAGACCCCAGGACACCTGCTTCTTCATGTCTTTCTCCACCCTGGGGGCACAAATGATCCCCAGGGAGCTCATATCAGACCAAGTGACTCATTGCCATTAAGATACCGAAACCCGATCAGCCCTTCCAAGGCAGTAACTAATAGGAATGAAGGCTAATGCACCCCGAAAATAGAAATATTAGTAACAGAGACAGGGCGGTTGAGTTCCAGGGTCCTCAGCCTACCTCTTTCTCATCTTTCTTTCCCAGATCTCTTCTCCTTCCTAGAATCCTAGGATTTAAAAACTAGAACCAGAGAAGTCAGCTAGTTCAACATCCTCATTTACAGATGAGGAAACTGAGGCCCAGTTAGCAGGACTGATTTGACCAAGCTTACACAAGTAATACGGATCGTACCTTGGATGTAAAACCCACCTGATTCTGAATCCAATGCTCTTTCCTATACTTCCTGACACCTTCTCCCTATCTCCCTAATTCTGCTTCCCTATCATAGGTTCCAAGGCCAGGCCACATCTGATTCAGAGATCCTCTTAGTTCCCTCTCCAATTAGTTCTCCCTGCTGCCATCCAGATTTTCCTGAAGCACAGGCCTGACCATGTCATCCCCCTCCCTCCTCAATAAACTGCAGTGGCTCCCTATTGCCTCTAAGGATCAAGTACAAAATGCTTTGTTTGGCATTCACAGCATTTCATAACCTGGCCCACCCCTACCTCCAGGCAGTTCCACAAACCAGCCACTCCATCTCTGCTCTAGGCGTCGTCTGTAGCCATCCTCAAGGCTATGATATTGTCTTATTTCCACCTTCAGGCTTCCTTTAAGTCCCAACTAAAATCCCATCTTCTGCAGGAAGTCTTTCCCAACCTCTCTGAATTCTAGTGCCTTCCTTCTGTTAACACTCTCCTTTTTCAATCTTGTCTATAGCTGGTTTGTACACATTTGCTTTCTTATTGTCTCTGCTATTTGATTGTAAGATTGTGTTTTGACTCTTTTTGTATCCTTGGCACTTAGCAGAATGCCTGACACGTAGTATGTGCTTAATCAATGCTTATTGACTGATTGGCTGACTGAATCCCAGGCCTTTCAAAGAATGTGGGACAAAGCTATGAGTCTTTGGAGAGCAAGAAATCTGTTTCTGTGGGATTAGACATGAGATTAGACATGCCATAGGCCTTAAATCTGAAGAACAGGAGATCCTGAGACAAGCGCCTAGGAAAGCAGCATGGCATCCTAGAAAGGATCATGAATCTGAAATCAGAGGGTCTAGGTTAAAACCCCAGTTTGGCTGCTTATGACCTTGAGAAAATTGTTTAAATATTTCTGGCTCCAAGTTTCCTCCTTTGTAAGATAAGGGGGTGGAACAAAATGACCTCAGGTTCTTTCTGGTTCAAATTCTAACAGCTCTATTATCCTTCCCTGAAGGACACGCCCCCTTTGGGAATGGTCCAGATTGAGCGGTACCTTGCTGCTTGAAGGGCCTGAGGATTTTCTGCCCTGAAGGTGTGGTTGGCCAAGGCCTCGGTTTAAGGAGGCTGACTCATTCCAAGTCTCTTCCCTCCTTGAGGCTTTATGGTCCCTATGCCTCCCTTACAGCTCTAGGAAGAATATAGCTGGGAGATGAAGGTGATAGGGGTCCAACTTTACCAATGAACTCCTTGATATGGACAGGCTGGTCCAAGACAGCAGCAGGGCCGGCACCCTCGGAGCTCACCGCAGAGACTCGAAAAAAGAATGTGTTTCCTATAGCCAGGTTCCGCAGGGTATGCTGGGTGACCATCATGGGCTGTGCATTGACTGGAACCCACTCTGAGGCTGGGAACAAAGGGAGATGTCAAGTGAGAGCCTTGAATCCCAGCTGCTGATCATTTGCTATGTGCTTTTGGGGAAGCTGCCCTTCTTCTCTGGGACTGAATTACTCCCTTTTCCCCTCCCCATTGTCCAAGACATCCAGTATGTCAAGTCCCTTCTAGCTGACTGCCTCTTCCTGAGATCTGAGGCAGACAGAGAACCAGAGAAGGCACACAATCTATGCAAAGTCACCCAGCAAAGCAGAGGCAGAGGGGAGAGCAGAACCTCATAAACTCTATGGGAAGAAGGAATAGAAGTTGAAAAGCACAGCTAGAAACCTAGAACCCTTCATTTTTCATTTTTCATTCTCGGGGGGAAGGCAGGGAACCTTTCTGTAGTCATCTCATTGATTTCTCTGCTTTTAATCCGATTCATCAGATTATCTATTAATTTTATTATTTTATTTATTAAGCTTTTAATATATACCCAGCTCTGTGTAGGTACTAAAAATTACAGGACAGAAAATAGTATAGGCCCTGAGTTCAAGGAGCTTATAAATCTATTCTGGGCACTGAATACTACTTTCTCCCAGATAAATATGTGGAATAGGAAAGGGAATGGGAGGGGGAACCTCTCCCATTCTGGAAGTCCTGCAGAAATGGAGATCTCCTTCATTTCCCTTGGCTACTCCTGCCAGAATTAACCCAGATAATCCTGAAATCCCTTGCTAGCTGAAGGGTTTGACTCCCAGCCTCCTCGGTCTTCGACCCAAGTCTGGGCTACTCACCTCCCTCTAGACAATACTCCAGCATGTAACCTTTTATTCCCCACCTTCCTAAGCTTTCTGGGGGTTCCCAGCTCAAAGTTACTGAGCTATTAGTCACATCCTCCACGGTTAGCAGCAGTGGGCAGCTGGGGAGATCTGCAGGGAGAAGACCTGGCGTTAGTCGGCTCCGTGCCCAACTGTCCCCTCCCTCCCCTTACCCTGATGATGATGATGACGACGATTTCTGTTTTGGGCCAGACTTGTGATTTTATCAGTGTAGAAGAGAATCTCTACCTTTGCAGATGAACACTGGCTCTGCAACTTAGAGACTTGAAAATAATTATAACAGTTATGATCACAATAATATCATGTATATGGTGCTTTAACGTTTACTGATACCTCATTAATCCTCACAATAACCTTAGGAGGCAGGTCCTATTATGATTCCCATTTTACAGATGAGGACACTGAGGCAACCTACCATTGAGTGACTTGCCCAGGATCATATGGCAGGATTTAAACTCAGGTCTTACTGCTTTCAAGTCCAGCATTCTATCTACTGCACACCTAACTGCCCAGGGACTAACAGCTCAGTGCTTGGGGGCACTGAGATGGTCCATGACTTGTCCAGGGTCACAAAACCATTATATATTAGTGGCAGAATCTGAATCCAAGTCTTCTAGACCCAGAGGACCAGCTAACTCCCCAGCTACTCTCTCATGCTAATGACAGTGGACATTTACATAACATTTTAAGGTTTGCAGAGTATTTTACATACACCACCTCACAACAAACACACAGCAAACCTGTGAGATTGGGACTATAAAAAAATTATGCCCAACTTACAGGTAAGAAAACTGAAGGTCAGAGTAATTAAAGTCTTGCCTGTGGTTACACAGCTGTAAAGCATCGAAGATGGTATTGAAACCCAGGTTCTTCTGAGCCCAGATTCAGTGTTTTGCCTACTCCATCCCAATGTCCACAATAACTCACACTTGTGTGCTATTTGACAAAGCATTTTCCCTCTTAAATATCTGCATCCCACCTCCACCAGTCACTGTCCCCATCCCCTTCTCACTTCACCTTCACTTGCAGGTAGGGGCTTAGAGATTACAGGGGGTCCTGTGCTAGGCCCCTCTGAGGCTGGTTCTCTGGATTCGGTCCCTATGTCTTCTCCTGTGGGTTCTGGGGTGGCCTCCTTGGCAGGCTCTGAAGTCTTTTCCTCGGGTTCACAGGCTGGGGTCTCAGTCTCTGTTTCTCCAGGCATCCTTGTTTGTGAGCTCTGAGTCTGGGGTTATCTAAGTAGGTGGTAGAGGTAGAGGTCTCTAGGGCTCCTGGGTGACACGATGCCGCCTGTGGGCATATATAGTCAGTAGCTACCCCGCCTCCCAGCCAAACTATTCCCAGCTGTGGGGTCAGGTCAAGCTGGGGGAATGAAGGAGGGGGAGAGAGTAGGGAGAAGGCCAAGACAGTTGTAGCCAGGAATAGCTCTAGGGGGGAGGGGCCTCAATAGCCCCCTGAGGAATCGGCTCCTCTGTCACCCCGGGGAAATGCTGAAGATCATTCAGTCCCCTAGTGCCTCAACTCGGAGGGTGCGCAAGAGGTAAGGAGGGCACCTGCTGAGGGCAGAAGGGGTCAAGGGGCAGAAAGGGAGGGGGAAACTTTCACCTGGAAAATGGCTCGAGATCAGATTTCATTAGGTCAGTTTCCATGTGCTACCCAGGGACTCCTCTAACTGAGCAGTCAGGTGCCCAAGTGTTCTGATAATGTACCCCTAACTTCTCCCCTCATGGAGTGTTTCCCTTCAGCATCTCATCCAAAGATCTCACTTCCTGGCTAGTGTCTCCGTGGCCTTGTCATTTTTCATCTAAGATCCCTTATTTCGAAGGGTCCTTATTTCCCTTCTCCTTCACTCCTTGAGAATACCTTTTTTAGTCCTGGGTCAAGTGAAGCTAGAGCCTGGGGGCTATGGGGAGGTAAGAAGGGAGGGAGGGAGGGATGTGCAGATACCTCAGGTGGGAGAGAGATCACCTGATAGAAAACCTTAATCAAGCAGGCCATATCCTAATTGACCCTCCAAGGGTCTAGGACTCCATGTTTTTGTGGAGTGGAAGTGGCAAGACTTTTGGTTTCTGCAGTCTGTTCTTTATTCCTCAGTTTCCCCATGTTCAGTAGAAGAAATATTTGATCATGAAGTCATCAACAACAGCTAGTTCCATGAGACAGGGAATGGGCTAAGGATAGGAGGTGAAACCTAGAGACACTGGCTGAGGATTACCACCTCTAGAGTTTCTAAATCATCTTAAGTGTCAGGGGTGGAATAGGAGTTATTGGGGTGGGGAAGCCAAATTCTTTTTCTATGCTATGCCTCTCTCCTTTTCCAAAGAGTGAGCTTTGGAGGACATTTGGTCCTGGGAGGAGGCATGAAGAATGGTCTTTCATGTGTCTTCTCAAGAACCTTGCAATGTATACGTGTGTGTGTGTGTGTGTGTGTGTGTGTAAGAAAAAAAGGGAAGGAGGAAAAAAGAGGAAATTGTGACAATTCTGAGACTGACATAACATTTTGGACAGTGGTGGTGAATGTTTGGTAGGGTCCCTGGGATCCCCCTTCCCCACCAGTACTTGCATTTTCTGCCAGCTGACTCACCACTGTCCTATTGGACAGGGGGTGGACCCTGGAGACCTGATCCTTGACCTTGGATTCTGACTCTGTGGCTATAAGTGACTGTGAGTAAGCTCATAGCACCCTGAGTCAGCCCCTGGAGAGGCATAGTACCAGGCTGGGGGTAGGGAAGGAGTAGACAGTTTATGATTCCTGGGGCATCAGTAACCCTAGGGATAAAGGGGTAAAGTTACAACTATCCCCCTAATGCCAATTGAAAAGTCGCAGCTTTTTTCTAGTTACCCAGGCAGATTCACAGCCAAATTTTTATATGCTTTGCCCTTAGGTAAGAATCATGCCCTTGAGATCAGATATGCCAACTGGCTTCAGATTTCTAAACAGTTGATAGGTATCTCCTTCCCTGCACCTGGAACTAGCTTTGCAAATAATTAAGTTAACTAGATTATTTTTCCCCATAAAGAGAAGAGGTATCCTAAGACAGCAGATGATCCCGAAATCATTTCCCTTTGGTTTTAGGCACTATTTGCACTTTTATTTGAAGATAACTGTGTGAGAGATATCCCTTGCATGAGGAGAAGTGGGTCAGCCTCCTCATCCTGTATCCTGGGACCACGTTCACTAATGTTGGGGATAACGTCACCTCTTAGTTTAGCCTGAGCAGGTTCAGATCAGAGCTGTCTTCAAATATATAAAAGACTACCATGTGAAAGAAGGATTGGATTCTGAGTGTTATACATATAACATATAAAAATATAATAGCTAACAATACCACGTTTACCATGTGCCAGGCACTGTACTAAGCCCTTTTCAATTATTATCTTATTTAATCCTCACAACAACGCTGTGAGGTAGGTGCTATTATTATCACCTCTCTTTTACAGATGAAGAAACTGGGGCAACCAGGGGATAAATGACTTGCCCAGGTTCACACACCTAGTCCAGGGCTAGATTTTGACTCATTTTTTCCTGGTTCTAGGCACAGTCCTCTATCCATTGTGGCCTTTAGCTCTACTAACAATTGTGTGGGATCAGGAAAGACTTATAGGGGATGGCGCCTGAACTTCTGAACCTTTAAAATACAGGATTCTAGGAGGTGGAGGGTCCCATAGCTAAGAAGTGTCTGAGGCCAGATTTGAACTCAGAAAGATGAGTCTTCCCGACTCCAGGCCTGGCACTGTATGCACTAGGGTGCCACTTTGCTGCCCACAAACTGAAGGTAGGAAGCCCAATTAGGAGGCTTCTGCAATGTTCTAGGTGAAAGGTGATGAAGTAAGTGAGCCTTGTAGGTAGAGAGAAGGGGATGGATGTGGGAAAATCAACACTCAGCAGCTAATATACTGGGTTTATCCAGCCCATACCTCTAGGTGGAAAAGGGTGTGTGTGTGTGTGTGTGTGTGTGTGTGTGTGTGTGTGTGTGTGTGTGTGTGTGTAGGGGTCATAATTTCGCCCCAAGGGGCTCCATTTATCAGGTTTGGCCATCACAGTAGGGGAGCCCTGGAGAGTGGAGCGGAACAGAGACTAAAAGTTCAGGATGTAGAAAGGAATAGGAGAGTGGAACCTAGGGGAGGTAGGGAGATTTGGTGGTTTCCTTTGTACTCCATGACAGAGCCGTGGAGTTGGAATCATAGAAGTCTGGGTTCAAATCTAAACTCATATGAGTTGGGTCAGCTTGGGCAAGTCACTTAAGCACTGAAACTTGGATTCTTCTTGTAAAATGAGGTACTTGACTTAGACGGAGGATCTCTAAGGGCTCAAAATCACAGAAATCATAGGCCATAGAAGAGTTGGGAGGTATCTCTTTCCTTAGTAGTTATCCACTACAAGCATACCTGAAAGCACTAACCACTATAATATAGTCAACTAGTCCTTTATCTAACCTCTGCTGGAAGATGTCCAAGGAGGAGAAACCTACCCATCACCCCTCTGGGTAGCCCATTCCAATTCGAGATAGTGTTTAACTCCAGCTTTAACATTCTATGGTCATATGAACCCCAATATCTGGGTTCTATGCTTCTTTCCTCAGTTGGTACTATTTCTCTTTGAACCAAAGACTGAAATGTGAGTGGCAGGAGAGAAGTAGGGAGGAGTGCTTTAGGAAAGGAGCTTTTAGGAAAGGAAAGTGGCACAGAGATGGACTGAGGCTCAAGTAGATTTTTGAATTGTTCTCTTTATTGTTCAAATAAATAGTGGGATTAAGAAAGTAGAAAAGAAGATGCTCCAAGGCGAAGGCCAAATCTCTTCCCTAAGGAGAACAAGTAAGACTATATAGAGGCTTGTGTGATGATCGCCCTAGGACAGGGCCCTGGACTGAGAGGGAAGGCTGACACTCTGGACTTTTGAGTGAATATCTATCAATGGCTAGGGCTTGAGGTCCAGGGGGCTTAGGAATCAGCCCATGGACAGCTCCAGGACATGGAAACACATGCAATCCATCATCAAATTTTCATTGAGGGTCAACTGTGTGGCCAGACTTCATCCTGGGCTTCAGACCTCCCTGACTGTCCCTTCCCCACTCTCCCAACCTCCAAAGGGACCCCTGAAGCAGAGAACAGAAGTGAGGAGTATATTTGACCTTTAGCAGACATTCTTATGACCAAAGGCATTTTCTCACCATAAGAAACATTCCCTGTACCCAGATCTTACTCCCAGTTGGAGTAAAGGTGATGGTGGTGGTGGTGGTAGTGTGTGTGTGTGTGTGTGTGTGTGTGTGTGTGTGTGTGTGTGAGAGAGAGAGAGAGAGAGAGAGAGAGAGAGAGAGAGAGAGAGAGAGAGAGAGAGAGAGAGAGAGAGAGAGAGAGAGGGACAGAGACACACAGAGAGAGAGAGAGGATTACACCTGAACTCTGACCCCAGAGCAAAAGAAGAAAGGATGAGAAGCAGACGTGGATGGCATTCCAGGGTCTAAGTAGAGAAGAGAGCATTCTTGATGGCCACTGTCAGGGGGTAGGACTTCTGATTGCAGAAGGTGCCCTCAAAATCATCCAAGTCAAGCGCCCATACCATGGCTCCTGCCAGCTTCCTGGTCTTCAAGAACTGTACCTAGCAGAATAGAAGAAATAATGGACAGGGTATGTATACATATACATATACTTCCCTTCCCTGATGCCCAGAAGAAACGAGGGTGTGTGTGTGTGTGTGTGTGTGTGTGTGTGTGTGTGTGTGTGTGTGTGTACATATATATACGTATATGTGTGCCTGTATATGCACACACATACATATATATGGACACACATATGCATACCCACATACATGTATATATACACACATACACATTTGTATATATATATATGTGTGTGTGTGTGTGTGTATATAATATTGAACTATATACCATCTTTGAAGAGAAGGGTGGGATGAGGCAGCAGCGCAACTTGAGTCATTGAAGACTCAGCCCCGTGATCTCTCACCCTGGAAACAGGGATGTTGTCTATCCTCCCCTCTCCCTCCTTCCTGAACCCACCAAAGGAGCCCCTACCTTGACTCGGACACTTTCCTGATCCTCATACCCCACCCACTGGTTTCCTTTTGTGGCATAGGGGACCTTTTGTTCCAAAATCCGATTAACAGCAGCCCCAGGGAGGAATTCACAGATCTAAAAGGGGAGAAAAAAAGAAAGGAAGAGGTACTAGTTGAGAATTTCCCCAACTGAATAGACCCTAGGACTGTGTGTCCACTATTCTCAATCCCTTTCTTTTCTGGCCCTCACTTCTGCATGTAGCAGAAACACCTAGACCTGGTTGACACGCAGTGATCCAGATTGACTTCCATGCCAAATGACACGCAAAGTGCCTAGAGGGGGGAATTCTGAGCTTGGTTCTACAACAGACTGTGGGGCTCTTCTCTGGTTGGAAGGTGGGGAGGGAGGGAAAGGTGATAGTTGTCAATAAATCAATAAGCATGTATTAAGCACCTACTATGTGCCAGGAACTATGGGAGGTGAGGAAAATATAGACAGAAATAAAAACCTCTGCCTTCAAGGAGTTTATATAGAGGAGACCACGTGCACACACAATTAGGGAGTTAAGTCTAACCACACTGTAAATGTAGATCTGGACCTTGTGAGGAAGGGCATTAGCCCATTGCCATCACCTACTCTCACCTATGAGAAGGTTTTTGACCCTTCTTCTCTCCACTCATCAGATGTACCAAGTCTAGTGAAGAAGATGATTGTTGGAAAAGGTTAGCAGGAAGTGGTAGGGAAGGAGGCTTCTTCCTTCTGACTTTGCTTACCCTTTCTTTTGATTACCTCATAATAGGCCAGGATCCCTGGCTCCTTGGTGTAGAGTCCTGCAGTCCCAGGTCCCAATATTTTTGCTCCAACTTCAGTGTCTGAAGAGGCTAGGGTGAAACTGTCCCCAAAGGTTGGGATGCCCATGATCAGTTTGCTGGCTGGGGCCCCCTTTGACAGCATGTAGTCCACAGCATATCTCTGGGTAGGAAAGGAAAGAATATTATTAACAGTGATCTGGCTAGGAGGAAAATGGGGCCCAGTGGCTTGTGCAAAATCATCCTCTGGGGCCTTTACTCAGGCCATCTGATTCCAAGTGCATTGCTTTCTCTATTATACGATGTTGCCCATCCTGTGGACTAGACTATTGACCACCAGGGGGATTCTGCAGTGCCTTATACTGCCCTACCAAGCTACTTCTGTGTTTTCAACCATCCTCTTTTCCCCCCCAACCTTAAATGGTACTCACAACATTGTTGTATTTATTATCCTTCTTTCCCTTGTACAGAGGGCTGTGGTGTCCTGTGGTCTTTTCCCAGGGTCCATGGAAGTTATAAGTCATGAGATTGATAAAATCCAAGCTCCTATAGCAAGGATGGTAGTGGATTAGATTGGGTTAGGAGGGAGGGAGTCAAAAGTAGCCATCATCTTCCATGCTACCATCATCACCAGGCATTAACAAAACTCAAGCTCTACTGTATGAGGTAAGATGGGACAAAGATGTTACCCAGACAAGTCCCTAACCACTGGAGCTCATGGTCCAAGGGGGATGGCCACATCACTATATATTCAGATAAGAATAGTCTATTCCCTCCAGGATCTCAGATTTAGTCCTCATGAACACTCCTACAAGTACAGGTCAAAATCTTTCTATAACTCAGCAGACAGTTTTTGTGAATCCCTATGACAAACAAATTCTTCTTCCTTTAGTCAGCCCTGTGATGAACTTCTCTGATTTCAATTCAATTTAATAAACATTTATTAACCACCTACCGTGTGCTGGGTGTTGAAGATCAATCAGTTAATCAACCAGCATTTATAAGTGCTAACCATGTGCTAAGTGCTTGGAATTTCAAGAAAAGACAATAAAATAGTCTCTGCCCTCAAGTGACTTTTGTTTTATTGGGGTGAAATTGTACATATTCAGTTACGCTAATACAAACAATGTAGCATCTAGCTGTAGCTAACATTTCTATGGCGCACTAAAGTTTGTAAGGCCCTAGACACAGGTTATATCATTAGGTGGAGAGGCCTGTATTAGCGCCTAGAGGGACCAGGAAAGGCCTCATATAACAGGTAACATGAGTTGAGCCTGACTAGTTTTCCAATCACAAATATGTAACCATCTCTTATGCCCATATCCATAAAGCTTTTCAAGGATGGTAGAATCTGCCAGATCCACTGGCAAAGACTTTGGGAAACCAGGGTCACCTCTAATTCAAAATTAGACATTGGAGGAGAGTGTTAGTGGAGGTTCAGAGAGCAGAAAAAACCCCTGGCTTAACCAATGAAACCTATTTCCAGTTACGTGTCTGTGGCTAACTTGAACTGGGGATTCTGGACCACTCACCAACCTGGTGATAAGTGGAAGCTTAGGGAATGGCAAATTCATTTTAGTAGATGAACCTGGGGGCTGCAGGACCCAAGTATCTTCTTCAGGGATAGAGATCTCAGGATTGTAACTCTAAGGCTATATTCTTCTCTAGAAGCATGGATAAAGAAGGGTTAATTTACATGAAAGTGGCAGGGGAAAGGGTTAAAAGAAGTGCAGACATTTTCATATGTATAATAACTGACACTCAAAGCACTTTACATAAATTATCTAATCTGATTTGCTATGATCATATTTGCCATGATAAGCTTTTTTTTTTTTTACCCCAACTGGGATAAAAAACAAAATCATTTGAATCTAACAGATGTTTAAATGCCCATCCCTTTGGTTCAGTTTGGAGTTCAAAGTCATTCATAACCTAACTCCTCACCTTTCCAGTCTTCTTACATTTGACTTCGCTCCTCCATACTTGGATCCAGTGACGTTGGTCTCCTGGTGGTTCCTTGTACAAGAAACTCCCTCTCCTGACGAGGAATTATCCCAGGACAATCTACCATGCCTTGAATTCTCTCCATCCTTATCTCAGCCTCCTGGCTTTCCTGGCTTCAAGTCCCAGCTAAAATCTCACGTTACAAGAAGCCTTTCCCAATCTTCAGTGCTTATGCCTTCCCTCTACTATTATGTCCAGTTTAGCCTGTATAAATCTTATTTGTACATAGCTGTTTGTATTTTGCTTCCCCCATTATAGACTGTGAACTTCCCCTAGAACCTGTGCCTAGGGCCTTGTCTCTTGCCTTTCCTTGTTTCTCCAGCCCTTATAACACAGTGCAAGGCATGTAGTAGGCATGCAATAAATATCTGTTTATTATGACTGACTCACTAACGTTTGCAAGAGGGGATGGTGTCAGTAGACTGAAGATTGAATGCTTGAATGTGTAATGAAGAATGTAGTATTGAGGTCCGCTCATCTGTTCATCACTTCTCTGTACTTCTTCCCTGATCATACATAATATATCTTATATGTGATTATATGCCTTTAAAAAGATTTTAATTTGTATTTCAGCTTCCAATCTCTTATGTCTCATGTCTAATCCCCACCAAAATAATCTTCCTAGGAAAAGTTCTGACCATGTCACTCCCTTGTTCAAAAGCTTCAGATGGCTCCTGATTACCTCCAAGATAAAATCCAAACTTCTCAATCTGCCATTTAAGGCCCTACAAAGTCTGACTCCAACCTTTCTTTCCAATCTTGTCTCAAATGACTTCCCTTCGTGTTCTTGGCATTATATTCAAGCTGGACTGAGCACTCGCCCCCAAATTCAACCTCCTACTTCCCATTGTTCGGAAACCATGCAAGTCTTTCCCATGACTGAAAGATTCTCCCTCCTCAACTCTACCACCCAGTACCAAGGCAGCCCCTATGAGAATGTAAGCCCCTCTCAATGAAGAAGAATGGCAGAGGGGATGCCTTCAAGGCACAGAAGGAGATGCGCATGCTGAGGCATGGCCAATCTGGAGATTTTTTTTTGCTTTTGCTTTCCAATTTATATTTGTTGAAAAGATTTTTTAATTGTTTTTAAGTGGGAGAGAGGAGATGGGAGGGAAAAATTAATTCTCGATAACTGAAAAAAAATTAAATTTAATTGAAAAAAATCCCAATTACAACCGCCCCCCCCATAAAAATTTAAAAGGATGTAAGCTCTTTAATGACTCCATCAGTGTAAATAGAAAGAAAAAAATGCCACAAAACAAGTGAAGTTGGTTATTGGGAAATGAGAAAACATGCTCCTCCCCAACCTTCTTTGCAGAGGTGTGGGGGTGGAGGGAGGGGATGGGTAGGGCATAATGGATGGATAGAATATCAGATTTTTTTCTATGTATTTATTGACTTGGTTGATTTTTTTCCCTCTTCCTCTTTGTCTTGCTTTAAAAAAAATTCTTTATTATGAGGGATGTTCCTCTGGGAGGGGAGAGAGGGAGGGGTAGAGGGGGAAATCTGAGCCATATAAAAGTAAAAGATATCAATAAAATCGATTTTTAAGAGAATGTCTTGGGGACAGGGACAGTGTTTTTGCCTTTCTTTGTAGTCTCAGTGCTTATCAGAGTACTTGGCACATAGTAAGCATTTAATAAAATCTTGTTAATTGACTGACTAATCCCTTCAGTAGTTAATGCTCTCATCCTCTCTCCTCAAATTACCTTGTTTTATTTTCTATGTTCATGTTGTACCTATCCACTCAGAAGAACTGAAGCTCCTTAAGAGCAAGATTTTTCATCTTTGTATGCCCAATGCCTAGTGTGTGCAGTGCCTTGCACATAGTAGGCACTTAGTAGGTGTCTGCTGAACTGGATGGAAAAGACTGAGAAAAAAAATTCCTGTCCTTGAAGACTCTTGTCTCTTGCCTCAACTTCTCCAAATGGGAAAGAATATATGAAAAAGTTCAGTAAACTGCAAAGCTGACTCAAAGGTAAGGTACTGGCATTACTTTCCCCATGGCAGCCACCACCACCATGCCACTACCATCTTTGCTGTGAAGGTTACCATCGTGTATACAATTTGTTTCTTTGTTTTATCTGATCCTCTCGATACTCCTATGAATAAGTTCCCTAATGTTTCATCTTCTTTCTCCAAGCATTGGTAGAAACTGTTCCCCATGACTGGAATTTAAGCTGTGAGCAAGGGAAGGCAGGAGTCTCCTTGTGACAGGTGGTATTACAAAGACATTGGTGACCTTCCCAAGGTCATGTGGAATTAGTAGCAAAGCTGAGACTAAAACCCAGATCTTCTGCTTCCTGGTTCATTGCCCTAACTGTTTAATAGCTAGATTGGACAGGATCAGGGAGGGAAATCAGGGGAGCAGAGATTTGGGAAGGCCGGCTGGGGAAAATGAGAGACCAAAGAGGGAAAACTCACCCAGAGATCTTGGGGATGTCATAACCTGCATCAAGTGTTATCTTCCCAGCTGGCAGTGCTGCACTGAGCAGAAGTCTCTCCTTTCCAGTCCTCTGAGCTTCTTTGGAGAATTCAGCTGCCATTTCCTAAAAGGAGATATTCCCTATACCAATGATGTCCTGGGAGCCTCTGATCCAACCTGCCTTCCTCACTCTTCCAAAACCCTACAACTTCCCTGTGGGCTGGTCTTCATTTCACCCTACCCACTCTTTTTTACCTAAGAGACTATTTAAATCTGTTCATGAATGCCAACTCTGAATTATCTGCTCAGTTAGAATTAGAGAGTGGCATGGAAAAACTCAAACTAGGCGAATGATCTTAAATTCCTTCCTACATAAGGATCATAGATCTAGAATGCCATGGGACCTCAGAGCTCTCTAGTCAAAACTCTCATTTTACACAAAGTAATTGAGGCCCCGGGAGATTAGGTGATTTGTCTAAAGTCGCCTAGTATCAGAAGCAGGATTTGGACCTAGGTCTGTTGACTCCAAGGCCAGGCACTTTGGACTGTAGTACTTCAATATTCATGATTTCTTGGGGGAAGTAGGTTTTCCTGTCTAATTTTGTTTTGCTCAAACTAATAAAATGAGGCTGTGCTTCCCTAGCACATATAACATGAAATAAAGGGCAATTTTACTGAATTTTGTGTTGAGGTCTTTTTTTCTTAAAGAGATTTTCTCCTAAGGGCCTAGATGTAAATGTCCCCAAATTAGAACTGGACCTCACTGACTCGGATGTACGCACGGTGGTAGGTAGCGTGGGATTAATCACGTGCCATGGAAGGGATGGAGGAAGGGAGGGAGGGAGAAAGGGGGGGAAGGAGAGAGGAAGGAAGGAAGGAAGGAAAGGAGGGAGGGAAGGAGGGAGGAAAGAAGGAAGGAAGGAAGGAAGGAAGGAAGGAAGGAAGGAAGGAAGGAAGGAAGGAAAGAAGGAATGAAAGCATTTATTAAGCAAGGACTATGTGCCAGGCCCTGCGCTAAGCACTTTAAAAATATTATCTCATTTGATCCTCACAATAGCACTAGAAGGTAGGTGCTAAACTTGTGAGGTAGGGGAGCTAAAGTCAATAATTGAAAGGTGGCAGTATCTCCAACCATCTCCTATCTCCTCAAAACAGAGGGAGAAAGAACACCATGTAATGAATGCCCTTTCTTCTCATGAGATTTGTAAACCTAGAATAGATACTCTCCAGCTTCTAGTACACCAAGGCCAGCAGACAGATCTGTTCTGTAATATCTATAGAACAAGAATTTCTACTTGTGCCTTCCCTCCATTAACAGTTCCCTTTCTTCTGTTGATTATTTCCTATGTATCCTATGTATAGCTTGTTTGTGAACATTTGTTTCTTTGTTGTCTCTTTCCTTAGATTGTGGACTCCTTGAGGACAGGGGCAATTCTTTGCCTTTTTTTGTATCTCCAGAACTTCCCACAGTGCCTGGAACATAATAGGCACTTAATAAATGCTTATTAATTGACTGACAGCCTCTTGTTTCTATTTTAGAGTCACTCAGCCTATGAAGTTAGAAAAATATTCCCCATGTCTGACCTAAATACCATCTGCTACAGTTTAAGCCTGTTTCCTTTTTTCTGTCCTCCGCAGAAGTAGAGAACAGCTCCAGACAGTTACTAAGACCCTTGTCCTGACCTCCTCCCAGCTCCTCATAACCTTCTCCTTCGCCACTCCCTCCAACCCCATTGGGTTTCCATACCTGAAGCAATAAGTTATAGTTTTCTTTGTCTCTCTGTCCTGGATAGAGCCAGGCTATGTCCAGGCCATCAAAGTTGTTTATCCTCAGGAATGTTGTGACTGAGTTGATGAAGGTCCTTCGACTCTCAGTTCGGGATGCCATGTCAGAGAACCTAGATACCGCGCCCCCCCCCCCCCCCCCTTATAAGTTCAGGGCAGAAAGGTTTGAGAATTCCATCATGGCAAACAGAAAAAAAAAAGTTCTGAACTGGGATTTAAGACATTTGCTTTTGGTCCTGGCTCACTATATGACTCACTCATTCATTATATAACTGTCCTCACCCATTAGATGACTTGACAAGTCATTTCCTTCTATGGGTCTCAGTTTCCTGTTCTGTAAAATGAAGCATTGATTTCTAAGGCTTCTTGCAGCTCTAGGTTCATAGATTTAGGGCTGAAATTGACCTTGGAGTATGCCTGATTCAACCCCCTCATTTACTGAGGCCTGGAAAATTTAAGTAATGTATCTAAGTTCACACAGGTAGCAAACAGCAAAGGCAGAATTTGAACTCAGGTCCTCTGGCCCCAATCCCAGCACACTTTTCACCATACTGTTCTGTCTCATCTAAGGTTCTATCTATCAAAGGACTGTTCTAGTCTAAGTCAGGTTTCTGAGGGAATGGAGGAGTCTGGAACCACAGAGTACTGAATGTCTGATAGGAGGCAATGTACTTAGCACACTAATTCAGAATTCCTCCACCAAAAGCCCCCTTTAATTAGTCATTGCTTGTATCTATTTTCTTCCTTCATGATCTTAGAACGTTTCTTGTCATCTCCTATTCACATCTTTGAGTCTTCCTATAGACTATACCCACTGCCTGGAATTCCATCAAACCTTTCCTCCTCCAAATCCTGTCCTGCTTCTTCCAAACTCAACTCCAACCTCTCCTCCTCTAGGAAACCTTCCCTGACTAATCTTACCTGGCTCAGGTCACTTTGAGCTGGTTACAGTGACTGTCTAACTTTAGGTTCATATCCACTCCCTTGCCCCTACATCTTAGGTCTGTATTCTTCACACATATACTCCATCTCCCAACTTCAAGCATTTTCTTTGGCAATCCCTCATTCCTGGTCTCCTGACTTCCTTGGCTTCCTTCAATTCTCAACTAAAATCCCTGAGTTTCTGAAAGAAAACTTTTCCCCGTCCTCCTTAATTTTGCTTAGTGTCTTTCCTCTGTTGATTATCTCCAATTTATCCTGTAAATAGCTTGTTTGTACGTAGTTATTTTCCTTTGTCTTCTCCATTACATTGTGAGCTCTTTGAGAGCATGGACCAGATTTTTGCCTTTCTTTGTATCCCCAGGTCTTAGTACAGTGCCTGGAACATGGTAGATACATAATAAATATTTGCTGACTGACTGAATATCCATTCTTCACCACCTAGAGTGGGCAGTAGTAAATTCCCTGTGACTGGGAAGTCTTCATGCAGAGACTGAATGACCAATTGTCTTAGTTCTTATACAAAATATTCTTTCTGAGACCAGATAACCTTTGAAGATCCTTTCAATTCTGACACATTGTGATTCTAAGTCCCCTGAGAACCTCTGCTACTACCACTCTGCTAAGTGTTCAGTCATCAAGCTTCCATTAATGGGAAACTAGCCTCTTCTTGAAGCAACCCATTGCCTTTTGGACAGCACTATTTATTAAGAATTTTTCCTTCCATAGTTTAAATCTCTCAACTCTGTCCAATGGATCTGAGCAGAATAGCTCTGATCTTTGTTCCACAAGGCAGGTATTCAGATATCTGAAGACAGCTATTATCCACCCTACATCTTTTCTTCTCTAGGTGAAACATTCCCAATTCTTTCAATCACTCTTTGGATGGCACACTTTCCAGTGCCCTCTTCATCTAGATCACCTTCCTCCAGTTAAGTCAATGTCCTTTTTAAGATGTGGTGCCCAGAATGGAACATAGTACTCCAGATGTACTCTTATCAGGGTAGTGTAGAGCAGGACCATCTAAAACCTTACTTCCCCACCTTCTTTTCTGTTTTACCTCATGGACATAAGGGATGAGAGGTTAATGGGCAGATAAGACTGTCTAGAGAGTATGAAATCTTACCTCTTGGTACCCATGCTCCTTCCACCCACAGACAAGAGTGTCTTCAGTTTGGTGTTCCTGTGGGGAAAGGGAGAAGAAGGACAGGGTTTGGCAGAAGTCTTCAGGAAGATCCTGGATAGCCACCTCTCTAGGATGCTCCAGAAGGAATTATTGATCTTTGGGAGGTTAGTGTGAGAGGGAGGATTTGAACCCAGGGCCTCTGATTGCAGAGCTTTTACTGCTTCCTAAAATGTCCAGTTTTAGACTTGTCAATACATGCCAGGAGCAAGGGGCAACTGAAGACCACTGGCATTTGTAGGATTTGGAGCTGACAGGACCTTTGAGTCTCATTTAGTCTAACCCCTTCATTTGATGGAGAAAAATCTGTTAAATGATTTGCCTAATGCCATATACCTGGTAAGAATCAGAGCCTAGATTTAACCCTATGTATCCTGACTCCTTTATAAGGCAGTTACTCCTATCTCCAGTAGCTTTTTCTGTTATATCTTGTGAAAGAAACTTTAAGATGACTACAGTAGAATCATGGTGACCATCTGGTCAGTTCTCTCAATTCATAAATATCTGCTATTGGTTGACAGCTACTGATCTTATAGCACTGGGAGTGTGCCCATTCCCTGACCAGGAATCATCCATATAGTCAAGAGGGAGCACTCCTGGGAGGTGTTTAGTACTTGACTTCCAGCGAAGGAGTCAGTCTTCTTGGGGTCTGCTGGGGAGTAGCAGAAACTCCACCTGCATCCCGCTTTGACCTTGAATGTGATGTGACAGGAAGAGCTTTGGATTTCCAGTCATAAGACCTTGGCTCGAATCCTAACCCTGCTATTTACTATGTCTGTGACCTTGGCCAAGTTATCTGTCTTTAGGCCTTAGTAAAATGAGGAATCTAGAAGGCTGATTGTTGAAGTTTCTTCTGGATCTAAATCCTCTACTCTTATGGCTCCCATGACAATATGGTAAGCTTTACAAGCTCTGTCCCAGATGCCTCTTCTTGACCTTCTCTCTGTCCCAATAGAATTCTTCAAGCCAAGCTTAGAGCCCTTGAAGTATCAGGCATGAGAATCTGCTTCAGGTGTCTAACATTAGGTACATTTGTTTGGCCAGTGGGTTAAAAAAAAAAAAAGTTGTCCCACTCTGATTACTATCATCTTGTGTCCCTTTCCTTTGTCTAGTCCCATCCAGGAAGAGGAAAGGGAGAGAGACCTGGATGACTCACCTTTGTTTGAGTTCATTCAGAGTTTCATAGAGTGTCACATCATTCCATTCCCAGGTATCAATCTGATTATTGCTTATGTTGGCAAAGCTATAGATGATGTGGGTGCAGAGGTTGGCATCAATGTTATCTGGAAGGCATGCAGCATCTCCATCCCGGTACTGGGACCAGCTGGTATAGTAGCAGACCAATTTGTAAGCATAGCCTAAGAGAAGAGAGGCAGAAAACAGATGTATGGGCAGGAGCTCATGAATTATTGTTCTGAAAACTCAGTAAGATGAGCATTGACAAGACCTTTGAGTATGAATGGGGGCATATCTAGAGGGAGGAATGGATATGGTCCCTAATCTTGGGAACCTCCTATGCTGGTAGGAAAGTTATAACTCCCATCCTCAGGGAGGAGTCAACTTAATAGGGGAGGTGTAATTCTTGAATTCTTATTCTCAAAAACTGCAGTGTAATATCATTTAATATGATATTTAATGTGGTTAATATAAACATCCAAATTAAATTGACTTAATGATATTGTTGTGGTTCAGTCACGTAGTCATATCCACCTCTATAAGACCTCATGAACTTGTCCATGGGGTTTTCTTGACAAAGCTACTGGAGTGATTTTGCCATTTCCTTTTCCAGTACATTCTCCATTTTATCGATGTGGAGATTAAGTGACTTGCCCATGATCACAGAACTAACAAGTGTCTGAAGCTGGATTTGAACTTAGGTCTTCCTGACTCTTTTCTAGCTGTCCCTGTTAGTGATATTATTACCCCCAAAAAGGCTATGAAGAAGACAGCCAATTACTGATGAACACCAGATCGATGAGTACTGCATTTTCACAATCACCTACCTGAGTGAATAGCACAGAGAGTACAGTATCCTGCCATGTTCGTTTGTTGCTTACCATAAGGCATTTGACTCAGTAAAGCAAAACTCAGCATAAAGTCATTCCCCCAGTAACGTATCTCACATGCCAAAAGCTTACAAAAATTTTTAGTAGACACAACAGTGATGACTTCATTCATCTCTGATTGTGAGGAGTTCAGTAGGGAAAAAATCATAGTAATATAGTGCAGGGTACCAAGGAAGTGTGGACCAAAGGAAATTAAAGACTAAGTATGGAACAAAGAGGGTTTGAGTGGCAGATGAGTTCACTTAAGGAAAGTTCTGGGTGACAGTGAATTTTGAAAGGGAGGATACACATTAATTGATTGAAAAAGGTATTTGACAAAATAGGAATGCTGGAAGACAGATACATTCATTCATTCATTCAGCCAGCATTTATTAAATACTTGCTTCACACCAGGAGCTTTGCTAACTGCTGGGGATGCAAAGTCAAAATAAAAACAGACTTTGCTCCTGAAAAACTTCTGTTTAACTGGTTAGAAATAACCTGTTCTACAGATTAGGAACTACAACATATGAAAATGAGAGGGAAGAGTTAACACCTGAAAGGATTAAGAAAAGCCTGGTTTGGTAGGGGCATCTGAACTGAGCCATGAAAGAAGCTGGTGAGGTTGAGAAGTGGCGGTGAGGAGGGAGAGAATTCCAGGTATGGTGGATCCAGCATATGCAAAAGTGTGGAGATCATATGTGACATACTGTGGCAGGGTTCAGAATGCTGGCCAGTTAGACCGGAATGTAGCATGCATGAAGGAGAGTAACATTGAATAAGCCTGGAAGGAGACAAATTGAGAAAAGCTTTAAAAGTCAAATGAAGCACTTAGAATTTCAATCAATTAGTATTTATTAAGCACCTACTACTGTGCTCAGATTATAAGACGCTTCTAACATTTCTTGAATGGGGTGATATGGTTGGAGCTATGCCTTAGGAATGAAATATCAACTTAACCATTGTTTAGAGGATGAATTGGAAAAGCAAGAGATTTGCAATAATTCAAATGAGAGGCTCTGAGGCCCCGAACTAGGGGGATGGTCATGCGAGTGGAAAAAAGGGGGTGATAATTGAGCCATCATGAAGGTAGAACTAACCAGATTTGGCAATCCATTAGATATAATGGGTAGAGGAATACAGAAAAATTGAGGATGCCTTTGAGCTTGCAAACCTCAGTGACTGGAAGGATGGTGGTATCCTCCACAAAAATAAAGAAATCAGGAAGAGGGGAGGATTGAGAGGAAAAAGAATTAGTCCTGTTTTGAACATGTTGAGTTTGAGGCAGATTGGTGGTTGAATGGGTAACACCTTGACATGAGGAATCCTACCTTAGACACTTACTGCTCAGGTTACTAAACCTTTTTCAGCCTCAGTTTACTCATCTGCAAAAACAAGGATAATAATTGTACCTACTTCTCCTCCCCCCCCAGGGTTATCATGAGGACAAAGTAAGATGATATTTGTAAAACACTCAAAGTGCTAGCTATAATTATTATTATTTGAGATGACTAGAAGACATCCAATTGGAAATGTCCAATAAACAATTGGTGAGGTAGGGCAAGAATTCAAGAGAGAGACTAGGGCTGCCTTTATAAGCTTTGAGTCATCTGCATAGAGGTGATAGTTGAGCCCAGGGGAGCTGAAGAGATCTCAAAGACAAAGTATAAAGAGAGATGTAGAAAGGGCACAGGATAGAGCCATGTGTAAGCACACACATCAGAGATGGGATCAAGATGGTGGTCTTGCAAAGGAGGAGTGTCCAGACAAAAAGGAGGAATCAAGGAAACCAGGGTCATGAAAACCCGGAAGAGAGGGTGTCTTGGAGGAAGGTGCTGCAGAGGGCCATGTTTGGTGGTCCACACCTGTAATCCCTACCACTTGAGAAGCTGAGGCTGGTGGATTACTTGAGTCTGAAAATTCGGAATATCTGCAGGCTGAGCCAATCTGCTATCTGCACTAAATCTGGCACCAATATGATGAGCCTCTGGGAGCAAGTTGGAAGCAAGACCTGGTCAAGCTCCCAAGCAAATCTATGTTGTTTTTGGTGGTATTGAGTCATGAGTGGCTGCTGAACCTTCAGTTTAGGAGAGACAGGGAGACCCAGTCTCAAAAACAAAACAAAATAACTGCTGCAGAGGGATCAAGAAAGATAAGAAATAAGAAAAGACCATTGGGTTTGGGAATTAAGAGATCACTGTTAACTTTGGAGATAGCCGTTTAAGTTGAATGATGAAAGCCAGATTGCAAGTGATTTGGAAACGCAAAACAGGGGACAAGAGGTAGCTCATGGCAGATGAGATCTATTTTCTCAGTAAAGTATGAGGCAAAGTCCTCTGTTGAAAAGGAGGAAGAAGAGGTGGTATATAAAGGGAAAGGAGAAGAGAGGAGAGGGGAGAGGAGAAGAGGAGGGGAGGAAAGAGAAGAAAATGGAGGAAAAGAGAGGAGAGAAAGAAGAGAAGAGGACGAGAGAAAGAAGAGAAGAGGACGAGAGAAGAGGAAAGTTGTTGTAGTGTGAGCTTGTTTGATGAGTACCCTTGAAGCTAGAGCAAAGCTACCTCTCAGACTATTTGCCATATTATCTTTTTGTGAGTGCCTCTTGGCTCTAGGTAAAATTGAATCCCAGAGCATATAAACTCTTTAAGGGCAAGGAATGTTTTCTTTTTATCTGTTTCCCCAGTGCTGAGCACATTGCCTCTCACATAGTAGGCACTTTATAAATATGCAGAATTGAATTGAATTGAAGGTCATTGCCTCGGTCTGAGTTGCTACCTTGAAGCAGAAGAAGGAAAAGGTTCCCCACGACTGAACCCCACTCCGCCACATATACATTTTCACTTTTTCTCCCTTCCCCCCAAACTCTTCTCCCATCGCATCCCAGGAAGTACTTACTGTATTGGAACAACACCAAGATACAGAAACCTGGAAGGAAATAAATGCTGTCAGAGAAGGAGCTATTCATCCTGGGTTTCACCAGGTATTTGCCTAGCCCTCTCCTCCTCACCCAGACAAGCTGCATGTGGCCATTGTCCCCAGGGTATCTCTGGAGCCCAGTCCTGACACCAGTCATGGCTATCTTTGAACAACTTGGTGAGAGGCTGGGCTCCAGAGATGTCCTCATGGAAGTGGAAGCCACACACAGCAACTTTACCCCTGAAAATCCAGATTTCCAAGCTCCTCTTGACTGGCTCCTCACTGACCTATCTCAGCTGCTTTCAGACTCATCTTGGCTGGAATGCAGAACACCAGAAACCTGTGCTGCTGTCGGTGTCGGCTGCACACTGCCTGTGAGTCTGCTGCTGGTATGTGTGTCTGCTTCCCTGCTTCCTGGATGGTCTCTCCCAGTTCCTGGTTTCCCTTTTATCTATCTCCACTCAACTCCTGTCCATCTCAAGCCCATCCTAGTTTACAGGAATCAAGCAGTTCCCAAAAAAAGGAACTAGAGACTTAGTAGTGATGGTGAAATGCTTTAGGCAAAGAGAATGTATTGTGAAATGCTGGATAATTTCATAATCTCCCAGATTGTTTTCTTTTTTAAGAGTCATACCAAGGGTAGAGACCAATCTAATGGATCTTTCCACTGGTCCTTGCCTCTGGTCATGATCATTACCTCCTATCTCAAATCCTACATCTCTCTACCTCCCCTGAGAACAAACCTCAAGACTCCCCCTACCAGAGTTAGACTCATTTTCTGAGAATCACCCTGTTTTTCTCATTCTCATTCCCTCTCCTTGTAGCAGCCTGAGGTTTCTCTTCCAAACTGCTTCCTGGATTAAATTGCCAGAATCCTTCACCTAGGAAAATATCTCTCAATTCCCTCAGTTACTTGGTCATTGGCATGAATGTAGACAAGCCCAGTGAGATTATGCAACTTGTAGGTTCGCCGAACAAGGCCTCCCTTTTCTCCCTGCCAGGATCAGTGCCCTCAACTTTCCTGTTGACACAGATTATTGGAAAAGAAACTGGCTTGGGATTCTAAGAGATGGGAAACCATGGGCAGGGAAAGTTGGAAACTACATTGGTGTCTACATTGGCTCCCTTGTTTTGGGCACATTTTGCCAAAGAAAGTGGATATTTCAAAATAGTACTATCCAGTTTGGCAGTCTGCATGGCATGCATTGTAGGACACGTCCCAAAGGCTTCTACATGATTCTGGGATGCTTTGCTATTCCCTAGGTTTTGGGGTGCTGTCTTGCTCCAGCAGGTTTTCACCTCTTGTTTGAGCCCCCATCCAGTGGGGTAGACCAAACCAGTCTGACATGTGAAATCATTAGTAGAAGTCATTTAATGAAAAAAGGAGAGCAAGGTAAGTCAAAGGTTATATTAAATAAGCATACTTCCCCTGCCATGGGTGTCTGGGGGAGAGCTAGGCTCAGCTTCCTGCTGACCACTCTGTTTCCATGCCACAGTAAGAGAAGCAAACCTCAAGGCCCACACAGCAGCAGAGCTACATGTTAGTTTCTGACTATGGAGCCATTGTATAAAGTACTGTTGTTTCTCCTGGGTATGAGAATCAGATGATCCTTGAAGATCAGGACACAGCTTCCGTTTTCTTCACTTCCCTACCCAGTGAACCCCCTACCTTCTCCAATTCTGTCCTCTGCCAGTTTTTCTTTAATGCCTTTGAAAACTCAAAGCCTCTTAGAAGGTGTGGTTCCCAGAGCAAGCATAGGCTCTGTGTCTATGGACATACCCCCATTCATCCTATTTTTCTAATATTCTTATAGTTTGACACACTTCAGACTAAAGTCCTTGACATCCTGTGAAGGTCTGAATCAGGACGAGTTACAAAGCTGAGTTCAATTTGTTTTCCCCCTGCCCAAATACTTCCTATTTCTCATTGCACACTGGAGATGGGTAGCTCTGCTACCCATCAAAAGTATGGAAAATACCTGAGCCCAGTGGTCACTGTTCATTAAGCTTTCTGTTCCTCTGGCTCCCAGTTTTCCTTGGATGGATACGTGGACAACTGTTACATCTTTATGTATTCCTTTCCAGGTCTTGATGGGCCGAGGGACTATACTAGGGAGGAATGAAGGAATAAAGGATGGCAGGAAGGAAGGAAACAAGGAAGCAAGGAAGGAAGGAGGGAAGGGAGGGAGGGAAGGAAGAAGGAGGGAGGGAGGAAACAGGCATTTATTAAGCACCTCCTGTGTGCCAAATGCTTTACAAACATAATCGAATTCGATCCTCAAAACAACCCTGAGAATTAGGTGCTATTATTATTCTCATTTTGTAGTTAAGGAAACTGAGGCAAACAGAAGCCCAATTACTTGCCCAGGATCAGGGGGCAGATGGAATTCAGGGAGAAACAAGGATAGAAAAGCCAAGAAATACCAATGGCTAAATCTCTCTTGGGCTGCCAAGATCAGCTCTCGGACATTTTCCCTACCTGACATCTGGCCCGTTTCAACTTGTTAAATCCATGGGGGCAGTTCTGTTAATTCTCTGCAAAGGCTTCCCATCCTGGCTAAAGTGATCTATATCCCATTCGCTGAATTCTCAGCTTGTTTGTTCCCATATTCACCTGAAAATACCCTCTCCACCCCTCCCATCTGTATACGTGCTTCTCCTTCTTTTCCAAACCCATCTCAGAGTTCATCTTCCCTAGGAAGCTTCCCCTGATTAACCCCACTTAAGGCTGAGTGCAACTTATTTCTTATTTGCAGGCCTGCTCTCCTGAAGTATTTCTATCTTGGCCTTCATCTGTTTTTTCACTGTTCCTCTGTGTGTCCGTGTTGTTCATGTGTATGTCTGTGGTGAGGAAGGGGGAGAGAGACAGACAAGCAGAAACAGAGAGACAGGGACAATGAAAGAGGCAGAGATAAAGACAGGCTATGACTTCCCCATCTTTCTTGGAGCTCCTGGTAACTGAGACTATGGCCCTGATCAGCTCTCTGAGTGCAGGAAGGAAGGAAGGATTCTTCCATGTAAAGCTGGAAGCTGGGGTGGGCACAAAGCAGCAGATTTCAGAACAAGGGAAGTCAGACCCCTGGGAAAAGGAAGTTTGAAGTATGCTGGCTGAGGAACTTGCAATGCCGGTGCACCAAGGGCTTGGCTAGGTGGCTTTGGGATAAAGCTCTGCAGGGCATCTAGGAAGAAAGGAAGGATAACCCCATAGCTATTTGTGTTCTAGGTAGCCTAACACATTTTCTGTTCTTCACATGTTTTAAAATAAAACTGTTCTATATTTATATGTTTATTGTTAGCCCATTAACTTGCAGGAGAACTGAAGAGTTCTGGTGGAAAGTTAGAAATAAAGCAAATGTAGATAGATGTTCCTAGGGTCTAAGCCCTGGGTATAGGCTGAGCCTTAATCAAACAATTGTTGGAAACTCTCCAAGTTTGAACCTGAACCATGTGAATAAAAATTCAGGTTTGAGGCAAAGATTGCACATGACACGCTGTAGTCTCTTGGGAGACTGCTGAGAAGCAATAAAAATTGCCCTCAATCTTCTTGGGGGCAAAAGCAGAACCTGTTCCCAATGGCCTAATGAACGTTTCTAAGTGAATGACCTGGAGATGTCTAAACTCAACATGTGCAGACTGAAATCAATCTCTTCCCTTGTTCCCTCCGCACCAATCCTCCCCTCTTCCAAACTTCTCTGCTTCTGATAAAGACACTCTCACTCCTCCAGTTTCCTCAGTTCATAACCTCAGCATTATGCTGGACTCATCACTCCCCCTTAATCAGCATTTCCAATCAGGGGCCACCACTTATCTCTGCGTTCACAACCCCTCTCACATTTGACCCTCCTCTCTACTCACACAGCTGCCACCTTAGTTCTGGCCTTCATCACCTGGTCTAGATTACTGCAGCCACCTCCTAGTGGGGCTCTGAGCCTGAAGCTTCTCTTCACTTCAGTCCATCCTATCAACTACTAACAAAGGAATTTTCTTTAAGTACATGGGCAGCTAGATGTCCCAGTGCATAGAATACTGGGCTTAAAGTGAGGAAGACTGATCTTCCAGAGTTCAAATCTGACCTCAGAAACTTACTAGCTGTGTGACCCTGGGCTAGTCACTTTACCCTGTTTGCCTCAGTTTCCTGATCTGTAAAATGAGCTGGAGACAGAAATTATAAAAACAACTCCAGTACCTTTGCCAAGAAAACCCCAAATGGGGCCATGAAGAGTCAGACACAATTAAAATGACAGAAAAACAACATGCGTTTGACCATGTGATTCCCATATTCTACCAGTTTCAATGGCTTATTATTGCCCGTAGGATTAATACTCTGACTCTGTTGTTGTTTGTTCTTCATTCTCGAAGAGGATCTTGACATCAGAGAGGTGATGCCATGACTTGCAATGAGTTGGATTGAAGTGAGGCGGGGCTGTGCAAAGTCACCAGCCTCATTTTTTCCTCCAGAGCCATCTGGGTCCAGTGGCCAGATATAGATCAGGATGACTGGAGATGGCCCCTGACTCTGACTCTATTTGGCTTTTAAAGAACCTGGTCCACCCTGTCTTTCCACCCTCCTTGAATATTATTCCCCCTCCCACACTCTGTGAACCAGTCACTGGCTTTTTCTGGGTTCCTCATTCATGCCATACCTTTGCACAGCCTTTCCCTCATATCTGCCAGGTCCTCCCTCCTTATCTCTGCTTTGCAGAGTCCCTCTCTTCCTTTAGGATGCAGCTCAAGCACAGTCTTCTGCATGAAGCCTTTCTTCATCCTCAACTGGTTGCGCCCTCCCTTTCAAACTACCTTACATTTCACTGCCTTGCATATATTTTATATTTATTCAGTGCCTAGGGCTAGTCATGTTTCATTCCCCTGGAAACTGTGCTTCTGACTCTAAGGACTTAGCCATACTACCCTCCAACCCCACCACTTGCAAGGTACCTTCTCTTCCCACTCCCCCTTTCAGCTCTCTTTTTATGTGTTCTATTCCACTAATAGCATATAGGCTCCTGAGAGCAGGATCTGCCTTTTTTGTTTGTCTTTATATCCCCAACATTTAACATAGTGCTTGGCACATTGTAAGTCCTTAATAAATACTCATTTAATTTGGTTAGGGGATGAGAGAGAGAGAGAGAGAGAGAGAGAGAGAGAGAGAGAGAGAGAGAGAGAGAGAGAGAGAGAGGAAAGGGAGAGAGAGAGAGGAAAGGGAGAGAGAGAGGAAAGGGAGAGAGAGGGAGAGAGAGAAGAGAAAGGGGAGAGAGAGAGGAAAGGGAGAAAGAAAGAGAGAGGGAGAGAAGAGAAAGGGGACAGAGAGAAAAGAGAAATGGGAGAGAGAGGAAAGAGAGAGAGAGGGAGAGAGAGAAAGGAGAGAGAAAATATCTAAAATTAAGGGACTGGAGAGCAGTTCAAAAAGAATTTATTAAGCACTATTATGTACATGACAACACTGTGCTGGTTGTTGTTGCTTGGTCATGCAATTGTGTCCAACTCTTCGTGACCCCATGGACCATAGCATGCCAATACAGTCAGTCCATAGGGTTTTCTTGGTAAAGATAAAGTGGTTTACCGTTGCTTTCTCCAGTGAATGAGGCAAACAGAGGTTAAGTGACTTTCCTGGGGTCACACAGCTTGCAAGTGTCTGAGGCCAGGTTTGAATTCAGGTCTTCCTGACTCCAGGCCCAGCTCTCTCTCCACTGAGTCACCTTGCTTCCTCAATACTGTACTTAGGTGGTAATAAAAATTAAGTTATACCTGCCTTAAAGGAATTTACAGCCTACTAATTTCTTCTAGTTTTAAATCCTATGGGACTTAGTCCCTTATATGTAAAATGAGAGGAATGGTTGCATGACCTCTAAAGTCCCTTTTAGCTCTAATTCTGATCTGACAATCTCTTGTCTGTATATAGGGAGATGCAAAATGGATACAGGATAATTTGGGTTGGGGGAGGCACTGGTAGCTGGTGGAGGTGGATCATATAGAAAGTGCTTGAGCTTTGATGTAAACTAGGCATTCCAGGAAGAAGAGGGAGGAGGGAACTCATTCTAGGTATGGATGATAGTCAGCCAACACAGAGGCAAAGAGATGGGCATTGGAGGACTCTAAATGACACACAGTGAAGGGGTCACTTTGGCTGGACCGTAGAGTATGTGAAGATGAGGAATACTTAATAATAAAGGTTCAAAAGCTGAGTTGGGAGCCCATTTAAGAAGGTTAGTTAATGTTTGCCAAAATGAAGTTAATTAAAGCTCCTTCTCCACCAGTACAGGGGCTTTCTCAATCATCCACCTGCCTGCAGACATTCTGTTTTTCCTTAACCAGAAGGAGGTAGGAATTTTTTCTCTCTTTTTCTGTTTTATAACCCCATACTTCAAATCTCAGTTGCCAAAAAAAAAAAAAAAAAAAGCCTTACACTACCAATAGTGCCTTGTTTGCCAAGTAAATTAGGGCTTTGGAGAAAGCCTGAGATATTGGCGTTTTGTTCAAATATTTAAAATTCAGTCTGTACACTAAGAAAAAAAGAAAAGTTCATTGAACAAAAGCAATTCTTCCCTCACAATCCATGCTAGTGTTGATCATACGCTTTTGCCTTCTTCCCAAAACATTGAACCAGCTAGAGGAATCTACTGAGGTGAGGGCTTCTGTGAGCTTCCAATCTGGCACATGGTAGGTATTTAATAAATGCTTACATAACAAATAGGCACTTATTAAATGCTTGTTGACTGATCCAAATGGGTTTTTGACATTAAGAGTTGGTAATTTTGTTATATATCCTTCCCCCTCCTCCCCCCTCCTCCCTCTCTCCCAATTCAGGACGCTGTTAAGGAAAGCTGCATACCCAGGTCTCCTCATTGGGAAGGAATGGGTTTAGATGATAAGAAGAACTGTCTCTGGAGGCTTTGACATTGGACTCTGTGTAATATAAAAAGTGGGCTTCTTCACACATCTTTAAGTCTATGACACAGATATCCTTTGGTCTGAGATGAATTGGAGACAATTCTATCCATATTCAGAAGGTGAACGAGATTCTCCACCACTTCCTACCCCACCTCTGCTTTTTAAATCTTCTGTTACTAAACTGTATAATAAAAAGCAAACTTTCTCAAATGTCTCCATTTATAATAGAAACTCATCAATAATAACACTGGTCTTTAAGAGCTTAGAGACAGAGGTAAAAAGTACCTTTGAGATAAATTTCAATGGCTTTTAAATTTGAAAGAACATTTCATTTTAAACACATCTGTGGTGGAACCTTGCATTAAAAATGGTTATCAAAATTTTTTTAAGTGCCTGCTAGTAATGACAGAATTGTAGTTCACCAGAAAGATGGTAGGACTTGGAATCAAAAGTTCTGTGTTCCAATCTTGATGCTCTCATTCAGCAGCCATAAGTCCTTGGGAAATGAAGAAGCCATGGAAGGCTTCGAGTCCTCAGGGTCCTCAACTACAAAATGAAGGAATTTGATTGGATTACCTGCAAGGTCCTTCTAACTCAAAATCTAGGATCCCAGAATGATCTTTCCAATATCCTCTGCTGTATTTCATTACTACCCTGGCCTGCAAACATAAGACTATGGTTGAGAATTGGGTTAGGAAGTAGGGTGGGATGGGGCCAATGAGAAGCTCACTTGGGGCATAAATCACCACCTGGGGAAATGGACAGAAAATACATCATGTGGTAGCTTTCTATTTTAACTAATTGTTCTTGTTAACTAGGTACTAAGCTCAATTGTTTCTGGGCTATTAAAGAAGACAATTATGGGGGCAGAGCCAAGATGGCGAAGTAGAAAGACGCACATACACATAGCTCCGAACCCACAAACCACAGAACGGCTAGAGGGGACCAAGCCAGGGCGAGTTCTGCACCCAGAGACCACGGAGTATTGGAGCGAGGGAGATTTCTGCTCCGGAGAGACCTGCAAACCTCTCGCCGGGGGTCCTTCGCACCGCGGACTGGGCGCCGGATGGGGAGTGGAGTGTGGCCCTGCTGTGGCCGCGACACTGAGGGGAGGAGATCCGAGAGGGCTACGGGGACGGGATCTCCAGCAGCCACGCGGGTCCCCCCACCCACAGAGGGACCTGCAAACCTCTCGCAAAAGGTCTGTAGCGCTGCAGACGCAGAGCCCAGCCCGGACCTGCGGCGGCAGCGGCTGTGGCTGCGGCTCTGAGAGGCACAGATCTGAGAGGTCTCCGGAGGCGGGATCTTCAGCGGCGGCATGGGCCCCCCCACCAACAGGTGACTGACGGGGGTGGGTGAGAGAGTCTCTTTGGCGGGTTGAGAGGGGAGTGGGGTGCCCCCATGGCTCGGGCCCCCCCGGGAGGTGGGGGCTGAGAGGCGGCTGCGGACAGGGGCTCCCCAAACGGGCGGGAGCCTGGATCCATTGTGGAAGATCTGTGTATAAACCCCCTGAGGGAACTGAGCCAGAGAGGCAGCCCTGCTCCTGACCTCAGCACCTGAACTTAATTTAACACTGAATAACAGCCCTGCCCCCACCAAAAATCCTAAGGCGGGAAGCAGCATTTGAATCTCAGTCCCCAAACGCTGGCTGGGAGGACCAGGAGGCGAGGTGGGTGTGAGGAGAACATTCAGAGGTCAGGCCACTGGTTGGAAAAAATGCCAAGAAAAGGGAAAAGAAATAAAACTATTGAAGGGTACTTTATTGGAGAAAAGACACTTCCTCCCTTCCTTTCTGATGGGGAGGAACAATGCTTGCCATCAGGCAAAGACACAGAAATCGAGGATTCTGTGTCCCAGCCCACCCAATGGGCTCGGGCCATGGAAGAGCTCAAGAGGAATTTTGAAAATCAAGTTAGAGAGGTAGAGGAAAGACTGGGAAGGGAAATGAGAGGGATGAGGGAGAAGCATGAAAAGCAGACCAGCTCCCTGCTAAAGGAGAACCAAAAAAATCTTGAAGAAATTGGCACCTTGAGAACTAGCCTAACTCAGCTGGCAAGGGAGGTGCAAGGGGCCAATGAGGAGAAGAATGCTTTCAAAAGCAGAATTAACCAAATGGAAAAGGAGATTCAAAAGCTCACTGAAGAAAATAGATCTTTCAAAACTGGAATGGTACGGATGGACGCTAAGGACTTTTCGAGAAAGACAGATATCTCAGAACATACCGCGCAGATTCGAAAAATGGAAGATAATGTGAAATATCTTATTGGAAAAACAACTGACCTGGAAAATAGAATCAGGAGAGACAATGTAAAAATTCTGGGACTACCTGAAAACCATGATCAAAAGAAGAGCCTAGACATCATCTTCCATGAAATTATCAAGGAAAACTGCCCTGAGATTCTAGAACCAGAAGGCAAAATAAATATTCAAGGAATCCGCAGAACACCGCATGAAAGAGATCCAAAAAGAGAAACTCCTAGGAGCATTGTGGCCAAATTCCAGAATTCCCAGGTGAAAGAGAAAATATTGCAAGCAGCTAGAAAGAAACAATTCAAGTATTGTGGAAATACAATCAGGATAGCACAAGATCTGGCACCCTCTACATTGAGGGATAGAAGGGAATGGAATAGGATATTCCAGAAGTCAAAGGAACTAGGACTGAAGCCAAGAATCACCTACCCAGCAAAACTGAGTATAATACTTCAGGAGAAAAAATGGTCTTTCAATGAAATAGAAGACTTTCAAATTTTCCTGATGAAAAGACCAGAGCTGGAAAGAAAATTTGACTTTCTAACACAAGAATGAAGAGAACCATGAAAAGGCGAACAGCAAAGAGAAATCATAAGGGACTTACTAAAGTTGAACTGTTTACATTCCTACATGGAAAGACAATATTTATAACTCTTGAAACATTTCAGTATCTGGACACTGGGTGGGAGTACACACACACACACATGCACACACGCACACATACATAGAGACAGAGTGCACAGAGTGAATTGAAGAGGATGGGATCATATATTAAAAAAAAAAATGAAATCAAGCAGTGAGAGAGAAATATTGGGAGGAGAAAGGGAGAAGTTATATGGGGCAAATTATCTCTCATAAAAGAGGCAAGCAAAAGACTTATTAGTGGTGGGATAAAAAGGGGAGGCAAGAGAAAAACATGAGGTCTACTCTCATCACACTCCACTAAAGGAAAGAATATAATGCACACTCATTTTGATAGGAAAACCTATCTCATAATACAGGAGAGTGGGGGACAGGGGCACAAGCAGGGTGGGGGGGAGGATGGAGGGGAGGGCATGGGGAGGAGAATGCAATACGAGGTCAACACTCATGGGGAGGGAAAGGACCATAAGAAAATAGAAGTAAAGGGGGACAGGATAGAATGGAGGGAAATATAGTTAGTCCTATACAACACAACTAGTATGGAAATCATTTGCAAAACTAAACAGATATGGTCTATATTGAATTGCCTGTCTTCCAAGGGGAAGGGGTGGAGAGGGAGGGAGCTAAAGAAGTTGGAACTCAAAGTGTTAGGATCAAATGTAATGTTCTTACCACTGGGTAACAAGAAATACAGGTTAAGGGGTCAAGAAAGCTATCCGGTCCTACAGGACAAAAGAGAAGACGGAGACAAGGGCAGGGAGGGAGGATAGAGGAGAGAGCAGATTGGTCACAGGGGCAATTAGAAAGCTCGGGTTTGGGGGGGGAGGGGATAAAAGGGGAGAAAATTTGTAACCCAAAATTGTGTGAAAATAAATGTTAAAAATTAAATAAAAAAAAAAAGAAGACAATTATGCCAGGAACCTATAAATATTGATGCCTTGGGGAAAAGCCCAGATGTTCCCACCCTATGGTTCTACCTAGATTTTAGGGGTAGGAAGTTATTTTATAGAGTTATTACAAGGAATCCATTTTGTTAAATGATGTAATAAAATAAGGAAGCAAACGTATATTTTGTAAATTGAGTCATGTCTCATGTGTAAGGTGTTGTTATTGTTTAAATGTATGTAGATGTCACTACGCTTGATAAAATACTAATTAAGTGTTACTGTGTTCACATTAATTTAATAATTTACTTAAATGTTAAGTGTTCATAGTAGCATTAAATCATTAGTCCATCCACCTCCCCCATCTAATCCATCCTCCAGTGAGGCAATTAGGCAGTCAATAAGTATTTATTAAGCTTCCATTATGTACCAGTACTGTGCTGTGCTAATGCTAGGGATACAAAGGAAGACAAAAGGCAAGTCCCTGACCTCAAGGCACTCCCAATCTAGTGGCAGGGACAACAAGCTAAGCGAATATGAATGTATTTGATAAATAGGAAATAATCATCAAAGGGAAGGTATTAGAATTAAGAGGGATTGGAGAAAATTTCCTGTAGAAGGTGGAATGGTAGCTGGGACTTGAAAAAAAACCAAGGAAGCAGGACTCTTAGAAGAGTAGGTACAGCATTCTGGGCAATGTGAACAGTCACTGAAAATGCCTTGAGCTAATTAACAGAGTGTCTTGTTCAAGGACCATTGAGAAAACCAATGTCACCAAATCAGACTATGTATTTTGGGGGTAGGGTGTAACCTGTGAAAAGACTTGAAAAGGTATGTGGGGAAGAGGGGCTAGGTTATGAAGGACTTTAAACACAAGACTGAGAGTCACTGAAATTCATTGAATAGGGTGGTGACTTGTGATTGACCTGCATTTTAAGAAAATAACTTCAATGACTGAATGAAGGACGGATTGGAGTTGGGGAGAGTCTTGAGTCAGGTCGATCCACCAGCAATAGTCTAGGAATGAAGTGAAGAGGGTCTGCACCAGAATAGTAACTGTGTCAGAGGAGAGATATTGTGAAGTGAAATTGAGAGGTCATGTTGACAGTACATGTTGAGTTTAAGATGTATATTAGATATCCAGTTGGAGATGTCTAAAAGGCAGTTGGAAATGTGAGCCTGGAGGTCAGCAGAGGTGTTACAGCAGGATAGAGTTGAGATGATCATTGAATCCATGGGAAACTGAATAGAGGAATTGATTGACCAACACTCAGCTATCAAATTGACCCTCCTAAAGCACAGGACCAACAATGTAACACCTCCCCATCCCACCCTAGCCACTCCATTCAATAAATTCTCCTTTTTCTTCCAAGATGAAATAGAAAATCCTCTGTCTAGTTCCCTTCCATCTTTTTAGTCTCCTCTTTCCTTTCTCCTGTCTGTACTCTGATTCAGTGAAAATTACCTTGCAGTTCTTCAAATAAGATACTCCATCTCCTGACTCTGAACTTTCATTGACTGTCCTCTGTGCCTCCTTATCTTCATCTTCTGGTATTGCTGGATTCCTTTAAGTTTCCACTAAAAGCTCCCCTTCTGCAGGAAGTCTTTCCCAACATTCTTTGATACTAGCAGCTTTCCCTTTCTTTTCTTGGCACATAGGCATTTGCATGATTTCTGCCCATTAGTCTATGAGCTCATCTATAGCAGAGAGAATTTTTGCTTTTTTTCATATCCCCAGCTTTTAGCACAGTGCCTAAGACATAGTAGGTGCAATGCTTGTTGACTGATTGACAGCTAATAGGTTTGCTTTGGGAACCCAAAAGAGACTGGTCGAAATGGAATGTGATAGAAAAGTTGGTTTGTTTTTGCATTGAATATGACCATGCACAAATCAATTGATTGTCAAACTGCCTTGGCAGAACTGGTAAAAGATGCAATGGCCATTTTAATTTTAAATGTTTTCATAAGTAATTTTGACCCAGCGTCAATTACATATGCAGCAGTAGATGGTGGTATGAGTCTAATAGTGTGGGGTAGAGGACAAAAAGTGAGCCATATTTTTTGTTGTTCTTGAGTTGCTTCAGTTGTGTCTGACTCTTCATGACCCCATTTAGGGTTTTCTTGGTAAAGGTTCTGGAGTGGCTTGTCATTTTCTTCTCCAGCTCATTTTACAGAAGAGGAACTGAAGCAAATAGGGTTAAGTAAATTGTCCAGAGTCACACAGCTAATAAGTATCTGAGGCCAGATTTGAACTCAGGAAGATGGAGTCTTCCTGATTCCCAACCCAATGTTCCATCCACTGCACCACCTAGCTGCCTTTGGGCCATACTAGTTGCTCCTGTTTGGATGGCCCTTCACTCTCATGTAAGTGGTATGCTTTGTTACCAGCTCCTTACTTAGAGCCATGACTTTTTCTTTAGTCAATACCATCAACCTAAGTAGGATGAAACAAAGGCAAAGGTAAAATGCCAGAGACATCACCGGGATGTAGCCTCCATCTATAGTTCTGAATTCACATATTCTTCTTAGCTCTGGGAAAGGTAGGAGAATATGACTCAACAAAGTCATAGTCCTTTCCTTTCTTTCTTTCCTTCTTTCTTCCTCTTCCTTCGTTTCTTCCCTCCCTCCCTCCTTCCCTCCTTCCTTCCTCCCTCCCTCCCTCCTTCCCTTCTTCCTTCCTTCCTTCCTTCCTTCCTTCCTTCCTTCCTTCCTTCCTTCCTTCCTTCCTTCCTTCCTTCCTTCCTCTCTCTTTCACTCTCTCTCCAGTCATCACCTCCCTCTCAACCACCTTTAAGCAAATGAAACTCATACAGACTAGTAACTCAATGGTTAAGCAGAGTTTCATTTTATTACTGACTTTTAAAGAAACTAGGTGAACAGAAATGTAAAACTGAACTTTAAAGAAACAGAAATAAGCTTTGAGCCAAATACATGCTCTTCTGGGTTGGTGAAATACAAGAATCATCAGCCCAGGGTCTGCCTCTCTGAGTAAGCTTGGTAAGACCATGGTATATCCATATGCTCCTCTTGGCCCTGGAGTCCAATACAGCCCCCTTCTCTGCAGTTCTGCTTCTGTTTCCATGGAAACAGCTCTCTGCAACTTCTATTAGTCTCAGTTTCTGGTGAGGCTTTCTGTCAGGGTCCCAGCTTCCTCTCTCATGTATGATGCAAGCTTCCCTTGATGCCTCTGTGTCTCTGTATTCACCCTTGGTAGTAGCTTCAGTGGTGCCAACAAATAGCTCGCCTCTTCACTTCCTTAAGTCCTTGTTCTTTCTCCTTTATTTTTTCCATTTCTGCAACATCATTTCTCACAAGGTATCTCCTCTTCTTCTCCTTCCCTTAGGAAATGAAAGGGGCTAAGTCCTTTAAGGACTCAGTACAGTTCTGTTGGGAAATTCCTGTCTGTCAGCAGAGATGGATCTCCACCAAAGTCTGGTGACCTCAAAGATTGAGTAATGTTGGAGAGTTTGAAGAGAAATGATAGATTTAGAGAATGTCCAGAGGAATGCATCTAGAACGGTGAAAGACTTACATGTTATGTCATATAAAGGATCTGGGGATGCTTAGCCTGGAAAAGAGGGAATTTTGGGATGGGGGATATGAAAGACTGTTTACACAGGAGAAATGTTAGGTTTGTTCTCTTTGGCTCCAGAGGGCAAAACTAAGAGCATTTTATGGGACTTCTAAAAGGACAAATTGAGGTTTTATATTTGGGAAAAATTCCTAAGAATTAGGTCTATACAGAAGTGGAATTGGTTGTCTAAGGAGGTTCTGACATTCGCTAGCATCAAACAAAGGCTGGATAACTACTGTAAAATACAAAATTGTGTTTCCACACAGATGAAAGAAAGGGGGGGTTTTCTTTCACACTTTTTGCAAAAAACAATTCTCAGAATAAAGGGAAAAACAGAAAACTAATCACTAGAAGCCAGTCTCAACCAGGTTTGAGGCTGTAGGTCAGCTGCGCCTCAAGCATGCATGTTTCATTGCTTCATGAATATTAACTTCTCCTCCCTGGGAGGAGCTAAAGCTCATTTACATGCACATGCAATGTATTTGGAGGAAAGGGCAGCATATGAAGGGGGTAACATGAAGTAGGCATACCAGAAAGTTGTGCATCTTAGATTACTCAGCCAATGAGGAAGTGAGGGAGGGACTTGGAGTTTCAGGAAGGATATATTGGCTTGCTCTTGCTTCTGTAGGTGTGTGTGTGCCTAGGCTGCAACATACCTGCTTCTAGCAAGGATCAAAAAATAAAGGAAGTCTTGACATCATGTGAAGGCAGAAATAAGTCAAACCACTGAGAAGATCTCTAACCCTTTTATACATCCACTGAGTCATCAGCTCTTCTGGCTCTGTGTTGAATAAGAGGACTCTGTTATCCCAAAGTGGAAGACCCTTAGTTTTGAACTGTACATAGCTAGAATCAGGCTCTCAAACTCCCCACACTGGTTAAACCAAAACCAGGCTTGAGCATTGTCAGGGTGTTCCATAAGATGGCCCCTATAGGCTATTTCAACCTCACTGCACAGATAATGGCTAGTTTCAGATTGGCTTTGTTGTTTGCTTCTACTGATCATGTTACCAGATTTTTAAGGATAGTTCCATGGTTCCAACAAGATTACTCATGAGAATTTAAAAATAAAACTGTTAAATCTTTCAAGTGAAAATGTGGTGACCTAAAACAATCGCCTTAAATACTGACTTATGTAAGTGAAGGGAAAAACTAAAAATTTTGTGTCCTAGACTATAAGATGACCTATCATAACCAATAGGGATCCATGATCATGTTAATGTGGGTGTTCTCTCCTTGGATACAAATCTCATCTTATCCACCCCTTCCTTGCTGGTGTGATCTTTGTCCATGCTATCCCATAAATCCTCCAAAGAAAATCTTCCCATCAGGCTGGAGTATTCCTCTTTTAGATCTTTTAACATTCCACAGATACCAAAGCTGCATCCACATTCACTGTTGTTTCCAATGACAAAATGTTTCATTGTTGTTTAATCATTCAATCATGTCTGACTCTTCCTGACCTGTGGATCATAGCATGCCAGGACCTCAACACCTGAGGGGCGCATCTTCTGATGTCATATCTTTTAGCATTTAAGTGCTATCTGTGGGGTTTTCTTGGCAAAAATACTGGAGTAGTTTGGCATTTTCTGCTCCAACAGATTGCCTTTTGTCAGAATGCTCCACTGTGATCTGTCAAACTGTTTACTGATAGCAAATAAATCCATCCTTCTCACTGAATTGAGAGGAACAAGTTCTCCTGATTTCTCTGGTCTGTTCTGCAGAATGGAAAGATGCTTGGATAATATTGTCAGATTCCAAATAAAATGAATTTGAAGATATGAAGGGGTTCTTCTGTTTATAAATAGGCCTTCTGTTATTTGGTGCCATAATAACAATAACTGACATCTGTCTAGAGGTTGGGTTCTTAATCTGGGGTCTGTAAACTTGGTTTAATTTTCATTTGATAACTACATATACGTAGAATTGGTTTCCTTTGTAACACCATGTATTTTATTTTATGCATTTAAAATATATTCTTCTGAAAAGGAGTCCACAGGCTCCTCCAGACTGCCAAAGTGATCGATGACACAAAAGGTTAAAAAAACCCTGAGAGTTTTAAATGTACTATTATGTGTCACACATGTTATTATGAGTCACACATGTTATTATGTGTCACACATGTTATTATGTGTCACACCTCTCTGTGCGAGGTAGGTGGTTCAAATATTATTAGTATCATATTTCGTAGGTAAGGAAACTGAGGGTTGATGGGTACACGTGACTTGCTTTAGATGATATCCTTTGATGGATCTGGGATCTTCTCAAGGTGGCCACTCCATCTGCCAATGAAGATTGCTACCCCAACTATGCCATTCTGGCTTTCCTTACAAATCAGTCCCACATATGCTGGAGTTCTTCGTCTAGATCTTGACATCATGTGGATATCAATGCAGCATATGAATCGTCCACCATTTTGTCCCTCCTTTGTGCTATGGGACCAGTCCATCAGATGAGACATTAATCGCCATATGTCTTCCTGGTCCTATATCTCAGAAGACATTCTTTATTCACTTAGGTGTCATTCTTTATTATTTATGATGTAACCTGCTCACTTGTATTACCTATGAGGAATCCTCCATAACTGTCCACACCACTCCTCACCCAAAAGAGAAACAAAGTAGCATAGTGAGTAGAGAAATGACCTTGAGGAGTCAGGGAGACTTAGGTTGCATCCTGCCGTTTGACCTTGGACAAGTCTCTTAACCTCCCAAGGCCTCAATTTCACCATCTGTTAAATGATCAAGTTGTACATGACCTCTATGATCCAATGATCGGCAGAGTCATGTCCCTTTACAGCAAAACTCCCCAGAATCCTTATTGGTAAAATAGGGCAGATGTGCTCTTGACTGAAGAGTTATAAAAATGCAATATAAATGCAATCCATTGATAAGGATATTTTGCATAATTGTTAGCATGTGTAAAGTACTTTTAATGTGACCTTTTGTTTTTGCTTTGGCATTATTTCACATTCCAACTTTTTCTTTGCATAACTCTACACTTTGTTATTCTTTGGAGCCAGAATTCCCTACGGCACTGATGCACCATGGAATTTTAGAATTTTTAATCTTTCTCCAAACAATGGGCAAACGAAATGCTTCCTATTTTTCAAAATGATGTACAACTGACTTCATATGTATAATGAGTATTGTCATTTCAGTAGGTGGGAGAGGGACTAAAGGGAGGGAATTTGGAACTAAAAATAAATATTTCTAAAAATTAAATTAAATTTTTAAAAATTAGGTACAACTAATACCCAGATCACATAATATAGAGTGCTAAAAGGATCATGGAAACCATCTAGTTCAGAGCTTCTCAAAGTGTGGTCTGTGGATTCTGGGAGGTCTCCAAGACCCTTTCAGGGCTTCATGGGGTCAAAATTGTTTTCATAATAATACTAACCCATTATTTACATAACTCACATAAACAGAAGTTTATTGGGGTTCTCAATAATTTTTAACAGTGTGAAGAGATCATAGGACCAAAAAGTTTGAAAACCATTAATCTAGTTCAATACCCTCATTATAATGAGGAGAAAACTGAGGCCCAGAGAGTGGAAATGACTCGTCTGAGGTCGAAAAGGTAGTAAATAGCAGAGTCAGGATTTTAGCCCAGTTTCCCCAACTCCGAATCTGTTGCTCTTTCTACTATACTGTGCTGTCTTGGAGTTATAGCCCTTTTCTTCTCTTTCATTTAGAATGGCGGATGGTGGTGGTGTTATAATGTATTATTTATTATTTTTAACATTGCAGTTGGAGATATAAATTAATCATAAAGAATAAAGAGGAAATTCACTCCTAAGTAGATAAAACAGGAACCAGTTCAAGTGATTGACCTTTACCTAGAAAGCAGGGATGGGCTTTTATGGCATGTGAATTGTCCTGTAGAATCAACATGGTGGGGGAAAAATGGGTAAAAAGGAATTTACCAGCAGTGAGGCAAGAGCTCATGAGACAGAGAGGAAGAGGGAGAAGTCTGAGATTGGCACATCTTAGACCACCAGTTGGGCAGAATGAAACTAATACAAAACTTTCTAAATTTAAAAACAACAACTGCTAACCAAGAAGTCCAATCCTCTCCACCTACAAAGATGAATGATTTCTTGGGAAAAAAAAAAACAACCTGTCACTCATCATTAAACCAATTTCCTCATTTGTAAAACATGGAAGTCTTTCCATCCCTAAATCTGTAATCTTCTGTGTCACAAGACGTAACATTACAACCAAGTGAAGAACTCCACTGAGACAAAAGTCTTATTTATAAAATCTTACTGAAATGGATTTGTTCTAAGGCTCAGGAGCCTCTTGGATAGTTATTGAGGTCCCAGTAAGAGGTTCCATGATTTGAAAGTAGACTGGCCTTTGTTTTCCTCTTTGATGCTGCTTTTGACCTTTTTTGAGAAATGACAACACCTTCCAATTTCTGTTCTTTCAAGGATAATCATCTCATTGACAATGTTATTGGAACCCTCTTCTGTCACACTGTTTTATGACACAGTGATGGTTTCCACAACTACAGGAGTGGAAGTCCCTGGCAAACTCAGTACCTCTGTAATCGTAAGTGTGGGATAATATGGCAATGATGACTAGAAAGTTGCCACCAGAGCCAAAGGGTAGAGACAACCTTCAGCATGGTGCAGAGTGAAAGAAGTAGAACAGTCAAGAGAATGAAGAGAGTAGTTTCTATCACTATAAACCACTTTCCCCCCAAATTCTCCCCTCTTCCAAATTTCCCTGTTACTGTCAAAGGTGCCACCGTCCTCCCACTACCTAGGCTTTGAATCTTGGTGCCATCCTTGATTTCTTGGTCTCTCTCACACACACCCCATAGTCAATCTATTTCTATAATATCTTCAAAACATCCATCATCTGGCATTGCTTTCACCCTAGTGTGGACCATCCTCTCCTCCTGCCTGGACTGTTGCAGTCCCTCAAGTCCATCTTCTACTCAGCTGTCAAATGGATCTTCCAAAAGCACAGCTCCAACCATTTCAGCAACTATTCAATAGTTGCCTTCAGGAAGTGCCTTCAGGATCAAACAGAAAATTCTCTGTTGGGCTTTTAAAGCCTTTTATAACCCTCCCATCCCTCTCTTTCCAGTCTTCTTATATCTTACTCCCCTTCACATACTCTGTGATCCAGTGACACTGGCTTCTGTTGTTGTTCCCTGAAGAAGATCTTCCATCTCCTGACTGTGCATTTTCACTGGCTCTCCCTTATGCTTGGAATGCTTTCCTTTCTCATCAGCACCTCCTGGTTTCATCACCTTCCTTCAAGTCTCAGCTAAAATCCCACCTTCTGCAAGAAGCCTGTCGCCTAACACAGCTGCTGCCCCTGTGAGACTACCTCCAATTCATCCTCCATGTATCTTGTTTTTGCAGTGTGGTTTGCTCTTACCCTAGAAGGCCAAGACGGCTACCTTTTACCTTCCCCCTCACTACACACACACAAAGCAGGTTGGGGAGTCTTTCTTCTCTGCAGTCAGTTACCAGTTCTGCAGTTACATTTAACCTTTTTCATTTAGCTTTTACAAAGGGATATTTGCTTCAAAGAAAGAGCAAAAACAAATATGTAGATATATAATATAGCATTTTGTTGCTGTTCACTTGTCTCAGTCACATCCAATTCTTCTTGACCTCATTTTGGGGTTTTCTTGGCAAAGATACTGGAGTGGTTTTCCATTTCATTCCTCAATTCATTTTACAAATGAGGAAACTGATGCAAACAGGGTTAAGTAACCTGTACTGGGTCACACAGTAAATGTCTGAGGCTGTATTTGAACTCATGAAGGTAAGTGTTCCTAATTCTAAAACCAGAGGGCTATCCATTGAGCCACCTAACTTCCCTGATGGTGCTCAGTCAAGCAGTTTTAAAGATACTGACCCTTGTGACCATGCAGCTACTGAAAAACTGCTTTCAATCACGTGGTAGGCCAACACAGAATGCTTCAATTTTCTAGCGTTCAAGAAGTAAGTCCCCAGCGTCTTCCTTGTGGAGGACTCCATGCACCAAACCCCTGTCACATTTGCACATTTGTTTCTATGTTGTTTTCCCCATTAGAATATAAGCTCTTTGAGGGCAGGGTCTGTATTTCCCTTTCTTTGGATCCTCTGTACCTAGCACAATGTGTGGCAAATAGTAAGTGCATAATAAATGCTTGTTACCTTGACCACAGGCCTTTTATAAACATCTTCATGCGAAAAAGATCTTACTTTCCTTTTAAACTCCTTCTTAGGATACAGTCCCAGGAGTGGGATTATTAGGTTAAAGGTTATGACCTATTTTGAGGCTCTTGTTCCTTATTACTGGATTACTGTCCAGAAAGATTACGCCAATTAATGTTATCACCAGGAATAAATGAAATGATAGATGAGTAGATTTTCTTTTCTCACTGACAGCTTTGGGCCTTATGCTTTTTTTTGTTTTTCCCCCATTCTCATGTGTATTGTAGTTGTACTCACATTTCTTTAGTAATTAATGAGGTTGATCATTTTGCTAAATGTGCTTTCACTGTGTTTCTTCTTCTGTGACTCATCTGTTTATTTCTTTTGTCCATTTGTCATGATGGATGAGGCTTAATAGGCTCGCAATTATAAGTACTTTCAGGTTTGCAAAACACTTTTCTCAGCCTTGTGTGGGAAAGAGTTCAAGAATTATCACCCCCATTTCCAGATGTGGGAACTTAAGATCAGAGAATCAAGTCAAAAAGCTCCTATTATGTGCCAGGCACTGTGCTAAGTCCTGGAGATACAAAGAAAGGCAAAAGACAGTTCCTACTCTCAAGCTGCTCACAGTCTAATGAGGCAGACAACTTACAAGTTCTTATGTTCAAACAAGATGTAGATAGGAGATAATCACAGAGAGAAGGCATTAAATGGGATTGGGAAAGGTTGTTGTTTTTAATAGAAGGTAGAATTTAGCTGGGAATTGAAGGAAACCATGGAAACCAGAAGATAGACATAAGGAGAAATAGAATTCCAGGTCTAGGGTCAACCAGTGAAAGTGCATAGAATTGGAAGATGGAGTGTCTTGTAGAAGGAATAACAAAAAGACCAAAAATGTCATTGAATCAAAGAATATGTGGAGACAAGTAAGATGTAAGAAAACTAGAAAGGTAGAAACGGGTCAGGGGATGAAGGGCTTTAAAAGCCAAACAGAAGACTTTGTATTTGATCCTAGAGATAATAGGGAGTCACTGGAGTTAAGTGGTTGACATCGTCAGACTTGTGCTTTACGAATGTTAACTAGACAGCTGAGTATTGGATGGAGAGTCTTGGGTCAGGGAAACGAGCCAGAAGGTTATTGCAATAATCATGGGATGAGGTCACAAGAGGGAAGTGATTTTGCCAGGTTCACATAACTAGGAAGTATCTGTCAGGACTGGAACATAGGTCTTATAATTGAGAACAGCAGCGATGGCATTTTTTTCCCCTTTCTCAAGGGTGCAAAAGACATGCATGTCTACATTATCTTCTTTATCATCCTCGATGAGCTGGGTACATTGGGACACCTTCAATAAATACTTACTGAACAACAACACTAGCTAGCATTTGCATAATGCTTTAAAGTTTGTCAAGTTCTTTACAAATATTATTTCTACTTATTCTCACAACAGATCTTGAAGGTAGGTGCTGTTACTCTCCATTTATAGATGAGGAAACAGGCAGACAGAGATTGAGTGACCCAAAGTCACATAGCTAGTGAGTGTCTGAGAGAGGATTTGAGCTCAGGTCTTCCTGACTCTAGATTCAGAGCTCTATCTGCTACCCCACCTAACACCATTGATTCTTCACAACTGCCTTATGCAGAAAAGAATGACAGCTATGATTCCTCCCAACACTTATGGAGTGAGGAAACTGAGACTGAGAGTTGTAAAGTGACTAGCACAACCTCACTCAGTGAGTCAACAGCAGAATTGTCAGATCTCCCAACATTCCATTTTATAAACTAGGTTGTTTCCTGGCCAACCCAACTTTTTTTCTCCCCTTCAGCAGAACAAGATGGCAGTGATCACAAAATGGGAACTATAACTCTTTTCAGGTTGATCTGGAAGGTAAAGAAAACTTTCTGAGCTGCACTTGAGAAAGGGTGTTGGAATGATTATCCCCAAAGTGGCCAATCTAAAAATAATTCAGTTACCCCATTTTGTGATGCATTGCTGTTCACTTCCAGTTGGAATCTGCTGATTCTTCTGAGGAAGTCTGGCTTTTCACTTCTTGACCATATCTCTAAATACACATTTTTTTGGGACACAGAAATGCAGTCAAACTGGTCTTCTCTCTGTTCCTCACCCATGATACCCCATCTCCCTTCTTTGTGCTTTTTCTTAGGCTCCAGCTCCTGAAATGCCTGATTCCCTTCTTGACTTAATGCAGATGCTGCTTTCTGCATGAAGCCTTGCCTGGTCCCTTTAGCTGCCTCCCTGATGGTAAGGTAATACATGTATTACATGTGTTTTATGTATTTTTGTGTATGTACATGTTGTCCGCCATTTCAGTTATAAGGTCCTTTAGGGCAGGAACCGCTTCACTTTTGTCTTTGTATTTCTAGTGCTTAGCACAGAGTTTGACACATAGTAGGTGCTTAGCATTTGTTGATTGTTTGATGGTGGATGGGGAGGGTAGGCAGGATTGGCCAATGGGAGACTCCTCCTCAGGATTATATACAAATATTGATGACCCTTCCTCTGGAAATACATAATAATGCATAATGGAAGGCCTTGCTCTTAATTTCAGAGCATGTATAGGTATCTTCTGTTTCCTATTAGGTTACTGGTTAAAAAAAATCTTTGAACTCTCCGTGTCTCACCAGGCTTCAATTCCCCCTGCTCTGTAATGCCCCAGAAAACTTTTCATCCTAGAAGATTAATTCAGCCCTGAAATTTGCACTTTAGAAGTACCCTCAGCTCCTGTGATTCCTCCTAGAGCAGGGCCATCTCCAGTCATTCTGATCAATGTCTTGCCATTGGACCCAGATGGCTCTAGAGAAGAAAGTGAGGTTGGTGACTTTGCACATCCCTGTCTCACTTAAATCCAATTCACTTACATGTCATGGCATCACCTCCTTGATGTCATAGTTCTCTTGGAGAGCAAAGGACAACAATGATCCTCCTAGGACATTAAGGAGGGCACCCAGGCCAGCCATCTCTTAATTTCTTACCAGGCTGCATTTCAGATTCCTCCATCATGCCCCAGTTAGAATGTGAGCGCCACGAAGGCAGGAATTGTCTTCTTTTTTTGCTTGTATTTATATTCCCAGGGTTTAGTACACAGTAGTCATTTAATAAATGCTTATTGACTGATTGGCTGAGCTGAGTGTGCATATGAGAGGCACAAACAGACAAAATCTCTTTCTCTTCCCTGGTGATATTTGATGGATGAGGACAAACTGCAGAGGGTCTCCTCGTAAGGAAGGGATGCTGTTTCTTTCTGGCTCTTTTGTATTTATTCTTTCTGGATTTTAGATAAATGAGTAGTGGAGATGGGTGGGCCAGATTGTGATCCCATGAGTTTCAAAAGGTTAGAAGAGGCACCCAAGATTCAGAAACTGGAGTCCACCCAGAGTCTGCTTGTAGTGGCAGCAGCCAAGGCCAATGATGAACACTGCTTGGCCCAGTTCAGCAGTGAATGGATCCAGCAGCTGAAACACTATGTTCTGCCAGCAAAGGAGCAACTTATTCAATGGCTATGCCAAACCCAGAAGTGAACAAATATGGCGGGTAGAATCTTTAGCAGCAACCACTTTTAGTTTGAGTCTATTGACCCCAGGACCTGAAACATTAAGGGGAGAGCATGTTTTCATTCTTCAGTTCTAGCAAGATGGTCTGACCCATCCCTGCCCTTAAGGGTTTACCTTCCTACTGTCGATAGAATGCTGAACCCAGAGTCACTATGAGCAGACCTGACCATATCGAAGGGGTATGCAATAAACTCTAACGGCTCCCCATTATCTCCAGGATCAAATATACAATCCTCTGTTTGACTTTCAAAGCCTTTTACAATCTGGCCCCTCCCTGGCTACCATTCCTCTTCTTTGCTTCCCTGTACATATTATGGGATCCAGTGATACCTGTCTGCTGGTGGTCCCTTGTTTGAGATACTCCATCTCCTGACTGTGGGTTTTCACCAGCTGTCTCCCATGCCTGAAATGCTCTCCCTCCATACTTTGGATTATTGACTTCCTTGGCCTCTTTCAAGTTCCACCGAAAATTCCACCTTCAGGAAGAAGCCTTTCCCAATTCCATCTTTGTTGTTTCCCTCTGAATTCTTCTCCAATATACCCTGCATGTGTCTATATAAGATGCATACAGTTGTTTGCATGTTGTCCACCCAACAGTCTGTGAGATGCCTCAGGGCAGGAATTGTTTTTTGCCTATCTTTGTGTCCCTAGAGCTTAACATAATGCCTGGCACATAGTAGGCACTTAATAAATGCTGGTTGTTGACAGACTAAATATATGTGTGTGTGCATGTGTGTATGTACATATGTGTGTGTATACATACATATATGTATATATGTAATTATAACTAGCATTTATATAGTACCTACTATGTGCAGGTCATTGACTTAAGCTCTTTTTATAAATATTATTTCTTTTGATCCTCACAACAACCCTGGGAGGTAGGTGCTATTATTTCTCCAATTTTATAGCTGAGGAAATTAAGAAAACAAAGATTAAATGACTTGCCCAAGATCATACAGCCAATAAATGTCTGTGATGGAATTTGAACTCAGATCTTGGTGATGCCAGGTCCAGCACTCTATGCACCTAACTGCCAATATTCCTTTGTAAAAGCTAATTGATGAATTTATATTGGCAAGAAATTGATCATCAACTAGTTACATGATATGGATGTTAAGTGGTGATTCCAGTTGGGGAAATGGAAGCTGATGATTCCCACCTCTTAGGGATTCCCCTCTCCCAGAATCCTAAGGACGAGCCCTAGCTATATTCTTGGGACTCAGCCTGCCAGTGTAAGTCTTTGGTTGAGAGAGTAAATCCCAATGTACCACAAAAATAAGGAGAGGAGTTGCTGTCTCCAGACCCTGTGATGATGACATCATGCCTCCTTGAAATATCAAATCCATAGACATATCTACACAGAGCAGAGACAGGCTCCATATGCCTGATGTGGACTTTTGAAACCCTGACCGGCCTTCATGACCAGCCCGAGCAGCCCCTCCATTATCACGTCATTCCTCATGCTTCATCTTCCTGGAAGATGAAGTGATCTCTCCCTCCACTGCGCAGTTCTGCCCCCAAGTTTCTACCTGATGGCACTTCTCACACACAGCCTTCTATTACAAACATCAGGCTCACCTTCCTAATTCAGTGTGATTCTATTCAAAAGCCCTTAAATGACTGCTATACAAAGCAGAGAAGCAGAGTGGTCTGATGGGTAGAATGCCATCCTGTGAATCACACACAGGCTTGGGTTTAAGTTCTGACTTTGTAATCCTGGGGAAATTACTTAACTCCTCAGGGCTCTGGGCAACTCTCCAAGCCTGGAAGTTACAAAGCAGGATTGCTGCTCTGCATTGGTAGAGGGAATTTCCACATCAGAAGTTTTGTAAACTCATGAAATCACAGGTCAGGACCTTTCTTCAAAAATTATCCTAGACATTAGACAAAGACAAAAACAAACCTGTCCCTTCCCGTAAGGATTTACCTTCTCATTATAGATAGAATATTGGACCTGCAGTCACTAAGATCTGAGATCAGATCCTCCTTCAAACACTCACTAGCTGTGTGTCTCTGGACATGTCACTTACTCTTTGTCTTCCTCAGTTTCCTCATCTGTAAAATAGCAGATAATAATAGCACCTACTTCCCAGGCTTATTATGAAGATAATAATTGTAATGTGCTTTGCAGATCTTAAAGTTTTATAGAAATGCAATAATGGTGATGATGATAAAGATGAGGATGGTGATGATGAGGATGATGATCATGATGTGACCTGTACATGGATAGTATATACAAAATAATATAATTTCAAGAGAAATACAACTCATCTGGAAGGATCGGGAGAGTCCTGATAGAAGTGGTTCCCAAGCTATATTTTGAAGAAAACTCTGGACCCTACAAGGTGAAGGTGAAGGGGGAGTGCATGAGAGGAATGGTTACATTGTGTGTATAAAGGTACAAACAGGCAATACAATGTCATGTATGGGAAACAAATAGCAGCTTGTCAGACTAGATCGGAGAGAGTGTGAGAGGGAGGAATACGAAATAAGACTGGAAAGGAGGATGGGAGACAGATTGTGGGTAGATTTAAATGCCAAATTGATAAGCCAGGTGGCATTAGGGGGCCGCTGAATCTTCTCAAGCACTAGAGAACCAAGGTTGGAGCTGTACTTTAGGAATGTTATTTGGGCTGCTGTGTAGAATATGGAATGGATGGAGGAGAAAACAGAAGCAGTTAGGAGGCTATGGCAATAGTTCAGGTAGTAAGTGTTAAGGGTCTGAACTATAGAAGACAACAGAGGTTAGGCTCTGACTGATGATAAAATCAGTCTGCATTCAACATCAGTGTTGTATCTTTACATGGTGCATTGCATTATTGAGATCCTACAAGTAGACCGAATAACTATTTACTTTCCCCATTGAGTAGCTGAGATAACTGAGATATAGAGTGGTTAAAGCTAGTGACAAAATGAGGATTAGAGCTCAAGTCTCTTATGCTCTTTCCACTAGGGGACAGAGTCCAGAGCACACTTCAACTGATGCCCAGGCATATGGGGTAGGAGAGAAGTCAGCCTGGCATTGACCACTAGACAATGAGAATTCTCAAAGAATCTGAGACACATGGACATACACAGCTCTTGTCATATTGCTATATTCAGAAATTTTTGCTGACTCAATATTATACCCTGAATTCAAACTTCTTCCCCAGCAGTCAAGGTCTTGGGTTATCTGGTATCATTCTCCCTGTCCAACCTCATTTCATATTCCCCTCCCCCACCCTTCTCCATGTATTCTAGATTCCAGTCAAACTGGTTCCTCCTCTGTTCCTCAAATGCACCATGCCTACCTCTATGACTTTGTTCGTGATATTCTGTAGGTAGGTAATGTCCTCCCTCCCTCCCATCTTCACCTGTTTAATTCTTACTTATCCTTTAAAACCCAATCAAATGCCTCTTTGTTATTCAGGAAACCTTCTTTGATTTGCCAGGCAGAGATGATCTCTCCCCTTCAACCTGATATAGCACTTTCTTATTCATCTCTCTAATGCACGTATTACCTAATAGTGCATATTATAGGTTAAATTAGTACTTGTCTCTTATGCTCCTACTGGACTATGTATTCCACAAGGGCACAGATCATGTCTTATCAAAACTTTTCATCCCCAAGCATAATGCTCTCTGCTCACAGATTTAAAAATTTTTGTTGAATGAATGGATAAACAAATGACTGAATCTGCCAAAATTAGTTTATTGAGTGCAACCTGGATGGTGGTCTCTGGGGGAGAAAAGATGTGTGCATGTGGGAGGGAATTTCCATCCCAACATCCATACTTCTCTCATCTTTGCATTAACAAATATTGACTTCCTTCTCCAGGACTGAAGCTCTCCTCTGACAAAAAGGACTTAAGCTAGTGGGAAGTGGCTTTGACCTTGAGCCTGGCCCTGCATCAAGACCAGAAAGGATTGCTTCATTTCCTGATGTTGAGAAATGCTTGCCTCTTTACCAGCTCCTGTTTCACATCTAAGGCAGAGAGAAGAAATCATTTGTCCTATTAAGCTGTTCAAAGGAAGGTGTGCTAAGCCAGCTCCTTCCTTGGAGGAAGAGAGAGAGCCTGCTTTGCCTTCCTCTTCCTCACTCCTTTGCCACACATTTTCTCAGCTCCAGTGGCTAGAGCTTATCTCACCTCATCAAGCATTTTTCTGCAGTGCCTTGTTCTCTAGGTGGTCCCTGTGTACACAGGCAGTATAAACCCCTTCCAGTATTTGTAAATCTGGCCCCAACCAGATTCCAGATTTATTTTCTCACTCCTCCTCTACATGTAATCAGTGTTCCAGTCAAAATGGACCTCTGATTGTTCCCTGAACGCACCTCATTCTTCCCCATCTCCCTTTCTTTGTTTATCTTGGTGACCCTGCCTCCATCTTATAGATGTCCTATACATTCTAGGAGGCCCAGCTCAAATGCCACTTCTATGAAGGCTTCACTAATCACCCAAGTTGAAAGTGACTTCTCCCTCCTTTGAGCTCCTATAACACTGAATATATACCATTCCTATGGCATTTACACATGCTGCCTTGTATTGGAATTATTTGTGTCCCTATAGATGATAGAGATGAAGATGATAGCAAGTTGCATCAAGACCTTCTTTCTTTCTCTCTCTCCCTTCCTTCTTTTCTTCTTTCTTTCTTCTTTCTTTTCCTTCCTTTCCTTTCCTTTCCTTTCCTTTCCTTTCCTTTCCCCTTTCCTTTCCTTTCCTTTCCTTTCCTTTCCTTTCCTTTCCTTTCCTTTCCTTTCCTTTCCTTTCCTTTCCTTTCCTATCCTATCCTATCCTATCCTATCCTATCCTATCCTATCCTATCCTATCCTATCCTATCCTATCCTAGTTAAGTGATTTACCCAGGATGACACAGTTAGTAATGTGAACTCAGATCTTCCTGACTCCAGGGTCAATGCTCTATCCACTGTACTACTGAGCGACCCCAGGATCATCTTTCTAGAACTGGAACAGACCTCTCCTATAAGCTCTTTAGGAGCAAAGCCTCTGACACATGTGCTATGTGCTCCTACACAGTGCCTTGCACATAGGGCTTCAATAATATTTACAGAATGAACGAATTGGTTAAAACAACAGTGAGCTGTAGCTCTTGGCTGGCTTTCATCTAGACTCCAGGGTCATATCCTTCTCTCCCTGCTACTGTGACCTACAGAATAATTTCTCCCTTCACTGGACTGCTGCAGACATCTCACACAATGGAACTTCTGAAGGGTGCAATCTTAGAGCTAGGATTAATAGTCATTGAAATTAATGAATGAAATAAATGAATTAATAATCACTGAAAAGCTAAAGAGCTTTCCAAAAGATAGGACATGAGGAGAGAGTTAAAGCTCTGAGTCCCAAAGCCCAAAAGAGCAGTACTACCTGAGAAGGGCATATATAGTTGACCTCAGTAATTCTTCAGTATTCCCTTCACCTCCTGTTCCACTTTTCTCCCTCTTCTCCTCTATGACAGTCTTTCTGTTTGTCTTGGTGTCTAACTCATTTTCCTCTTTTCCTTGGGTAGTAGAAGCAAAAAAATTTCCTAGGTCCCTGCCATGTAGGCTGGACTAACTTTTCCTAAGACTCTATCCCATGCCCTTAGAATGGACCTGAAACCACTTTGACCACCATGCCTGTGCTATACCTTTCAGGGGTGGGGAACCTGCAAGCTAGTTCATTTTTTAAAACTATATAGAAATTCTTTTCGGGATTTGCATGGCTAAAGGCAGAGGGTTTAGTTGTGGCTTCCTGATTGCCTGAGTAGAAGTCAGCAAAGAGCTTCAGTGTTCTCTCTGAAGCTTCTGACGAGCCGACAGCATGTCTAACACCAGGAAATTGTTCTCAGCTGAATCGATTTGGCCTCCTTACTGAATCTCCTTGTTGAGTGTCCTTCCTCTGCTATCACTAAGTAAACTTTCTGTTAAATGTTCGATGATCTAAAAGTGTCTTGTTTCATTCTGGTGTCAGACCTAAAACACCAAGGGACCAGACTACAGGCCTGTCCCTTAACACCTTGCCTCTTTCTTTTTCTCTATTTCTCTTTCCCATTTATATATCTCTTCATTTTTTCTATCCAAATTCTTAATCCTTCTTAATTGAATATAATTTAATATTTAAATGGGTGTGTGTATACATACATACATACATACATAGTTGTTGTTACTGTTGCTGTTCAGTCATTTTTCCATAATATCTGTCTCTTCCTGACCCCATTTGGGGTTTTCTTGGTAGAGACACTGGAGAGGTTTGCCATTTCCTTCTCTAGTTCATTTTGCAGAGGAGGAAACTGAAGCAAATAGGATTAAGTGACTTGCCCAGGGTCACACATACTAGCAAGTACTTGAGACCTAATTTGAGCTCTGGTCCTCCTGATCCCAGGCCCAGCACTCTATCGACTGAGCCATCTAACTGCCCCAAAATAAAATCTATTTTAAATGATGGTGACTCAAATCAATCTGTGCTCTCATGGACACAGCTATTCTTTCCAATGAAGCAGATTGCCACCCCTCCATGTCTGCCTATGTCCTTCCATGAATTCACCAATTCACTGTAGAAGGTCCATTCAAAATGCTGGCTTTGAGGGAGGGGGTCTTTCTTGCTTTCTCTTGACATAGTAAGGATACTGATGAGTTACATGGGCAGTCCCTCAGTTATCCCTCCCTCTTACCATGTAACTAGCCATCTTCTTTGTCAGTTACAGATTTCCTTGATGACATCCTTTACTCTGGTTCTTCATACATCCCTATATTTATGAGTTGCAGCCTGTTTACCCTCACCATATGCTTCTCCACTGACTTCTAAGTGATACTCATCTTTTATTCTTTGGTGCCTATAGTGTTCTATAGCTCACACTCATCCAACTCCAATAAAATATTACCATTAAGAAGATGGGAATTCATTTTAGGGAGACTTTTAGGGTCATTAAAGAATTAATGCAGTTTTCCAAAAGCAATCTGGTTTGCTTCCCTCCTCTTCAAATCTGAGACTAACTCATCATCCATTTGCACTTTCTGTTCAAGATATATACATAATGAGTGGATGAAGGATCAGTTAGTCAATTAACAAGAATTCATTAAGTGATAACTATGTGCCAGGCATTGTGTTGAATACCCATTGTCTAGATCATGGCATGAGTAGATGATTCAGCTCAATGGATGGCATAGACCAGACAATGGGTATTCAGTGTTGAACTCAGTGCCTGGCACATAGTTATCACTTAATGAATTCTTGTTGATTGACTGATTCGCTATCTACTTGTTTTTTCCTCTGTGTATTGTTAGACCAAATTCTTTTGTGTGATTAAGGAACTTGCCTGGCAGGTTCTGTAACATTCTAGAGTTTGATGCAACTAATATAATGGCGTATACAAACAATCCACAAAGTCCTCTCTAATATACCTCTTCTTGTGGTGGAGAGATGACCCTCGGTTCTTTTTTTTTTAATATATAATTTATTTATTTTTTCAGTTCTTAACATTCACTTCCACAAGAATTTGAATTCAAAAATTTCTCCCCATCTCTCCCCACCCCCATCCCAGGACAGCATGTACCCCATCCACCCCTTCTTCCAGTCTGCCCTCCCTTCTATTACCCACCCTTCTTCCATTCCCCTTCCCTTCTATTTTCCTGTAGGGAAAAATAGATTTCTATACTCCATTGCCTGAATGGCTTAATTTCCAGTTGCATGTTAAAACAATTTTTAACATTCATTCTAAAAGCTTTGAGTTTCATATTCTCTCCCTCCTTCCCTCATAGAGAAAATAAGCAATTCAATATAGGCCATACATGTGTAACAATGCAAAGCACTTCCATAATATTTATGTTGTAAAAGACTAACCACATTTCCCTCTGTCTTATCCTGTCCTTCATTTATTCCATTCTCTCCCTTGACCTGTCCTCCCACAATAGTGTTTGCTTCTGATTATCCCTTTCTCCAATTTGCTGTCCCTTCTATTATCTTCCCTCTCCTATCCCCTTCCCCCTTGCCTTCCTGCAGGATGAAATAGATTTCCATATCCAATTGAGTGTGTGTTATCCCCTCCTTAAGACAAATCCCAAGAGAGTAAGGCTCAATTATTTACTTTCATCTTCCTCCTCTTCCCCTCCATTATAGAAGCTCTTTATTCCTTCTTGTATGTGAGATGATTTGCTACATTCTACCTTATCTTTCTCTTACTCCTAGTACATTCCATTCAACAGTAAATTTTATTTTTTTAGGTATTTTCCCTTCATATTCAGCATACCATGTGCCCTCTATGTGTGTGTGTGTGTGTGTATATATATATATATATATGTATATAATATATAAATATACATATACACACATACACAGATGTATATATACATACCTACGCATATACAATAAATACATACATACCCATACACATCTACATATATATTCCCTCTAACTACTCTAATACTGAAAAAGGTCTCATGAGTTACCAATAACATTTTTCCATGTAGGAGTGTGGACAGTTCAACTTTAATGAGTTCCTTAAGGTTTCTCTTTCCTGTTTACCTTCTCATGTTTCTCTTGGTGCTTGTATTTGGAAGTCAAATTTTCTATTCAGCTCTAGTCTTTTCAAGAGAATGCTTGGAAGTCTTCTATTTCATGGAAATTCCATTTTTCCCTTGAAGTATTATCCTTAGTTTTGCTGGCTAGGTGATTTTTGGTTTTAATCCTATCTCCTTTGACTTCTGGAATATCATATTCCAAACCCTTTGATTACTTAGTGTAGAAGCTGCTAAATCCTATGCTATCCTGATTATATTTCCACAAGACTTGAATTGTTTCTTTCTGGCTGCTTGTAATATTTTCTCCTTGACCTGGAAACTCTGAAATTTGACTACAATATTCCTAGGAGTTTTCATTTTAGGATCTCTTTCAGGAGGTGATCAGTGAATTCTTTCCATTTCTATTTTACCCTCTGGGTCTAGAATATCAGGGCAGTTTTCCTTGAGAATTTCTTGGAAGATAATGTCTAGGTTCTTTTTTTGATCATGGTTTTCAGGTAGACCAATAATTTTTAAATTATCTCTCCTGCATCTATTTTCCAGGTCAGTTGTTCTTCCAATGAGATATTTCACATTGTCTTCTATTTTTTCATTCTTTTGGTTTTGTTTTATAATTTCTTGGTTTCTCATAAAGTCATTAGCTTCTATCTGTTCCATTCTAATTTTTAAAGAACTACTTTCTTCAGTGAACTTTTGAACCTCCTTTTCCATTTGGTTAATTCTGCTTTTTAAAGCATTCTTCTCTTCATTGGCTTTTTGGACCTCTTTTGCCATTTGGGTTAGTCTATTTTTAAAGGTATTATTTTCTTCAGCATTTTTGGGTCTCTAGCAAGCTGTTGACATGCTTTTCATGATTTTCTTGCATCACTCGCATTTCTCTTCCCAGTTTTTCCTCCACCTCTCTTACTTGATTTTCAAAATCCTTTTTGAGTTCTTTCATGGCCTGAGATCATTGCATATTTATTTTGGAGGTTTTGGATGTAGAAGCCTTGACTTTGATGTCTTCCTCTCATGGTATGCTTTGTTTTTCCTCATCTGAAAGGATGGAAGAAAATACCTGTTCACCAAGAAAGTAACCTTATATAGTCTTATTTTTTCCCTTTTTTGAATATTTCCCCTGCCAGTTACTTGACTTTTGAGAACTTTGTCAAGTGGAGGGTATACTCTAGGGACCTGTGAGTTCTCAGTTCTTCCAAGGTAGTATAATCAAGGGAGAGGAGTTTACTCCTCTCCTGGCCTGAGCTTTGGTCTGAGAGCAACCACAAGTTTTTCTGCCCAGGATCTGCAAGTAGGATTCCCTCTCCAGAGCCTTCACCATGCCAGGGCTCCTCCTCATCCCAGGACCACCATTCAGGACTGAGACCCAGATCAGCCACTCAATTCCCCCAAGGTCTTTAGGCACAGGGCTTCAAAAATGGATGCTGCTGTTACAATGGCTGCTGTCAGCCTGAGGCTGGGCCAGACCCCGTTCCCTTCTCACTTAGGTAAAACAGCTTTCTTACTGACTTTTGAAGCTGTCTTTGGTGTTTGTGGGTTGGCAAATCTGAGAACTGCAGCTGCTACCCGTGATTCTACACCCTGAAACCTGCTCCAGTCCTGTCTGTGCCATACTGTGTGGCCAAGGCTGCACTCCACTTTGAGCCTGGTGCAATAGACCTTTTCTTTTAGCCTTCCAGGTTGTCTTGGTCCAAAAATCTCTTTCACTTTGTTGTTTTCTGGCTTCTGTTGTTCTAGAATTTGTTTAGAGTCATTTTCATAGGTATTTATGGGCTATGGTGGGAGAGCTACAATACGTCTGTCTTTCTACTCTGCTGTCTTGGCTCCACCCTCTGACCCTGGGTTCTTGAAGGCTACGTTAGCAGAGGACAAGAACTGGCAGGTTCCATAATGCTGAAAAAAGCTTCAACTATGGTCCTGAGAATAGAGAGAGTCTATTTTCCAAGGATCAGCCCATATAGCTAAGCACAGAGAGGCTCATCACTGGTAGGTTAGCTCCTTGGACATGGCAACCCATGAAGTAAATAAATATTGGCAATATTGATTGAATAAAGTTTTACATTTCCCATTCTTAAATTATAATCAGGTGACTTTTATGTGTCTTTTAAGAGAAAAAAGTGAAGTTAATTTCTTTTTTCTTTGTTATGATCCTTAATATATTTTCTTTTCCCTTTTAAAAAAATTTATTTAATTTTAGTTCTCAACATTCACTTTCACAAGCATTTGAGTTTCAAATTTCTCTGTCTCCCTCCCCTCCCCCCTCTCCAAGACTGCCTGCACTCTGATAAAGGCTCTATGTATACATTCTTATTAAACATATTTTCATATTAACTATATTGTAAAGAAGAATTAGAATGAATGGCAGGAACCATGAGAAAGAAAAAACAAAACAAAAACAAAAAAGAGAGAGCAAATAGTCTGCTTCAATCTGCATTCAGAGTCCATCGTTTTTTCTCTGAATATGGATAGCATTTCCCATCATCAGTCCTTTGGAGTTGTCTTAGATCCTTGCATTGCTGAGAAGAGCTGAGTCTATCAAAGTCAGTCATTGCACAATATGACTGCTACTGTGGACAATGTTCTCTTGGTACTGGCCATTTCACTCAATATCAGTTCATATAAGTCTTTCCAGGTTTTTCTGAAGTCTGTGCTACTGATTCTTAATGGAAAAAGGTTCTTCCATATTAGATTGGTTGGAAAATGAGACTGTTTGGAGGAAATGAGACACAACTCTGGATGATCCATTACTTTGGAGAGTAATAGCATGATAATGTGGATAGTTCTAAATACTTAATAACCTCCAAATAATTGAAGTCTTTGATTCTTGTTTAGGAGAACATTATTTAACTCAGGGTCTCACATATGATCTTTGTTCCTGAAGATCTGCAAGTACTTTTGGAGACTAGGGACTAGGGCCCTGTTAGTATGAAAATCTCTGTGGAAGGAGAAAGAGTCCTGGTAAAGGGCAGCAGGGAAGTACTTTCTGAAATTTCTTTTTGGGAACACTGGATTTCTAGCCATAATCCTGTTTTAACTCTACGCTCTCTGAGCACATACTGACTGCCCCACAGAGGCACAGAGATATGTGACAGGTTGCATAGAGAAGCCTTTCTGGAATTAAGCATTTCCTGTGGATATTCCACATGCAGAAAATTAATGCCTGACTATGTTGAGTCAGGAGAAAAGGTGTGCAAGATAATTTCAGGAGTCAGATCTTTGAATGGTTATTAAAAGTGAGGATGGAGAATGGTTCATAGACTCATTGGTGTAGAACAACTCATAGTGGTCATGGACCTGTTTTCCATTTCCAAAGAGTCCAGAGAAAAAGAAATGGGCTTATATTGCAACAGGAAAGACTCGGGTTTGACAGCAGGAGTAATTGTAAGATTGTAAAAGGATTTATAGATATAGAGCTAAAAGGGGCTTCAGGACCATACTGAGGAGGAAACTGAGGCCTAATGAGGTTAGCCATACATATAGAATCAGACGTGGGATTTGATGAGATGAACATACATGCATCAGTCTTGGATGGTTTTGGTAGCAATGGAAGAGATGATTTCTGTAGGCCCCTTCATGCCAAGAGTTGAGTATCTTGGTAACTCTAGTCTCTGTCCCCCAAGAGAGTGACGAAGTAGAATACAGTCTTGTCCTTAACAACTGTTTCTTTTATACAAAGTATGGCATGTTTTCATGACTTTTTCATAGTTTCACTGATACTTTTTGGGGTCATATTTATTCTCTTTGCATTAAAACTCTTCCAGAGAAGAACAGAAGGAAAAAGACAGAGAAAGATAGAGAGGCAAAGACAACATGGTATCTGGAAAAAATAGAACTGGGTAGAAACTACAACTCTTATTATCATTGATTTCTAAGTTATTTAACTTCCCTGGGCCTCAGCTGCCTCATTTCCAAAATGAAGGTGTCATTATGGATGATTTCTAAAACCTCTCCCAGGGTACCTAGTGGTTAGAGGGCTGGCCCTAGAGTGAGGAGGGCCTGAACTCAAATCTGATCTCAGACATTTATTAGCTGTGTGACCCTGGGCAAGTCACTTAACCCTGCTTGCCTCAGTTTCCTCACCTGTAAAAATGATCTGGAGAAGGAAATAGCAAACCACTCCAGTATCTCTGCCAAGAAAACCCCAAATGGGGTCACAACTGCACCACAAAAAGTCTCTTCCAAGCTCTAAATCTCTAATTTTCTAATTCTGAGTTTCATAAGATGCCCCTCCCATTCGCAAGGAGCTAACTCTGTCCTCTCTTGTCCATCTTCTCAAAGGAAAGGGGGAGGGCAGATAAGGAAAATGTCACACTTTAAATCCTGGGGCTTCAGCAGGCTGCTTCTCAGATATTATTGGCCCAATGCAACAGCTGGGAATGACAAGTATACCCCAGGGGGTGACATCAGCAGCTTTTCCAGTCTGACACCTAAGGGGAGAAGCCACTATTAATGGTAGGGGATCTAGTGGTGAGAGGAGGAAGGGAAACCAGCTTTCTCATGGGAAGCTCTTTTTTTTCCCCACCATAATCCACATCCCTGAAGGCCAGGGACCAATGCCTGGATGAACTGAGGTTAAAGCTGAACAGGTGCACATAGGGAAAGATGTGAGTAAACAACAGTTTATATAGGAAAGATGTTAAAATTTCAGTGAACTCACAATGATTAAAACAGTGAGTCACAATGAGTCACTATAGAAACCCGAAAAGGTAATGCCGTCACTTTCTTTTGGAGCCTCGACCTTTGATTTCCTCTGGGCTGGGAAATCCTCTCCTTCAAAGCAGATCAGCAACTCTTTGTAATTTAGAGTCTGAGTGTTGGGGACACTAAGAGGTCAAGTGATTTGCTGATCATATGGTTAGTATGGGTCAGTGACATTATTTAAATATGGCATTATCTCTCTCCAGGGTCAGGAGTCTACCCACAATGCCATGTTTCCTTTTAAATCAGTCTCAGTCATCATGAATAGAAAGTGTCCAGAAACAGGGACATGTTAGTCCCACTGTAGGGTGCCATGCTCAGAATCATGATATTCTCAAGTACTGTGTTCAGTTCTGAAGATCACATTTTAGAAAGGACATTGACAATCTGGGGGAAGGCCTGAATTAAACATGAAGGACACCAAGGATGGTCAAAATGTTGAAAACCATGTGTTCTGGACTGGGCCTGGCTCAGGTCAGTCCCTTGGGAGTTTATGATCAGTATTGGAATGAAACAAGACACATACTTTTAACAGTCAACAAAAGGAGATTTACTTAGACATAGCAGGTGAAGACTATGCTACAAGAATGTATTGAGAATAACCTGAATTAATTCAGCTGAGTGAAGGCCCCCTGACTCTGAGTGAACATCGTGGACTAATAGCCAAATGTTAGAAGATTAATGGATTTTCTTATGGTTATTTATTTTTAGGAGACCAGGAAGTGATGTCAATAGTCTGAGCTTTTAGTTACCGGAGCCAAACAAGTCCTGAGGATGATTCTAATATCTTTTAAGGAAAAACTAGCCTAACTTTCATGGGGGCGGGGGGTATTGCAGGAAGTTAGGATACTGTTCTCATCTCCTATGACGTACAAGAATCAGTTAATTTCATTTGTCATGTTTACCTTAGAGAAGAAGAGACTGAGGGAGGATATAATAGCTATCTTCAAGTATTTGAAAGGCTGTCATCTGAAAGAGGGATTAGACTTGTGTAGTTCAGGGACAATCCCCGCCACTTTAACTCTCAAACTGCTAAGTCTGGAGTTCCCAGACAGGGAGTATTATCATGTAGCTACAATTTAAACTCTCTTGAGGTTTTTAGGATATCCTTGTTGTGGAAGGGTATATTGCTACTACCCACCACTATAGATCTTGAGCCCCCAACAATGTGATTCCCATTGACATGAAATCAGTAGCCATGACACCATCAAGTCTTAACCATAAAGCAGTGGTTTATTAATGAGATAAATGAATGATTACATCACCATTACTACAAAGCAAATGCAAGAATAAGCTGTTGTTCAGTTCTTTCCAACTCTTTGTGACCCCATTTGGGGTTTTCTTGGCAGAGACTGAGAGGTACCATTTCCTTCTCTAGCTCATTATACAGATGAAGAAATTGAGGCAAACAGGTTTAAGTGACTTGTCCAGGGTCCCATAGCTAGTAATTGTCTAAGGCCAGATTTGAGCTTAGGTCCTCCTGACTGTATCCACTATGCCTTCTAGCTGCCCTTTTATAAGAATAAGCAAACTATCACAGACCACCCGTAGATCTGGGTCACATTCTCATCAATTCACATAATGTTGATGGGGAATAGCAGGCGTACTCTTACAGAAACCTCCCTATGCTCAGGACAACTTGACAACCTAGAGTACAGGCTTTGATGTCTGCTGGTGTGTAGGAACAACCAGCACCACATGAAGCTGCTTCTCTGCTAGTTTTTCCCTTTCTGATTATCTTCATTCTTCTGTGAAGCTAATATTGTCTCTTATCTCAAGCCCATGAAGATGTGACAGGTCCTTTTACTCAAAATCAGTCTCAACATGGTTCTGAGAAAGCATTATGTTACAGCGGTGGCAAAAAGTTCTTTTAAGCCAAAGAAGTACAAAGTTCCTCAGGTTGACTTTTTGGGCAAGGCAGGTGAGCCCAGTCAGCTCTTCAATGAACAGGCTTCTGCTTTGTTCGATCAGTTCCAAACCTCTTCTTACAGCAAAAAAAGTTGCAAAGCCAGCCTCTTCACTTCTGTTTCTCCCTTTTAAAGTACAGAGAGCAATAAAGAGCAACCAAGAATCTCTGAGAGGTGACAAGAGAAGATAATAGCTCAAATAAAAGTAGGGTTCAACCCTGAGTTTCCCAGCAATTGTTATAGCTTTTTATTCAGCTCATCTACAAAGCAATCCTCTCTTTCAATCAGCAGCTTAAGTACTCTTGACAACTGACTCTCCTGCTGGCTTCTTAACTGCCTTTAACACTTTAAATTAAAGCCTGCTGGTGGCAGGTGACTCATCTTTCCTTTAAGAGGTAAAGCTAAAAAAAAATCTAACTGTTACGCATCAGCACAATAGTCCTTGTTTAATATTCTTGTCTCCAAACAGTTATTTGGTTTGCTAGCTGGACAACTGAAACCTTGATAAACAACTAAACTAGACTAAATAACCATGAAATAAGCTAAAATAAACTAAACAGAAATAACCTAAAAACCCGTGATGGCTTGCAACCTCTGTCATTCCTCTCCCTTTCCCAACACAGGTTCTTGGTGCATCATCTAAGCGGCAGTGCTTGATTGAGTCCTGCTAACAATCTGTCTCTTTGTCACATTTTGTCTGAGAAATTGTGCTTCTTCACAAATAGATTTTTAACCAGTTTTTTCATCTATAAAAGCTCTTTTTCTGAAGCTTTTTAGCAACTAGACTCTTCATGTATGACAGAACAGTATCTTACAGCCTTCACCAGTGGATTTCATCACTTTTCCTCTACTCTTTTTCATAACTCAACTGTTCACGTATGAAAGGAGCAGCACTTACACTTATTCTGCTTGGTCCCAGAGGATAATAACTAGTCAAAGTGAAAGCAAATTGTGGAGAGTTTGGCTCAACATAAAAAAAAATGCTTTCTAACAATTAGAGTGGTCCAGAAATGAAAGGGACTGCTTTGAGACTCCTTTAACTGGAGGTTTTTGGGAGGATACGGGAAGAGATTCTTGTCCGAAATCCCACTGGACTCATTGTTTATGTGTGTGTGTGTGTGTGTGTGCGTGCATGTGTAATATTTCTGTGTATATTCTCTCCCTCAATAGAAAAGAAGCTTCCAGAGGGAAAATTCTGGGGTTTTTGTCTTTGTACACTCAGTGTCTGACACGTAGTAGGCTCTTAAGAAATGCCTATGGATTGTTCGATTCAGGAAGAGATTAGACAAGACTGTGCACAGCTTCTTAATCTGTGCATTGCTGTCTCAGCCCACAGTTTAAGAGGTGTTGAAGGGGTTTAAGTAGCCCTGGACTAGAGGACCTCTGAAATCCCTTTCATCTTTCAGTTTCCACGATTCTGTGAATGTTGTCTATGGGAAAAATAGAAGAAAGGTCTCTCTTTTAAGGCACCCACAGATGCCTAAAATACAGAAAATATGATCTGCACATCAGTCAGTCAGTAAACATTTATTAATCACCCACTTTGTGCCAGGCTCTGTGCTGAATGCTGAAGATAGGAAGAAAAGTAAAAGATAATTCCTGCTCTCAGGGAGTTCATCGTCTAATGGGGGAGACAACATGAAAACAGCTATGTACAATCATAACAATGATAATGATGATAGCTAATATAGTGCCAAGCACTGTGCTAAAGTGCTGTACAGTCATTACCTCCTTTAGTCCTCTCAACAGCCTTGGGAGGCAGGGGCTCTTCCAGATAAGAAAATAGCCAAACAGAATTTAAATGATTTGCATAGAGTCACACAGCTAAGTAACTGTCTGTGGCTGTACTTGAACTCAGGTCTTCTTGACTCCAGGGCCCACTACACTATCTGGCTGCCGGGATAAGTTAGAATACTAACAGAAGGAAGGCACTAACATTGTTGTTGTTGTGTTCTCAAAGAGGACCATGACCTCAAGATGATGACATGATTTGCAGTTGACTTTGATTTGAGTGAGGGAGGGCTGTGCAAAGTCATCAACCTCACTTTCTTCTCCTGAGCCATCTGGGTCCAGTGGCCTGATATTCATCAGGATGACTGGAGATGGCCCAGGAAGCAATGGGAGGGGCTGGAGAGGTAGATACAGGAAAGATAGAGGAACAATAGAGGAACCCTAAGATTGGAATTCCCTGCATGGGCCATCTGGAAAAGAATTAGAAGACTCAAACATTGTTGAGGTCAAGGTAATAAAAATTTATTATGTTTTTCAGTGGGCAAGAGTTCTTAGGGAACTTGGAGAACTTAACGGGGTACAAATAAAGTTTATATAGTATATTCTGTAGTATAACTTGTGCCAAATGTGATGACTAGGTGATTCAGGACAGGATTAGGGAGTGGGTAAGGCATGGTTAGTTCTTAAAGGAACATATAATTTTAGTAACTACTGCACAGATATTTTACACAGAGTTCATCAGGAAATAGCCCAAGGCAGGGGAGAAGGGGTGCTATGTGAAGGTGTGATTTTAGTCCTGAAATCTCACTAAGTCAACTAGTGGTTCAGGTCTGACTAAGGAATACCAGGCTTCTCTCATCAATGTCTTGTTAGACAAGATAAATGTAAGGGAGTATTTGTATGGCTAAATCTAGGACACATATGATTGGTCAGTGAATAGTAAATATCATTATGACCCAGTACACAGCCAGTTCAGCAAGTACACAGCTGGTTCAAACTAATAAATTCTACAGGTGCAGCTGGCTACTGTGGCAGGAAGGGAGATAATGATTTTTGCTGGGGCAGGCTCTCCTTGGGCTGGGGAGAAACTGCCTGGGATAATGTTTTGAGGCTAGGGAGAAATGTAATATTTAGAGAGAAATGTGATTTTAGAGTTGGGGTCCAAGCACAAGCACCCAAGCACCCCATCACTACCACAGACAGTTCCCCTAGTTGAGAAAGGAACAGAGAGGAGTAGATGGGCATCAGATACTGCAACCTTTGCTCAGAACACCTCTATGGTCATTGGGGGAAGCCTTAGCACCCCTCCCCCTGTGTTTCTGATTTTCTATAACCTTGAGATTGATCCTACATTCAGATTTCCAATGCTCTAGTTTCTTGCAATAGTGACAGTTTCCAGATTTGCAGTCCCTTACCATGTTAGGAGTGGGGTGTTGGGTTGGGATGGGAGCTGTTAGTTGCTGAAGCTGTGTGGTATAAATCTGATCCTCTTTCATTTGAAGATCCATTTTTGCTTTAAGGTCCTCCTCAGCCTGTACTGCTAGGGTCTAGGCAAGCTGGGAGGAAAGCTAAGCTCCAAACTGTGAGTAACCTTTAAGGGAAAGGAGGGAGGGAGGAGGAAAGTTATAGGGTAAAGGAGAAGCAAAAGTTGGAGGAGAAAGACAGTCTGGGACTGTTGGGCAAGAGGGGAAGGTGGGGTAGAGGAAATTGGCCCCTGCTGGGGAAAGAGGTGGTGATGCTGAAGTAGTTCTGTCATCTCAGCAAACAAACGATGAAAACATTGCTATTCCTGGCTAGACATTTTGTTGGCCTTTAAACTTAATTTGGTTTTAAGATAAAGTAACTTTGACGGGTCAAAAGAGCCCCATCACAGCCAACATAATTTGGGGCTATCTTTAGTTAACTGACACCAGCTCTGTCAATACTTGTGATCATCAAGTTGGTAATGACTTCACATATGAGGCAGCAGTCTTGTTAGCTGGATTTCTAGTTTTAGTTTCTGATTGACTCAGCTAATTTTCCTAGATCAATCCTTACCTTGAGGGGACCTATGTAATGTGAAGTGATCTAACAAGACTTGGTCCCCGCCACAAAAGCTAGCTTAGAGGGAATTTCAGATTTCAACCAAACTAGTGGAAGTTCCATGGAAGCTGAGAATGGGGGAACTTACCTGACTGAGTCACGGTTAAGATTCCAGGAAAAATGATTCCTGAGGCACCTGAGCCATCATTGTTGTTAGTGTGTAATGTTATTTCTCCTAGTCCATCACTTCCTGTAGAAGGGGGGATTTTAGTTGGATCTTGGAGGATGCCAGGGAAGTCAGTAGATGAGAAGGGAGAGTGTTCTGGGCATGAGGAAAGCCAACTTGTTTGGAGCCAGAGAGTTGAATTAATCATAAGGAAGGGTTTCTTTAAAAGCTTTTTTATTAATATCTTATTTTTAAATCATCTTAATTTCCAAATATATCCTTCTCTATCCCACTCTCAGAGAGGCATTTCTTGTAACACAGAATAGGAAGAAAAACTGAAAACAGATTACAAATCTCCCCAACATCGACCAAGTCCAACCTTATATTCAATTAAACAACAGGAATTTATTGTCTTCTCAGTGCCAGGCACTGTGCTAAGCTGGGAGGGGGGAATAGAAAAATAGAAGCAAAATCATCCTCTCAAACAGGGGAGCTAAGTATATACAATACACGCACAACACAAACATAAAGTAATCTTGGATGGAAAGGGGCAAACAGCAGTAGGGATTCTAGAAAAAGTCTCCTATAGAAATTAGTGCTTGAATTGAGAGAGAATGGAGAGCCCCCCTGACATGGGGAACAACCAGTAAAAAGCATGGAGAGGAGAAATGGAGTATTATGTGTGAGGAACACCAAGTAGACCAGTGCATAGTATATACCATAGAATACAGAGGGGAGCAATATGTGTGAAGACTGAAGAGTTAGGAAGGAGTCAGGTTGTAGAGGGCTTTAAATGCCAACTAGAGGGAGGGGCTTATTTTTGTAGCCATGATAAGGGCACCACTGGAGTTTATTGAGTTGTGAGGTGACGTGCTTTGGAAAAATCATTTTGGCAACTATTTGGAGGATAGATTGGAGTGGGAGAAGATAAGGCAGGGATCCCAATTAGGGGCTATTCTGAGTTAATAAAGGCCTGACCTAGGTTAATAGCTGTGTGAGTGGAAAGAAGGAGACCTATTTAAGAGATTTTGTGAAGGTAGAACTAAGATTTAACAACTGATTGTTTAAGAGGGATAAATAAGAATAAGAAGTAAAGAAGGAAACCAAGGTTCTGAACTTGGGTGACTGGAAGGATAGTGGTGCCCTTGACAATAATAGGGAAATTGTGTTCCACAGTGATATTCCCATACCCCTACCAAGATGGGAGGAAGGTATATTCTTGTATCTCTTCTTTAGGATCAAGTTTGGGCATTATAATTATATAACAAATTATATATGTTATATAAATACATAATAAAATGTAAATATTAAATAAATAAAAAATAAAAATATAGCATTTAGTTTTGACATTGTCATCATATTGTTTCCCTGATTCTGCTTATTTATTACTTACTTCTACATCAGTTAATGTAAATACATGCTCCTTCATAATCTTTCTATTCATCTTTTTTTTACAGTATAGTCATACTCCATTACATTCATGTACTATATTTTTGTTTAGTCATTCCCAAATTGATGAGTATCTACTTTTTTCCCAGTTCTTTGCTACTAAAAAAATTCGCTGTAAGATATTTTGGTGCATATCAAATCATTCAATCTTTGACCTCCTTGTGGTATATGCCCATTAGTGAGATCTCTAGGTAAAAAGAATAAGGACATTTTAGTCACTTAGCATAATTCAATATAAGGAAAGACTTCCTGAGGATTATTCCATGCAAAACCTAACAGTGGGACCTCAATGAAGATGCCTGTGTTCCGGTAGAAAAGACCCTGGACCAAAAGTCAGAGGCCCCACATTGAATCACACTTCTGACACCGTGGCTTCAGTCAAGTCGTTAGGTGATTTCTAAAGTCATTTACATTAAGTATTTAATTCTTTATTATTCAATCCAATAATTTAGTTAAACACACATTTATTAAATACCTGCTATTTAGAGACACAATACTAAGTACTACAGATGTAAAAATGAAGCACAACGCAGTGCCAAGGCTGGTAAAGCATGTTTAATTGAGTCCACCTCACTTGTAGATTCCGCGCCCCCCCCCCCCCATGAAGGCTGGCACAGCTTTAAGGCTTGCTTTGATACAATATTCACAACTTACGAGCCCCCACCAAGGTTCCTTTTATCAGACCAACCAGAGGAAGAAGATTACCAGCTCAAAGTAAACATCATTTAATTAAAAAGTATAGCAAGTTAATGATAAGGAACCTCCCCCACCTTTGCACTCTCTCTCTTATATTGCCACAATAAACCAGCATCACAGCTCCTACTCTTGAATCCAATTCTTGTCTGCCCCATGGGAGAGATCCTAAAGCTTGCAATAAGCAGTTTCAATGAATCCGAAACATCCTGTCTCCTTTTCCGACACAATGAGAGGAAAGTTATTTCATTTATTCAAAGAAGGTCTTAGGAAAAACTTTGTCATAGCTTTAGAACTGAAGTGGGAATTTCAATGTTAGAACTGCCAAACATTAAAGCTGGTATTATGACTTCTTTAGCCAGGAATCCCAGCTGAAGATGAAACTTCCTAAAGCATGACTCTAGCTGCCCATTACCTTAGCACAGTGGCTGTTTGTGCCACCCCACATGAGCCAAAAACAGAAGAGACTCAGACCATAATCCTGGTCTCTGCTTTAATTTCAAATCCTCCCCTATTCAGGGAGATATCCCTTGATCCTGCACCTTGTACGTTGTAGGTGAGCCTGTGATATTCAAGACCCTTTCCTTAGAAGCATAGATCTCTGTCCCCAAACCTTGTGAAAGATATAGTCTAGTGCCTACTCAGAAGACACAGATCTCATAAATATTCATACAAGTAACCATAATATAAGGCTAGGTCTGGTGACAAGGACAAAGGTGAGGTCCAGGCAAATTATAAACTCAGAGAGGAAGGACCATTTCAACTATGGGGGGCCAGGGATAGAATGGAGGGGGTTGGAGAAATCTGAGAACAATTTAGGGAGTTGATAATACCAGAACTGAGGCCTGAAGAAAGGGAAGGATGTAAGTGCTATAAAATTATGTATAGAGAAAGAAGAGACATGACCCTAAGATAGAACATTGGGGAACACTCACATTTAAGGAGTCTGATACGGATGGGAAGCCAGGAAAGGAGAATATTGAAGCATAAAGGATGAAGGAAAGGGAAGGAAATAAATGTTCTCAGGATGCACTATTAAGTTAATCTGCATTCTAATATTTTCTCCATTACCTTCTTAAGTCTAGGCAAGCAACAAAACGATGAATCACACTGGGATTTGTAGATTTCCAAAGTGTAAATGCTCACATTTAAAATGTAACAATTGATTCCAGAGAGCCTGTACAAGTTGACTCCCCCACATTCCTGGCAAGGAAGGACCCAGATAGGAGAGGCATTATTTATGGCTAGCCAAGGGACAGCCTATAATAGTCAATATGCTGCATCTGAAAAAATAAAATAAAATGATGTAAGCCTAACTACTTCAAACTTGTTGCACCTCTGTCAAAATTCTACCATTAGAGTTTCATAACTTCCAGTTGATGAATTCAAAAGTCCCCTGAGAGGTAGAATACATTATAAAATCCTCAGCTCTTAGTAATTCACAGTTCTATAATACATTAAGATTTGAAAAGTACTTTACTTGCAAGAGCACTGTGAGGTTGGCGGCGGTGAAAGTATTGTTATCCTCCTTTTACAAATGATGCAACCGAAGCTCGGAATGTTCAATGAACTACCCCAGCTCAAACAAGTAAGTAAGTAGTAGTGCCAGGATTGGAGTCTATGTACTGTGACTTGTAGTGGTCATAGAGGGAGAAAGAGTCAGAGGTGAGATTCCAACTCAGGTCCCTTTGGATTTTTAAAGGACAGAATTATGCAATGGAAAAAAATGTTACTGGGCTTCAGAGTGAGGAGACAGGCCCAGCTCTATATTCTGTCCAGACTTGTGCAATCCAACTCAGCATGCATTGATTAAGCACTTACTGTGTACAAGAAATGCTTAGAACTGATGCCAAGTCAAGTTATTTAACCTCTTCGAGCCTCAGTTTCCTCAATTATAAAATGAATTGGTTAGAGGAGAGCTCCGTAAGATGTCCTCCTTCTCCAGATCCTAGGTCCTAGAAGCCTAGAGATATTTAGAAGCCATTTTTTCATCTGAAGAGCAATTAAAATAATTAGATGAAAAAGAACCCTTTTAACTCGGGCTGTGTAGCAAGTGTCTTGCATGTCCTAAATGACTTAAGTGGAGTAAGATCTCTAGAAAGTACAGCTCGTCATGAGGGTCTAATGGCCTGGGTAGCTGAATGCTGGGATAAGCGGTGATTGATCGGAAGACATCTGAGAAACCAAAACCATTTATCTGGAGCCCATTTAACAACCCTTTACTGGTGGTAGCACATGTTGGAGCCATTAACCATGATTCCCACTACGACTCTGTGTTTCAATGTGATTTCACTATGGTGGCCTACAAAGGCGGATCCCCTGCTCGTACACTTTTCATGAATTCAGAACTCTGTTCCCAATACTGGTCCAAACGACTGTTTGACTAGAAAACTATACAGAAAAAGAAAGAACAAAAACTACTCTGAATCCAGACTCAGATACAGGATACTGTTCAAGGACAGTTTACCCTTTTACACAGTTTGGGGGAAAAGATGCTTCGGTAATTTAGTGAATTCATGATCTCATTGATGGGGGTACTCCCTTTACCTCATTCACCCCTTTTCTATCTAATGAAATTTAAAAGTGGCAATGCTTAAATGTTGAATTTTTTATTGTTGATAATGACCATCACATGATCACCAGCATAGGTATCACTGATGTTTAATTGGGAAAACATGACACTCCAGGCAGGTCACTGCAAGTTAATGAAATGAGTAAAAATCTAGAAGACTTTTCAGTTGAATGGTTACCAATCAAGATAAGAAAAACCAGCTGTATCACTTTGTCTTGTGTTATGAAAAATCATTATTTCCCTAAAAAGAAAGAAAGTAGATTGAACTCTTTGCTCATGAAGAGTTGGATATGGCTAAGAAAAATGAATGAACAACAGCTATTATTATTTCTATTTTACAGATAAACTGAGTCTGTGGGAAGGAGGAAGGGAGGGAGGCAGAGAAAATTTAAAACTCAAAACCTCATGGAAGTGAATGCTGAAAACTAAAAATTAATTAATTAATTAAAGTAAAAAAATAAAGTGGGTGCCCATCAATTCGGGAATGTTTGAACAAAAAGAAAGAAACTAAGCGTGAGATCAGTTAAGTGACTTACCCAGAGGAACACAGCAAAGTCCTTGTTGGAGGTGGGATTTGAACTCAGCTCTTCTTGCTTCCAAGTTGGAAGCTCTATCCACCATGCCACCTAGCTGATGAGGCAAGAGAATAGAATCCTGTCTTTCACACTTAATAAGTTGTATGACCTTGGTAAGTGACTGAACCTCAGTTTCCTTGCACTAAAGATGGAAATAATAATCCCCATAGCACCAATCTTACAGGTTTGTTGTGAGAATTAAATGAGATAACGTATGAAAAGCACTTGGCAAACCTTAAAATGATACAGAGATAGTAGCTGTAGCCTCTCTGAATATCTAGAGCCTCCAAGTCAGGCTAATTGCTTCCTAGTAACAGTCTCATGAAACCTACTGTTTCACCATCCACTCTAGCTAAACCTGCCTTCAGCTTGGGGGCAAGTTTTGTATTTAGCTATAAAGAAGCTGGGGCAGCTTAGGGGAAAGAGCATTGTGTCTTCAAGAAGGACTAGAATTTAAGAATATCTTGACAGACCAAACTGAGTCGATATAGTGCATTTTTTTATCCATAAAAGAAAAAGAAAAACAGAATGAAAAATTTTATTTCCCTAGATGGTTACTACTTTGCATGAAATTCTTACAGGCAGACTCCCTGAGTTGGTAATATAGTTGGCATAGCTTGTGCCCACTGTAATGCCTTGATTATATCCTCTTTACCTACCAAGTGATAGGAAATATTTCCCTTGTCTGGTATCAACCTGGAAAGTCTCTTGTGGGATGCCAAAATGTCTCTTCCTGTCTTCTTCCACAGAATCTTAAGATCATAGATTATTAGATCTAAAAAGGACTTTAGAGATTGTATAATCCAACCCCTATCATTTTATGGATAGGGAAACTGAGGTGGTTGAGAGACAGCTAAGTGGGGCAATGAGCAGCGAGCTGGCCTAGAGTCAGACTGACCTGAATTCACATCTGGTCTTGGACATTCACTAGTTGTGTGGCCCTGGGCAAGTCATTTAACTTCTATCTTCCCCATTTCTTCAATTATAAAATAGGGCTAATAGCATTTACCTCTTAAAGTTGATAGGAAGATCAAATATCTCTACAGGGCTTAACACAGTGCTTAGCACAGAGTAGGTGCTTAATAAATGCTTACTTCTTTCCTTCCTCCCTCCTGTAGAGGTTAAGCAATGTTCCCGGGGTCAATTTAGTTAACAGAACTGAAACAATAGTCACTGAACCCTAAGTCCTCTGGTTTTTTCTATTCAACATTTTTATCAATGGTTGAGATGCAAATAAATGGAATGTTTGTTAATTTTTCTGATGACTTGGAGAGAGGAGGAATAGCTGTTGTGTTAGGCATCAAAATCAATATTTTAAATAATTTCAACAAGTTGAAAAGATGGACTGAAAGTCAATATGAAATTTAAACGGGAAGTCCTGTAGTCAGGAAAACATCAGATGAATGGAATACAGCTTTTCATGGGAAAAGATCTGGAGGTTTTAACTATGAGGCTCAGTTTGACTCAGTTGCCCCACAAGCTAGGGTCATCTCAGCTAGATTAACTGTGGTAGAATGTTCTGAGCAAGGTAAGTGATTATCTATTCTTCAGTCTACACATACAAAATCGTGTGTTCAATTCTGAGCAAGCTCGTTTTGAGCAGGGATATTTAACTGGAACTCCATAAGCCCTCAAATGGTCTGCGGATAGATTTCAGGTGATACATGAACTTGAATGAAAAAAAAAATACATCTTTTTTTCCCCACTAACCTCTAACTGAAATTTCGCATTTCCCTCAATTATGAATGTGGCAGCAACTATTATTCTAAGGAGTCTACAAGCTTCACCAGAATGCCCAAAGGGTTAATGACACAAAACAGTAGAACTCGTTTTGAGGGACATTGACAAGTAGAATTCACTGAGGAAAGAAAAATCAGGATAGTGAGAGATCTGGAAATAGTGTCTTTGAGAAACTGGGGGTGTTTATCATAGAGAAGGGAAGACTTAATTGTTTGAAAGTGGGAGACATTAATAGTCCTCATGTAGCATTTGAAAACAGGATGAAGGTGGAAGAGGGATTAGGCTTAAAATCGGTTCATGCAGACAGTAGAGGAGAAGACATAATTTGATGTAAGGAAATGCTTTATAGCAATTAGAGCTAGACTTTTCAGCCTTTTAGGCTGCCTTTCACAGTATTCAAGCAGGGACTGGAGAACCACCTGTCATGTATGTCGTAGAGGGAGCCCCTGGCTCTAGAAGTGTCAGACTAGATGGCCTTGGAGGTCTCTTCCAAGCCTGAGACTAGCTAACATTTTTCATGTTAGTTCACTCAGGTCGCTAGAATATCATTCAAGTTCATTATCTATTTGATGGTTGCTCATGAGCCCCCATTTTCTTTCTTTGAATCTGTCCCCCTCTCCTTACACCCCGATCAGAGAGTCAACACAATTACATGAGAACCCATTATAGAAATGAAATGGGGAATGTGCTTAAAATAGAAATATTATAGCACAAAAAATTACAATAAATAGAATCTAATTTCAAAAAAGGTTAGCACCTCCACATACTTATCTCTTAGAAAATGGATTTCATCTCTTGTTTAGCCACCCTGGACCTCTTCTGCTCCCCTTCAGATAGCTCTTGGTAACACTAATTAATTCCCCACTGCATCCTTTCCCATATCCACAACGTGGCAAGAAGAAAATACTGCCAGTCAACTCATAACACAGTCCGCCAGTCAGCTAGCATTTATTGATGACTACTAAGTGCTAATATTAACTAATTAACACAGATGTTAATGGCCATTGTCAGCAGCCAGCCTTCACAGAGGTGCTTTCCTGTCTTATCCCAGTCAGTGACTGGAGATGTGAGGTCTTGCAAGCAGAGCAATTCTGGCATCGTTACATGCTTCCCCAGACTCCAGCTATCTCTGGATCTTCATCCTTGTCTAAATAGCTATCATCACTTCTCCTCTTTCCGCCTCTCTTGCAATTTTGCTTTTGGTATTTCAACACCTCCTATGCTCAGAGACATCCCTGTGCTGAGCCCAACACAGCCCTCTAGCATATGCACTAGGGATCCTCTCCCAATGAACAAGTCAGCCTGAGCCCCAAAGCATTGTGGGAATATCACATTTTACTAAGGAGAAGTCTCTTATAACACAATGAAAGACACTGAAGAATGAGTGGGTAAGACACTCATTAAATTATGACTGTCATGATTAGTTGCATAGTGTCTATTTCATGGTTTCTATGACCTTTTTATAATATATAACAATATATTTGCTTCTTGGCATTTTGTAACGCAAGTGTTATCCTGTTTTATTCTGGGGAATCTAAGCAAATTGATGCTGCTTGCTAGAATGCATACAGGCACATACACTATATGTATATACATATATATATGTATGTATGTATATATAAAAATATACAATCCCCAAAGTCTTAGACAGGTATATTATGAACATATTCGTTTAGTTAATAATTAAGATTTTTATCCTTTGTGTATTGGAAGTTTATACCCCATCCCCTTTAAAATTAGTCAGATGTAGAACACGAGGGTGGGAGAAAGCCATGAACACCTCCACAAGGCCACTGGTTTTCACTTGAGACATTAACTTTATGGAAAGTAATTCAGAAAGTCTGTTTCCCCAGTTATCATGTCATAGAGAAGTGGCCATCTAGGCCTTAACAGCCCCTTGGGATCACTTAGAATCACAGATCATCTGCTCCTCCATCTGCCTTATCCCTGGACTTCTTGAAGACATCCACCTCAAGAACCATGTATGGTCACCTACTGTGTACAGTGTTCTCCTGGTTCTGCTCACTTCACTTTGTATCAGTCCATATAAGTCTTTCCAGGTTTTTCTGAAACCATTCTGATTGTCATTTCTTATAGCACAGTAGTTTCCATCACAATCATATACCACAACTTGTTCAGCTATTCCCCAATTGATGGACATTCCCTCAATTTCCAAGTATTTGCTACCACAAAAAGAGCTGTTCCTCTCTCTGTCTCTCTCTGTCTGTCTCTGTCTGTCTGTCTGTCTGTCTGTCTCTCTCAATATACACACACACATATGTATACATGCACTTTTCCTTTCTCTTTGATCACTTTGGGATATAGACCTAGTAGCGCTATTAATTGTGTTAAGGGTATACAGAGTTTTATAGCTCTTCAGGAGTAGTTCCAAATTGTTCTCCAGAATGGTTGGACCAATTCACAACTCCATTGTGTCAAATAAGATAGATTTCTATACCCTCTTTGAGACAATTCTGATGAAACAGAGGTTCAAAGCAAGCATTGTTCACCACCCCTTCCATTTTCTCCCTTTGCTGTAAAGGTTCTTACCTTGTATGCCTTTTTTATATGAGATAATTTCCCCCATTTTTCCTCTCCCTTCCCCCTTCTCCCAGTGAATCCCTCTTTTTTGTCCTTTATTTTTTGAGATCACCCCAACATAATCTACTCACTTCTGTGCTTTCTATATAGATTCCTTGTAACTACTCTAATAAGCATTAAGTTCTTAGGAGTTATACTTATCATCTTCCCATAATGTAAACATTTTAATTTTAAGTCCCTTATGGTTTTTCTTTCATGTTTACCTTTTTATGATTCTCTTGAGTCTGGTGTTTAAATGTCAGATTTTCAATTCAACTCTAGTCTTTTCATCAGGAATGCTTGAATGTCTTTTAGCTCATTAAATATCCATTCCCTTCCCCTTCCCCCAGAGGATTTTACTCATTTTTGCTGAGTAGGTGATTCTTGGTTGTAATTCTAGCTTTTTTGCCTTCTGAAATAGTCATGTTTGAATTCTCCACTTCTTTAGTATGGAAGCTACTAAATTTGATGTGATCCTGATTGTGACTCCATGATACTGGAATACTTTATTTCTGTCTGGTTGAAATTTTTTTTCTTGATCTGGGAGTTCTGAAATTTAGCTGTAATATTCCTGGGAGTTTTCATTTTGGGATCTCTTTCAGGAAGTGATCAGTGAATTCTTCCAGTTTCTATTTTGCCCCCTAGTGCTAAGATATCAGAGCAGCTTTCCTTTATAATTTTTTAAAATATGATTCCTAGGCTCTTTTTAAAAAAATCTTATCCTTCAAGTAGTTCAATAATTCTTAAATTATCTCTCCTCAATCTATTTTCCTGGTCAATAATTTTTCCAACAAGATATTTCACATTTCTTTCTATTTTTTTCATTCTTTTGACTTTGTTTTATTGTTTCTTAATGTGTTATGGAGTCTTTAGCTTCCACTTGCCCAAATCTAATTTTCAAGGAGTTATTTTCTTCAATTTTTTTGTGCTTCTTTTATATTGATTCTCTTTTCATAATGTTCTTACATCACTCTCATTTCTTTTCCCAATTTTTTGTCTAATTCTAATTTTTTTCTTTAACTCTTTCAAGAATTCTTGTTGGTCTTGTGTCCAATTTGCAGGGCTTTTTTTTTTTTTGAGGATTTGTGTGTAATTCTTTTCATTCTTCTGAGTTTGTGCCTTGGTCTTATCTGCTGCCATAGTAATATTTTACGGTCAGGTTATTTTTTGTTGTGTGCTCATTTTTCCAGCCTATTTCTTGACTTTGAACTTTATATTATTGTTGGTCTCAGCTCACCTGGAAGTTGGGATGCACTATCCTAAGCTTCAAATTTTTCATACTGATATTTTCAGAGGTAGTTCTGGGGGATCTGTAAGTTTTCAGTGCTTACAAGGTAATGTGATCTGGGGAGTGATGTGTTGTTTAAAGTTGTTTGGAGGAGAAAGTTGGAAAAATTGGCTAGGTTGCTGCTTCCTCCATCTTGGTTCTGGTGAGAGACTTTTTTTGAGGATAAGAAGAATATGAGCATTTGTGTAGCCATCAGGGAAGCAGCCCATAGACAAGAGTGATTGAAGATTGGAGAGAAGTAGGCATGACAGAGAGGGCAATCAGCCGGAAAAGACAGAATAAAATGGGAATTGCTTTTGAAGGTAGAGGGGTTTGCATTGGCAAGAAGAAAGACCACCCTTTTGTAGAAGTTGAAGAAGGCAATAGTGGCAGTGACATGAGATGAGTAGGAAGGGACAAGGGAAGCTCCAGGGGAGTGGCCTCAATTTTTTCAGTGAAAGAGGAGACAAAGCTCTCTGCGTAGGGGGTGGGAGCCATGAGAAGTTTGACAAGAAATAAAAACTTTTGGAAAAGTCAGTGTAGTGAGTGGGATAGGATTGTATGGATAAATAATCCATGAAGAAAATAAGGTGTTCTGGCTGGAGGTGGGGTTGTCTCTTCTCCGTTAGGGGCAGCTGATGGTGTAGTGGTCAGAACACTGGTCCTAGAGTCAAAAAGATATGAGTGTAAATCTGCCCACAGATACTTACTAGCTGTGTGACCCTGAACAAGTCATTTAACCTCTGTTTGCCTCAGTTTCCTTTACTGTAAAATGGGGATAATAACAATACCTCCCTCCTAGGGTTGTTGTGAGAATCAAATATTTATAATAATATTTGAGATAATAACCAAACAGAAAGTGTAACCTGCCTTGTGAAAAATGAATGAGAAATGGAGATGTGTCTGGAGGGCAGGTCTGCTTGGTTACTTGGAATGTCATAGTATCATAGCTTTAGATCTCCAAAGGACCCTGGAGATTATTTACTCCAATCCCTTCATTTTATAGATAAGTTCCTCCTGGAGCCTGGGGAGATTAAGAGCTTTGCTCAAGGTCACATCATTAGTAAAGAGCAGGGGAAAGGGGTGTACTGGAGATGGAAGGGGAAGCTTAGTGCCTAGCACTTAGTAGGTACTTGTTGATTGACTAATTATTCGATTAACAGTTGAGTGAAGAGGCCAATCTAACATGGGACCAGAAAGGAAAAAAAACCTGAATTTTAATTCCAAGTCTATCTGCCATATACTGTTTGCTAAGAGTAGTATATGATAGCTTGAACAAAGAATTTCACTGAGAGTCAGGGAACCTGGGTCTGAATCCTGGCTCTCTGGCTTGCTAGCAGGCAATTAACCTCTTGAGGCCTCAGGTCCTTCATCTGAAAAATGTGAGATCTGGACAAGATGATCTCTAATGACTCTCAGCATTAAATCTTTGATCCTATGGTAACCTCACGTCCGGCTTCCCTGGGCCTGTAAGAAGATGCTTCCTGTCACTGTCTCCCATTCTCTCAGTCCTATTTCACTGAGAGCTAAACAAATCATTTGTGTGAACGAACACCTGATGATCAGGGCCACTTGACTCATGAGCACATGAAAGCAAACCTTGTTTTCAAGGTCTCATCGAAGGGTCTTTGTTGACATCATTTTTGTCTCCCTTTGGCCAGTCATATACTGATGCCAGGGCAAGTAAGGCAACTTGTTTCATGTATATAGCCACTGTAACAGCGGCCAGTCACTTAACCCTGTCTGCCTGAGTTTTCTCAACTGTAAAATGGGGATGATAATAGTACCTACTTCCAGGGTTGTTGTGAATATCAAATGAGATAATTTTTGTAAAGAGCCTGGCACATAAAGGCACTTAATAAATAATAATAACTAACCTTTGTATGGTGTTTACTATGTGCCAGGCACCGTACTGCATGCTCTATAATTATTATCTCATTTGATCTTGAAATAAGGTCAGATACTTTAAGCAGTCAGGGCTGAGGAAAATCTCCGCTCCCCTTTGAGTAGTCTTTCCCTTTCACAATCAAAAAAGAAGCCCAAACCAAACCAAAAAAAAAACCTGAACAAATACGTTTGAACCCAAATAATTGTAAATGGTCATTTACTTTAATAGGAATTTCAAACAGTATAGAAATAAGCCTTTAAAGGAACAAGGTTGTCATGGCTGCAGTAAGGGGGTTAAATCTCTTCCTCACCCCTAAACCTCACTGAGGGAAAACAGAAAGTGAAAGATAGGACAGGTAAATAATGAGTGGCTTTTCTGCTTTAGGGAATCAGGGAAAAGAAAGGGACTGTGGACCAGATCCTAGTAGTTTCACCAATCACCATAGCTGCTCGTTCATCTGATCATCTCTCTCTCTGTCTCTGTCTGCCTGTCTGTCTGTCTCTCCCCCCTCTTCCCCCTTCCCTTCTCTCTACTCTCTCTTTTCTCTCTCTTCTCTTTCTGTTGTCTCTCTCCCCCTCCCCCACTCCCTGCCTCTGTTTCTCTGTCTTTGTTTATCTCTGTCTTTCTCTCTGTGTTCACTCTACTATGTCATGAAGTTTCAGCTCCACTCACTTCTTCTGGGGCAGTGTGCCCAGCAATCCTCATACCCCATTGGTTCCACAGAAGCCCAGATTGCAGTCAGGGCACCAGGAGTGGCTCCCTCTCTTCTACCTCGCCATGTGGCTTCTCTCCATCTTGGCCATGTAGCTTCCTGGCAATATGCACACTGGCATACAGATCCTCCCAGTCTCAACAATCCTCCATGGATGGCAGCTCAACTCAGACTGGAGCTTTACAACAGACTTACTATCTGTCTATCTACAATATCTATACTGTCTATCTCTGAGAAGTACAATCAGAAGAGAAATGGGTAAGATGGAGGTGGATGGGGAGATTACATGACTTCTTGGTTCCTCTTGGACTGGGAATTCATAAGGAGACTTGTTTATATGCTGTGAAATGCTGTACATTCCCAGAATAGCAGCCCATGATCATATTTAGTGGAGCATAGGGCCCAGGGCCATCCATGGAAGGGTGTGATGGAGCAAATCCCATTGTATCAGCTCCCCCCCTTTCTCCCTTACATCTTCACACAGGTGAATAAATGATTGAATTAAAAACCGTTTATTAAGTGCTCTATACATCCTGCACAGAAATTATTTTCTTTTGACAATATTGCTCTCTCCTTCTGTTCTTCCAGATTGTCCTTCACTTCTGTGTACTGGCATTCCCAAGCCTTTGTCCTCTCTTTTGTTTCTTTGGTGACATTTGCCACTGTGGACTGAAGTGTTTATTTTTCCTATTCTGTTGATAATTGCTGCTTTGCAAGCCAAAAATTCTGCTTTGACAATTTTTATTTCTCTTTTAAACCACTCAGGGACAGCCTGTTGTGGTTCCACATTCTCCTGAGAACCTATTGGGTCCTCTGCCTCCTCAGGTGTTGATACATTTTCCTTTATCTTGTAATATTTATTCAGAAATTTCTGGACTCATTTAGATAATCTGGAAGCAACCTTTCCTTAATACTGTCTATGCTGGTTTACCTTGTGCGCATGGTTGTTAACTGTTCTTCCTGTTATCTTTGGCAATTTCAGTCTTTGCTTTAGAGGCAGCTGGGGGCACACTGGATAGAGCACTGGGCCTGGAGTCAGAAATTCTTGAGTTCAATTCTGACCCCAGGTCCCTTTTGAATGCTGTAAATGTCTATTATAATGTAACAATAAATAAAAAGTTCTTGTCATAGCCTGTCATAAAAAGAACAAAACACAATAGAGGTTCAGAGTCTTGCCCAAGGTCACTCAACTAGTAAGTGACACTTAGCCTCTGCTTGCCACAGTTTCTTCAACCATAAAATATTATTAATATTTTTAATATTAATAAGGCTAGAAAGCACCTTTCTCCTATGGTTGTTGTAAGGATCAAATGAAATAATATTTGTAAAGGTCCTCAGTACAGTGCCTAGCACATAATAGGTACTATATAAATACTTATCCCATTTTATTTCCCTATCACTCACTTTCTAACTCTTTCTTCTTTGACAGTGGCTGGTGGAGGACGGAGTGCTGAGTGAACATATTAAGGATTAGTGATTAGCCTTCTCTGCTGTTAGTTCACTGGGTTGTTAGCTTGTTAGGGTTCTTAGTGTCTGACACTGTGGAGATAGTTGATATTGCTTTATCTCTTACACACAATTATTATTTTGGAGAGGTATGAGAAGTTTGGGGTTTAGGAGAAAATGTCATATTCTCCATCTTACTGATCATGCGACCAACCTATTAAGTTTGTTACTAAGTATAAAGCAGCAGGTCAAGTTTTGGAATACGCTGTAAGACAATCCCTGCTCCTGAGGAGTTCACATTCTAGTGGGTGGAGATGACAGTCTGAAGGGTGCGTTGCAGGACAGAAGGAAAGGCCCAGAGGTCGTTAGCTGTAAGGTAAAGCAAATGATGTCTCTTTATTATCATTTCTGTTAATAAAGCTGTACCGTTTCTGACGTTGATCCATTTGATAGTATCGATTCTTTGGTGGTGAGAACTTCCTTTACTGGGTTATCAGTGACTGCAACATCCAAAGAGGCAGAGGCGACGGTACTGGCAAAGATGCATTCCAAGTTGAACCTCCACAAAGATTGATTCTTTGTACAATGGCATTGAAGGTCAAGCTGGAAGCAAAGCTGGAGGTCTGAAGGGCACTGTTATTTTCATGGCTCTTGGACCAAGGGTTCTGGGTTAGCACCGTTGGGGTCTGAGGGGATGTGGTAGTTGGGGTAGTATTAGTGATTTGATTGACATATGCCACCTGGCACATGCTATCTCCCATTTCTCCCTTAAAGTGCCTTATTGCCTCAGCTAGGCTGGCTTTGTGCCACACTGATGACAGTTGGTCACCAGTTGGTGCTAGAGGTGGGGATGGCAGGCCCCTTCTCCACAGGGGCCCTTCTTCCCTGGATGATGACTTTATGGAACAGGCTAGAAGCATGACTGGCAGTTTGGGGACATTGCTATTCCCAGGATTCTTAGGCTTATCAGCTTGTCAGTGGTGATTGGTCAGCCATTGGTTGTGACTGTGGTAGGAACCCCCTTCTCCATAGGCTTTTTCATTCATTCATTTACCTCTACTCTTTACTACACCCTTCTAGGGATTGCCCATGTAGCGAAAACTGTACAAGGAAGGCTTGAAGAGAGGAAAGAAGCAGGAAGGAAGCCTGAGGATTGGGGGATTGGCTGTTAGTACCAGGCTATTCATCTTGAGTCTGTGTATATGAGTCTCAAATGGTCAGAGCCAAGTCTCTTCCTTTTCTCTTTCCTTCCTCAAAGGGAGGAGACAAGCATTTATTACATGCCTACTATGTGCCAGACACTTTTTAGATATCTCATTTGATTCTCAGTACAGGAGGTACATTTTTACGGAAGGGGAAGTTAAGGTCAGCAGAGATTAGATGATTTGTCCACAGTCATATATCTAGTAAGTGCTTGTGGTTGAATTTGAACTCAGGTCTTCCTGATTCCAGGACCAGTGGCCTAACCACTGAGCCATCTACCTGCCTCTCTGAGATTCCACAGTCATGGAACATGCCCTACTTTCCCCATTCTCTAAGCCTGGAGCCCTGGAAAATCACCCTGATTTACCTGGAGATGGCTTTGTGTTCTCTCACTTCAAACAGAAAGAGAAAAAGAGATCCCTAGAACTGGGTGCAAGGTGAGGGGTTGGGGGTGAGAGGGAGAGAGGAATCAGATATGGATAGTTGGAAGGGACCTAGGAGATCATGTGGTCCAGCCTTTTCATTTTGCAGTTGAAGAAACTGAGAACCCAAGAGAATGAGACACTTGGCCAAGGGCATGTAGCTGGTAAATGCCAAAGCTAAGATTTGAGCCTGAACAGTGTCTCCAGAGATGTCATTCTCTCACATCACAACACCTAAAACTTAGATAAATCAACCAAAAAGTATTTATTAGACACTTACTGTATTCCAGGCACTGAGGATACAGATACAGAGGTGAGCCAGTCCTTGAACTCAAGAGCTAATAATTTTGCGTGGGAGGAAGTCAAAGTTCAGAGATATAGACTTGGCGTTCACAGTTAATTGGGGGCAGATTTGGGACCAGAATCTGAGTCTCTTTGCCTCTAGCCTAGGGAATTTGTTACTTATATACTCCAAATGCAATTTCTTCAATCAAGAAAATGAGCAAAATAATAATTTTTATTCTAATAATATTTGTAATATAATATACAATAAAATTATAGTACATTAATAATACTTACACAGTAATTATTTTTATTAAACTTCTACTATGTAACAGTCACAGGGGACACAAAGGGGAAAAAATGAAACTATTTGATCTCAAAGACTTTACATTCTTTTGGGGGGAAATAACATATACTCATTTAAATAAAAATAAAATTGCATAACGTAGATACAATGTAATCATTTGGAATGGAGAGAAAGATACTAATCCTTAGAGGAATCACTCAGGAAACACCTTCTGTAGGAGCTAAGGCTTGAGTTGAGCTTTGAAGCTTCCTAAGGATTCCAAAAAGCGGAGGTGAGAAGGCAGAGACTTGGGAAGCAGATTGTGATGTGGGAGGGGCAGCCAGAGGGCTGGTTTGGTTGGGAGTGAAAGGTTGTGTGAAGGGGAATAATTGTATTAGTCTAGAAAGATAAGCTGCAGCCAGACTGGGAGTGGCCTTAAATATCAAAAGAAAAATTTAAAAACAAATTTTTAAACTAAACAGAAATTATTTGGGTTTTAAAAAATTATTTGGGGTTTTCTATTCAGAGACCTCATCTTTGTGTATACACACACACACATACATATATGTATATACACACACACGTGTACATAGTATGCAATATGTAAACACAGAGCACATGTACATTGTGTCTATACATATAAACGTGTGTGCATATACATACACATATACACATACATACACACACATATATATCTATATATCTCTCTCTCTCTCTATATATATATATCTTGAGTTCATGAGATGTTTTAAAATCTTTGATTTTATATCTCCAGTGCCTGGGGCTTAATAAATGTTTGTTGATTGATTGATAATAGACTCCCAATACTTTAGTCTGGTAACTTGAGGCCATAAAGTGAGTCATTGTTGCCTCCTACTGGCCATATGAGGAATCACACCTTGATCCAAGCAGAGGCCAGGAGGCAGCAAAGACCAGTGAATGGAAGGGAGAGAATAACTCCCATAGGGCCCTGCCCAGAGACTTGTTTCCCAGGCAAACTCAGCACTGGGCTAAGAGAAAGACTAGATTCAAAGGATCTGAAGGTCAAGATCTCATGTCTCTTTTTGGGCTGAAGATCTGATTTTTCATGGTGGAATAGAAAAAGCCATAACCTGAGAGTCAGTTTTTTGAACAAGTCACTTCAACTCTCTTGACATCAGTTTTCACATCTATAAATTAGGAGGGTTGGACCTTCATTAAGCTCCATTCCAGCTCTAATATTCTGAGTGCCTGTAAGGTATTGAGGCTCTGATTGGCTGTGAGACTTTGCGTCAGTCTCGGCTCATCTCTAGTCTGCCTGTGAAAGGGCTGTAGAGGCTCTGTCACAGCCATTTTTATGCCAGTGGTAAGAGGCATGGGAGGGGCACGAGACAGAGACACTGGCACACTCAAGGAGGAGCTCACCATTGCAGATCATCCAGCAGCCTACAATCCAACAATAATTTATTTTTTACTGTATACAAGGCTCTGTGGTGGGTGATACAGATTCACAGACAAAATGAAAAGAGCTTTTATCCTATTGGTCTGGGGGTTCTTAATTTTTTCTGTGCCATGGACTCCTTTGGCAGTGTGGTGAAACCTATGGATCTCTTCTCACAATAATGTTACTGAATGCATATAACAAAACACATAGGATTGCCAATCATATTGAAATATAATTGCTAAAATATTTTTTAAAAAATTCATGGACCTTAGAACCTCTGTTAACTAGGGAATGCAACATGTAAAGAGATAGCGTAAGAGAAGGTTAAATTGGGGAGGAAGGGACCCTACAGGTGAGGCATTCTTGATATACGTATTATATATAAATAAGTATGAATAATATATAATAATATTATATTGTTGTTGTTGTGTTTGTCCTTCGTTGCTGAAGAAGATCATGACATCAGAGAAGTGATGACATGACTTTCACTTGACTTGGTTTTGAGTGAGGGAGGGCTGTGCAGGTCACCAGCCTCACTTTCTCCTCCTGAGCCATCTGGGTGCAGTGACCAGATATTCATCAAGATGACTGGAGATGGCCCAGGATGCACTGGGATACTTTGACCTTTTAGGCTAAGACCTTTTCAGGTACTCACTTAAAGTGAGGTAATGTCCATTCAGTGAATAGGCCTCTTTAAAGGGTAGTCAGGGGGATGGCCCCTTTAATAGAAAAGAAAAAATAGATAAATCCCTCTGGGAGGGGCAGGAGCCTCAGGGTTGTTGATTGGAAGAGAAACTGTTACTATTGACATTCACTCTAAGCCAGGAGGGTCCAAAACCAGCCACTGAGTGGAGTTTGGGCAGGGACCCTTCACTGTTAATAAATATATTAAATATATATTTTGATAACTGTATTACAATATAATTGCTTTCCTTTGTGATGCCATGTATGTACTTTATACATTTAGCAGCATTATTCTGACTTGCCCAGAATCACACAGCTAGGATGTACATGAAACTGGATTTAAACTTGGATCTTCTAGGCTTTAGGCCTAGTACTCTGTCCACTGTGCCACATGGCTGCCTCTGAGATGACAAAGACCTGAGTGCAGAGAAGACATTAGATCAATTTTTAAAAAATCAAATGGCAAGCGTTTATTTCTTATATGCCTACTATGCCAGGCATCTTGCTAACTGCTGAAGATACAAGGACAAAAGTGAAACTAGACCCTGAGCATAGGTAGTATCAGGAAGACCTGAATTCAAATCCTGCTGCAGATACTTACCAGCTATTTATATTTGTGAACCTGGGTAAGTCACTGAACATTTTTCTGTTTCAGCTCTCTTATTTGTAAAATGAGGACAATAATATCTGTATCTCAGGGTTGTATGAAAATCAACTGAGATAATGTTTGTAAAGCACTCTATATGTTAGCTATTTTCATTATGTTAATCAAGGAAACAGCATACACACATACAAGTGTATGTGTGTATAAAATATATATATGTGTGTATATCTGTATATCTCTATATATATACGTGAATACAAAGTAGTTTTGGGAAGGAGGGCACTGGGAGATTGGGGGGAGGGTAGATGGGGAGATCAGGGAAGACTCCATGTAGGAGGTGAATCTTTCCTATATCTTAAATGAAACCAAGGTAAGGAGGTGAGGAAGGAGCAGATTCCAGGCATGGGGACAGGCATTGCTAAGATGGAGACAGGAGTTACAGGAACTGGCATGTAGGTCATTAGGGCTGGGCCCTCAAGTTTATGGAGGAAAGAAATACTTAAGATTGGAAAAGTAAGAAGGTGCTTTAAAGGGAAGAGCTTTAAAGGCCAAACAGAACAGTCTCCACTTGGCTCAAAAGATAATATGGATCCATTGGAGTTTATTGAATAGGGGCTAAATTTGGTTAGATGAACACTTTAGGAAAATTGCTTTGGCTTGTATGTGAAGAATGGATTGGAGAGAGAAGAGACTTCAAGTAGGGGGAGACATCTTCGGAGGTTATAGTGAAAGGACAAGAAATGATAAAGACATGAAGATACGTTGTGAAAGTACGACAAGACTTAGCCATGGATTAAATCAACTATCAGTCAAAAGTATTTATTAAGTGTTTACTATGTGCTAGGCATTGGGGATACAAGGACAAAGGTTGGAGGAGCCTTCAGCACCCCATTACATTCCAATGAGGGAGACAAGTGGGAAGGAGGGGAGACAGAGACAGAAACAGAGTGACAGAGAAAGAGAGTAAAGGGAGAAAAGAAGACTTAGGGTAGAATTCTGGGGAATATTCACAGTAAAGGAGCTGGATCTGGATGATGGGCAAGCAAAGGAGAATGTGGAGGTATTGCTATAGCAACTGAGGAAAATGGCAGAATCAAGGATGACTCTCTGATTGTGTTCCTGGGTGACTAGAAGGATGGTGGTGTTCTCCACAGACAGTGGAGTTTGGAGGAAAGGTGAATTTGGGAAGAGGAGGAATTCTCTTCTAACCACACTGAATTTGAGATGCTCACAGACAGAGTCCTGAGGTCAGGGACTGGCTGGTTTTGTGTCTCCAGCACAGAGCATAGTGCCTTGCTTGTAAAAGACATTCAATAAATACTTGTCAAATACATGAGTGCATTAATAATATCCAACAGGCAGTTGGTAATCGGGGCCTGGAGTGCAGGAGGCTGAATAGGCATTTTGATTCTCCTAACAACCCTACGAGGCAGGTACTATTTTTATTCCTATTTTACAGATGGGAAAACTGAGGTACCCGGAGTTCAAATGACTTGCTCACCTATCAAATACCAAGACCAGATCTAAACTGAGGTCCTCCTCACTCCAGGTCCAGTGCTCTATCCACTGGCTACCAGCTGCCTCTAGGATGGAGAGTGTCTAGGAGCAGAAGGTGGTAAGCAGTGTCAAAAACTGCAGAGAGATCAAGAAGGATGAGGACTGAGAAAAGGCTTTTGGATTTGGCAATTAGATCATTGATAACTTTGGAGACTGCATTTCCAGTTAAATGATGAAGTCAGAAGCAAGGTTACAATGGGTTGAGAAATGAGTGGGAGGAGATGAAGAAGAAACCAGAGAAGCTGGAGTGATCTGGAGGACTTAGATGATGTGGTGGAATTGGGGAAGTTATGGCTCCCTTTAGCACCCACCTGCCCCTACCTTCCATTTCAACTCTCCCCATCCCCATTAAGAAATGACTCTAAATACTTGCTCCTGGTGGATGAGATTCCAGGTTAGAGGTTGCAAAGAACCAGATTCCTTCACTGTGATGTGAAGGCTTTGGGTAATATCAGTTCATTCACTAACCTACTCTTGGACAAGCTGGTGCATGTATGTCCTCAGAGTCTTACTCCCACTATGCGCAGGTGTGTGTGTGTGTGTGTGTGTGTGTGTGTGTGTGTGTGTGTGGTTGTTGTTGCTATTTGTCCTTCATCCTCAAAGAGGACCTTCATCAGGAAGGTGGTACCATGACTTGCAAGTGAATTGGATTTAAGTGAGGCAGGGATGTGCAAAGTCACCAGCCTCACTTTCTCCTCCAGACCCTAGCAAGATATCTTGGGGGTAAGCGTGTGTGTGAAAGAGGTGGCAAAAGGGAGTGTGTTGTTGGCCACTCATGTGCAGTCCTAGCTTCTGTTATACTGTTCCTCTATTATCCCTCTGAGGAAAAGTTCTGGGACCTAAAGAACCCAAGGGAATGGGAATTTATGGCAGCAGTCTTCCCAAAATCATCTGATTCCTCCCTCCTTCCCTGACCCATGACAAGTGCAGGGATACCACTGCTCTCAAGGATTGGGCTCTCACATAGTCTATGGAGAGGTTTAAAAAGTAGGACCTATCGCTTGTTCCCTCCTCGCCTCCTCCCACCTCATCCCCCTTCTTCCTGGTCTTAGCTTAGTATGAGGCATTGAGAGTATAAGAGACTTAGCAGGTCTGCAGGTAAAGGAGATGCCTGGATCCAACTTTCTGAACCTTGTGGGTGGTGGGGAAATGCTGATGAGGCACAGGATGGGCTCAGTGGAAGACATGTCACAGACAGTTTGGCAGTCCCAACTGCGTCCCCACATGTAGACCATCACCCATCTGTGTGGCCCTATGCCTGTGGTACCAATTTGGTGACACTGGGGAAAACTCTACCCTGGTTACATTTGGGTCTCTGTTGATACTTATATTAAGGTTAAATTAAAATCAGTTGACACTCTGACATCTTCAGTGAGAGATCAAAGAAACACATGGGGACAGTTTTAGCTTCACATTTCTCCTATGAGAGAAGAAGGAGCTACTATTTATTGTAACTACAGAGAAAAGAGGCTTAGGAAGCCAAAGCACAAATAGGGGGCTAATAAGAAAAAGACAAAATGGAGAGGATATAATACAGTCATGAATACCTACATCCCTGCTCATGATAGGGCTCTGAATTGAGACAGAGGGGAGAGGAGTAGGGTGGTAGGTTGGAATGAGCTCCAAGAATGACTCTCCAGGGCTAGCAGAAGAATCAGCCTTGGCCCTGGCATAATGAGCTTCTGAACTTAAGGCCAAGCACAACACTTGCAGGAATTGTCAAATATCAGGCCTTCAGGGCAGGAGAGTCTGAATGTCTGCTTCCCCACACAGTTGTAGAAGGTGGTGTGGTTCTGAGGGTTCGGGTAGATACCGTCATTTTTGTCCTTGCAGAAAGTGTTTCCTCCTGGACTGGGTTTAGAGGGCTGGGTTGGACTGGGCTTGGAGGGCTGGATTGGAATGGGACTCTCACTTGGTGATGCAATACCTGTGGAGACAATGGTACAATCATTCTCAATGTCTTCAAATCCTGGGTGAGGATATGACCCACAGAGAACTACCACATGCTAGAGATAAGAGCATAGTATGTTCGTCCTTCCTTGCCGAAGAAGACCATGCCTTCAGAGAAATAATGACATGACTTGCATTTGACTTTGTTTTGAGTGAGGGAGGGCTGTGCAGGTCACCAGGCTCAGTTCTCCTCCAGCGCCATCTGAATCCAGTGACCAGACATTCATCAGGATGACTGGAGATAACAGCCATACAGTACAGCCAGAGAAAGGTGAGGTGCCCTAGTCACTTAAAACAAACAACTTACCGGAACCAGCAAGGGCCTGCGCTCAATTTGTGGCCTTTGAATTGTTTCACTATTGCTGTTTTTTTCTGATCCCTTTCACCTTATGGAAGAAATACTTGGCACCCTGTGTTTATAGCTAAAAGCCTGTCAAAGCCATTTTATTAATACGCAGGAATTCTTGCTTGAAGAGATATACAGTAAAGTTTCCCTTGATTATTGGAATTCTCTCTGTCACAAACAATGTCTACTTACATTTTATAAAACAATCATGAAACAAAAGACAAAATTCCACAACAAGATAAAACAAAGCATGTTCACATTTAGGGTTTTTGATCTACTAAAAATAGAAAAATAGTAATTTAATGCTAGAGCCACACCCTCGGAGACCATCTGTCTTCCTAAAAAGCTAACGGGTGGTGCATCTTTGGGTTAGGTCCAAGTTGGGGAAAAAAGGGTTACCTTCCTTGACTTAGTCCATGATAAAGTAAGGGACACTTTGACTGGTTAACAAAGGGGAATTTCCCCTACCAATTTTCTCTACAAGAAATGTAGCCCAGTTTGATATGCAATACAAATAATCCCACCTGTCTTGAGATGGCTCATGATTCTACAAAGGAAAGGGAAGTTAAGAACACTAGACCAAAGACATGATCATAATACTGATTCTTCTCATTTTATAATGCTATTGAGACTTTAGAGGATGTGCTTCTGAATTCCCCCATTTTGTAGAGAGCACAAACTAAACTCAAACTATTTTCATGAATTCCAAGATCTCATTTTGCTTCTGCTCCCTTTAGGGGTAGCTAGGTGGCGTCATAATGGATCAAATACCAGGCCTGGAGTCCAAAGATTCGTCTTCCTGAATTCAAATCTGGCAGCAAACACTAGCTGTGTGACCTTGAACCAGTCATTTAACTCTTTTTGCCTCAGTTTTCTCATCTGTAAAATGAGCTGGAGAAGGAAATGGCAAACCACACTGGTATCTCTGCCAAGAAAACCCCAAATGGGGTCACAAAGAGTCAAACGTGACTGAGACAATTGAACAACAAACAACAATGTACCGGGCAGCATGCTGAACACTAGGAAGCCAAAAAGAGGCAAAGGATATTCCCAAACAAACAAATCTGTACCGATAAGATACGTACAAGATAAACAAGAAGAAATGAAGAGAAGAAAGGCACTGGAATCAAGAGGGATTGGGGAAGGCTTTCTGTAAAAGATAAGATTTAGTTGAGACCCAAAGGAAGCCAGAGAAGCCGGGAGGTCAAGATGAGAAGTGAGAACATTGCAGGTCTGTGGGATGGCTGAGAAAATGTTCAAAGTCGAGATGGAGGGTCTTGTTTGTGGAATGGTCCAGTGCCCCTGGATCGGAGAGAGCATGGGAGGGAGCAAGGCGCAAGAGGAATGGAAAGGTAGGAGGGGGCTAGGCTGGAAAGGGTTTTGAATGCCAAACAGAGGAGCTTACATTTGTTCTTAGAGGCAATAGGGAGCCACTGGAGTTTATTGAGTAGGGGTGTGTGTGTGTGTGTGTGTGTGTGTGTGTGTGTGTGTGCGTGTCTGTTGTGTGTGTGTGTATGTGTCATGACATAGTCAAACACGCACTTTAGGAAAATCACTTTGGTGACTGAATGAAGCATTGGATTGGGAAGAAACTCAAGGCAGGCAGATGTACCAGCGGACTATGGCAGTAATCTAGGTGTGAGGTGATGAGAGCCTGTTCTAGAGGGATCTCAGTGTCAGAAGAGAGAGGGTGTACTGGAAAGCATTAAAAAGTTAAAATACATGCTTGTTGACTGAATGACTGGTATCTGGTCCTAGGGAGTCAAGAAAGGTTAAGAATACTGTCCAAAGACACTGTTACAATATTTTATAACACAACTGGGGCTTTAGGGGAAGGTAATAATTTTATATAGCACCTATTCTGTGGTAGGCATGTTACAAATATTATCCCATTTGATCTTCATAACAACCCTGGGAAATAAGTGCTTTATTAGCCCCATTTTGCAGTTGAGGACACTGAGGTTAAGTGACTTGACCAAGGTCACACAGCTAGAAAATATCTGAGACTAAATTTGAATTTGGTCTTCCTGACTCATGACCCAGTTCTCTCTAACCACCATGCTATCAGATGCCTTGTAGTTAAGTTTACACAACTATCAAGATCTGGGGTGAAACCACTATGTTAACTGCACAGGTTCCCATGATAGATAAAGTAAAATGAAATGAGACAGTCACTACTGCTGCAGAGAAGGCAGAGAAGACAGAAAGCAAGTGGAGCTTTTATGGAAGTGAATTTGAACAAGTTTCTCCATCAGAGTCTGTTGGGAGCAGATAAGGTTTGGAAAATCAATCTGAAGACAAAGGCAGTTCTCCAAAGCAATAGAGGAGCCTGAGGTTCAGGGGAGGCCTTGTATCCTAGGACCTTTACTCACCCAACTCCTTCTTCAGTGTCTGGATGAGGGGGTATGGGCCCTGGTTGCAGAAGGTGCCCTTGAAGTCATCCATGTCCATAGCCCAGACCATAGCTCCACCTAGTCTCTTCCGATTTAGGTATGCAACCTAGTATGGAGAAGAGAGGGAAAAATTATGGACAGGTGTGGCAAAGGCCCCTCAGTCCAGGGGATAACATGCTGAAAGGCCTGGGTGGAAGGAACCTTCAAAAGTCACAGTGTCACCATTTGGAAAGCAGCCTTTCTCTTTCAGGGCTAGCCAGCTTGTGAAGGAAGCTATATTTATTATCTGAGTGGCCTGATAAAATTCACCCTTCATTGTTGCAGTTTTTTCACCTCTAAAAGTAGAGGACTGGAGTAGACCAGGAGTTCGGTTTTGGGGTGTTACAGAGACCTTCAGTAGTCTGGTGAATCCTACAGATCCCTTCTCAGAATGCAAAATAAAATACACAGGATTACAAAGGAAGTCAATTATAATGAAATTCAGTTATCCAAATATCTGATAAAACAAATTCATGGACCCCTGGTGAAGAACTGGGTGATTTCTGAGGTTTCTTCCAGTTTTGACATTCCTAGGCTCTGTGATATTAATAACCCTGCAGAATTCAAGTTTCTGACCTCTACCAGACTCTGGCCATTCTATAGGCTCATGGATTCATAGAATTTTAGGACTAGAAGTGTGTTAATAACTATTCTTGACCAGTGCCTTGTGTGACTGCTACAGCCCACCTCCCAATTTAAGTTGCAACTGATTATCAATTTCTCATTGTGGAAGGAAGTCTAAGGGTTAGAAGAAGTCCCTATGAGGACTGGGATCCATTTACTTATTTATTGTATTCTAAAACTGCCAGTGGCTGAACTCAAGCAATTCAAATGTCTTATCTGAAAACTGGGTCCACACTGATCAGTCTATTTGGGAAAATTCCCTTCCTCAGTAGAAGAAACCTATGGATTATCTGTAGCATATTGTGCTGAGTTAATAGTTTTCTTTTAAGAATGCAGAACCACTTTTTCCCCTTTCCTAACTTTTATGAAAAGCCTTACTGTGCTACCCCACTTCCTCCCACTCAACCCCTTAGGTGATTTTTGGATAATGGGAAAAAACTGTCCAGGACAAGCCTCCCCTACAAATTAAAAATTGCTTGTGTCTAAGACTACTGCGGGTGTTGAATGTGTGCCAGGGAAGAGTTTCTAGGAAGGCCAATCACAAGTTCAGAATGACTATTCATGAGCTCAGCTGAGTTTACCTTGAACAATTAGCACCCCCAAGGTTTGGGAGGTGAGGGTATGTCAAAAGAGAATATTTATTGATAAGTTGCTGAATCGCCAAGCTGAAAGAAGATTTCACCCTCCATAAATGGGAGAGCTGGTAATACAGGAAGATTCCTCAGATACAACATCTGAAGCCTTCTATGCTATCTTGGAACTAAAGCCACCTCTATTAGAGCTTTTAATAAATTTAACTTGAATATGTAAGTTATTCATTGGGCTATGCTTTCACCTTTTAATTGCTTGGCAGTAATGGCTACCACATAATCATCCATTTAGAGAGCATTTGCTGATAAATGTTGGGGAATGACTAGGAGAGATCAATGACCTCTCCAGCCTCTAAAATTAGCCCTTCAAACCCAAGACAAAGGTGCCTCTAAAAGGTATGGGGGAATTGAAAGAATTAGGATAGCAGGTGTTTAATTGTGGGATTTGAGTGAACCACACTGATTCCATTTTGTGACTCAGTTTTGGAGCTAACTCAGTTCCCTTTCTATTCAATGATGAGTCTGGTTAAAATGCTGTCCTGTGAGAAAATTTTATTCAGTTTTGGGAACTGAGAGAAAATCTTATTGCGTTGTTTAAACCTAGCCCTGCCTGGCTGGGAAACTGGACCATATCTACCTGCTGCTTAGAGACCTTTAACTAAGGACCTCAATTTGCTCACTAGAAATCCAGTCAGATTCAAAGATCGATACAAGGAGTTTTCTCACAATTGCACATCTCAAGTAATTCAAATGTCTTATCTAAAAATTGGGGCCATACTGATCAATCAGTTATTGCTTCCATTTGATTGTTTACAGACACTTCTTTTTCTGAATTTAGGGAATTTCATTTATTTGCTCTTCCCCTCCTAATTTGTAAAGTCCCTAATCTTTTCTCCAATTAAAAATTAAATTTCCTAATGTATTATTTCCTTTTAATTAATTGACCTCATTTGATTGTTTTGAATTTATAAAAGTCTGGCTTTCCCAATATTCAGGGTTGGGACCTTCACTGAGGAGGTCTGGTCCTGGTTTGTTGAGAAATTGGCATGCGTTGCTTAATAAATTGATATACTCAGAAGGTAGAACCTTTGTTTCCTCAGTCATTAGTCTTCTACCTACCACCAGTTTATTCCCACCCACTCATTTGGTAGAAGAGGAAACAGTAACACTATTCTCTCATTACTGATACAAACGTATTTTACAAGTGATCCCCTTTGTATAGGTAGTATTGTGGGACAAAACTAGTCAAATGGTTGATGGTTGCTCCAAATAATACAGTAGAGAGCTTAAAATCCTTGACTCAACCCCAGCTCCCAGCAGCTGCTTCCTTCAGAAAATGCAACTTGAGAAAGAAAACGTTCATAAATCGTAACTTTTCTTGTTTTCATTGTATGTTATTTAGAATGCACAGAGATTATTCACTTAAAGATTAGTGGAATTATAATTTTTTTTAAACCAGTAAATATAAGAATAAGCAAATAGTTATTATTAATGGTATATCATTAATATTCAAAGTCATTTGATGATTGACATTTATAAATGTAGAAGATCCTATAGGATACTCACCTTGGTTTTGAAGCTCTCCACATTATCGAAGCCCACCCACTGGTTGCCTTGGACAGCATAAGGCACCTTTTGCTCTTCTATCATACGGGAAGTAGCATCCTTCAAGGTGCATACCTGGAGGAACAGGTGACAAGCATGGATGGGAGTAGGTAGGCAAGGAGAATGGGGGAGGGGTGGTTGGGATTCTTAATCTCTAAGCATCAAACTAATTCTAGATATTAGTGGCAGTAGAATGTCTAAAATGGGAATTTCCCAGTTTGAATCATCCTGAAGAGTCTAGAAGAGTTCTTGAGTAGCATAGGACGTTTCTAAATGGAATGGAATTGGGACAAAAAAGATTTCAGACTCCTGAGAGGACTAAAATCATTTCTGGTTTCAGCTGGGAGCAGACTTTAACCTCAGAATGAAGTTACATGGTATAAAGACAGGAACGGACACCATTCACCTAGTGTTCAAGATGACAGCATTCTCATATAGGGTCTTGAGGTGATGAAGAATCATATCTCAAGACTCCATTCCCACTTATACTGACTCTTAACCCCAACCCTACCTTTCAGCCTCAGAGTACTGGTTATCCTACCTCATAGTAAGCCAACACGCCTCCTTCTTTTGTGAAGGGGCCAGGAGTCCCAGCCCCAGAAACTGGGGCCCCTACCCCTGTGTTTGAAGGGGAGGAAAGGGTAAAACTCCGTCCATAAGTAGGCATGCCCAAGATCACTTTGTCTGATGGGGCCCCCTTTTCCAGCCAATAGTTCACAGCAAAATCCTAGGAGGCAGAATAATTAGAGTTAGAGCATAGGAAGAGGAAAAACAAGGATTCCCCCAAACCAAGCTTTGTTGTATTCCCATGAGGCTGATGAGGCAATTCTTTAGACATTTTATCAATGCCCCCATCCTAGCCTCTTTTAAATGCCCTAATCTATTTGAGCTCTTTCTTAGTCTCCAGCTTGGGGTAATGGAAAGAATTCTGGATTTGGGAGTCTGAGGAAAGATTTTTGAATCCTTGGAGGCATGGTGGTATAGTAGGTAGAATGGTAACCTTCACACCAGGGAAACCTGGGTTCAAATCCCCATTGCACACTTACTAAATACATGACCCTGTGTTGGTCATTAAACTGCCAAATATTTCTCTTCTGTCAAATAAGGACTCACTGACTTCTAAAGAACCTTCTGGTTCTCAAACTATGATGTGCATTCTGTTATTTACTGCCTACATGAACTTAGAGAGCTCACTTCAACTCACTGGGCCTCCATATCTGTTAAATGAGAAAGATGGATTCCATGACCTAGATCCTAGGACCACTCTGTCTGAGACCTTCTCCCTTCCTCATTTCTGACCCTTGTTTCCTGACCTTTTAATATGTAAACCCTTTCCATAAGACATGCTTGCCCTCTCCAGCCAGGGTCCTTTCCTCCATGTACACTTAGCTCAAAGCTTACCTCCTTTAGGAAGCCATTCCAAGCTAATACTGTTGGAACCAGAGACTCTGCTGCACCATGTCCCCTTAGCACCAGTGGCTTGGAGAGAATTTTTACTTTATTCATTGATACTTGTGTCTGATGTCAAGGGGATGTTTCCTCTCTCTCCATTAGACTGGATGCCCCCTGAGGGCAGGGACATTGTTTCTTCTATCTGACTGGCAGCTTCAGGTGAGTAGAAACTACTAGACTTCCCTCAGAGTATAGAGGCTCCACAGAGGAAACAGCATATTAACTTAGTATATTAACAATATATTAAGGATGGGACTTTGTGTGTGCGTGTGTGTGTGTGTGTGTGTGTGTGTGTGTGTGTGTGTGTTGAGGGTTATTAACCCAGAAGAGAGAATAAAATCAAAACAAGTAAAAACAACTAACGTCATGTGTGTTTTTAATGACAGAGAAACAATGGCTTCTAAAATTAAGAACCTGGAGTAAGTTCAGTATAGTAAGTACAGTATCATTTAGGAATCTGCGCCATGATTTGCAGACCAGTTTCCAATTTCCCCTAAGGATGAGAGAGCCTAAAGTCTCCCTCTATGCCCTTGACTGGCATCATACAAGAAGCCACAAAGCCCTAAAGGCCTCCCTCCTAGAATCCCTAACCCTAAAAGCTCTACCCAGTAATTTGTGGGCTGATTTTAGTTCTCTCCTCAAATAATCCCAGGGGATGTTGAGGCTTTGCCCCAGGCTCCAGTCACTTACGATATTAGCCTCAGTGGCTCCTCCTTGCTCAGCCTGCCTCCTGTACAAGGGGCTGTTGTGACCAGTGGTTCTTTCCCAAGTGCCATGAAAGTCATAGGTCATGAGGTTGATGAAATCTAAAGACCTGTATATTTCATGAAAGGAGGGAAGTATAAGGTTGAAATCTCTCCAGTAGGCAAAGACAACTAAGAAAGCAAAGGCTAACAAGAATCAAGAATGGCTGTCATATCTGTGAAACAAGAGGGTGTGTGATGACTGGAAGCAGGGGGATAGACAAAATGACCTTGAGGGTTCACAAAAGCTGATGAGCATAGTTGCTCTTCCCTTCTCCCAGTATGGGACGGTCCTGTTTCTAGGCATGTTTCTTCAGGAACAAAGTACATCCTCAGGATTCCTTCCACCTCATGGGTCCTAGACTCACTGGGAGATTTTCTGGATCTCATAGCCTCGATCCACCTGGTATCGACCTGCAGGAACTGCCGCACTCAGAAGAAGCCGATTCTTCCCTGACTTCTTACATTCCTGGAGGAAGGCGTTGTGTAGGTCCTGGGCAAGTAAATTGGGGTCAGATCATATCAAAATCCACATGACATAATAATGTCTACCTCCCCTCTCTTCTGGGAGGAAGTGAAGGTCTGATGAGTTACAGGAATGATTATCACATCTGTGTGAACCTCTTAGCCACTTTTCTCCCTCTCCAAAGATGGGAGATTCAGACTTTGATTCCCGCCCACCCCCCACCCTCCCCATTTGTGATTTCATTGGTGCAGGGAACTCACTCAAAGAAACCTCTTTCTACCAGTGTAAAACAATACCAGGCATGCAAATTATAGCCTTACAGAGCTACCTCTGGCACTGAGAAATTAAGTGAACTGCCCATCCCCTCCAGGACCAAATATAAAATGCTGTTTTGGCATTCAAAGCCTTGTCTAACTTATCCTCTTCCTTCATTTCCAGTCTTCTTACACCTTATCACACACACACACACACACACACACACACACACACACACACCCCACTGCCCCCCTCAAAGTCTGGAATTCAGTGGTGTGAACATGATACCTTGTTCCCTTAAACAAAACACTCCATCTTCTGACTCTAAGAATTTCCACTGGAGTTCCCCACTCCTGGAATGCTCTGCTTCCTCTTCTTTACTTCCTGCCTTCCCTGGCTTCTTTCAAGTCCCAGATTAAATCCCAAGTTTTATAAGAAGCCTCTCCCAACCCCCCTTAATTCTAGCAAATTCCTTTTGTGGAGTATTTCCAATTTACCCTGTATGTAACTTGTTTGCATGTTTTCTTGCCCATCTGAATGGGAGTTCCTGCCTTTTACCTTTCTTTATATCCCCAGCACTTAGCCCAGTACCAGGCATATAGTAGGTGCTTAATAACTATTTACTGACTGCCCAGATTCACTTAGCCAGTATGTGTCAAAAGCAGAACTTGAACCCAGAGCCCCTTAGCTCTTTATTCACTATACCCGTCTGCCTTCCTTTTTGACATTCAAGTGTCTGATAGTAGGAGATGACTTATAAATAGGAAATATGGCAAAGTTCTGACCTGAAGGGGCATCTTAGAGCCCAGAGCCTGGATCTAGGGCCTTGGTGAGGCCCCTGACACTGTCTCTGATCCCCTTGGGGGTACTTCAAGGCAGTTGTACCAAATAGCACCTCTTCTTTCCCATTTTTCCATAGGAGCTGGAAGGTCAGATGTCCCCTGCCATTCTTCTGTCCTTCCCTTCTCCCTACCTGTACCCCCAGTGTACCTCTACCAGAGCTGTGAATCGCTCCTTGTCTATAGCAGGACTATCTCGGCTGCCTGGGTACTCCCAGTCAAGGTCAAAGCCATCAAAATTATGTTGACGCAGGAATCTGATGACTGACTGGATAAAAATCTGCCGGGTTTCAGGCTTGGCCACCATGTCTGTGAACCTGTGAGCAACCCCAGAGAAGGAAAGTAAATGGGTAACTGGGTGGGCAAGCCACTTCATCTCCTCAGGCCTCAGTTTCTTCCTCTGTGAAATGAAAGGGTTGGACTAGATGGCCTCTAGGCATTCTTCTTGCCTTAAATCTACCATTTTAGACTAGAATTATAGGATTTTAAAGATCACTTAGTCCCACTTTGCTAAAGAGGAAACAGGCTGGGGGAAAACATGGGGACAGATTTGCTCAGGGTCAGACAGAGCCTGGATCTCAAGTCTTCTTTCTTCTGGAGCCAGGGAGAAGGACCACTCAAATTTCAGGGCAGTTCCCCATAGAAATAGACCCTCCTTTTCCTTGACTGGAACTCTCTCAAGGAAGAGAGACAGAAATTGCAAAACTCTCTCTCCTTCTCTCCCACACCCAATCTCGCCATCTTGCTAACATTACATGGAGCACCCCTAATCCCCAAAGTCCTGTCTTCTCAGCATCTCCTTAGAACCCTCCCATTCTGTCTACTTATTCTGCCAGCTCAGAAAAGTCATGCTTTCCTTAGAAGGAGCTGACTGCCACCTCCTGGCATGGAGAATTTAATAAGGAAAGGGATTCAATGTCTAAGATGAACAGGGGTTCATAGACTTAAATCTAGAAGGAATCCTAAGAGCCTCTCCTTTTACAGATGAGGAAACTGGGGCCACGCAGATCCTCAGACTCCAGAATAGAAGGGTAAGGTAAGGACCTGGAAAGCTCATAGCCAGCCTTTCTACTTCCTGATTTATTTCCAGAATTACTGCAATTCCTAAATTTTTCTCTTTCTGTGGACTCCTAGGATTACTTTAAAATTAATTCAGCCCCATTGTCTATAATGGGGAAGGAAACTCAGTACAGCAGCACATGCTGCATTTGGAGTCAGAGGACTCCTTCATTTTGATCCTGGCTGTGTCAGTTATGATCCATCTCTATGACCCATTTTATCTTGGGGAGCCTCAGTTTCCTCATCTGAGAAATTATAATAATATTAACTGTCCTATCTGCCTCATGGGGCTGCTAGTAGGATCAAATGAAGTAACAAAAGTGAAAGCACTTTCTAAGGAGATTAGAAGGGACTATTCTTGCCCTGCTCTCATTCTACTGAAGGCCACAGGGAGAACAAAACCTCTCCTCATTCTGCTAGCTTAAGTCTTCTTAAGTCATGATAGTGGCTAGATTCTTTGCTTCCTTGCAATTAGGTAAACATTATCTCTGTCCCTTTCCCTATACCTTCTGTACTATCCACAAGGTCTCAACCTCTTAACTTCCCATCAGTGCTAAGTGGGGTACCTGAGAGTTTAGAAGAAAGCTTTGCCTTCAGCCTCCCTTTGACCACAACTGAATAGGGCTTTTCCTGTCTGCCCAAACCCCTAGATCAAGTTCCCCTACCCAACTCACCCCACCAGTGGATCCCACAGGCCCTGGACTCACTTCTTGGTGCCAAAATTCCAACCTCCAATGGCCAGCAGAATTTTCAGTTTGGGATTCCTGGGAAAAGATAAGAGAGGCATTAGGAGGGTTTAGGGTGCCATTTCTCAAACTTAGTGGTCTAAAGACCCCTTTATGCTCTTAAAAATTATTGAGGATCCCAGAGAGCCAGAGATCAAACAAAAAGGAAAAAGACTCATATGTACAAAAATATTTATAGCAACTCTTTTTGTGGTGGCAAAGAGCTGGAAATTGAGGGGATACTCATTAACTGGGGAGTGGTTGAATAAATTGCGGTATATGATTGTGATGGCATACTATTGTATTCTAAGAAGTGATGAGCGGGATGGCTTAAGAAAAACCTGGGAAGACTTATATGAACTTATGCAAAGTGAAGTGAGTAGAACCAGGAGAACATTGTACACAGTAACAATAACATTGCAACAATGATTAACTATGTAAGTCTATGCTGCTCTGATCAATACAATGATCCATGACAATTCTAAAGGACTCATGACAAAAAATGCTTTCCATTTCCAGAGAGAGAGACCTGATGAACTCTGAGAGCAGATTGAAGTATAATTTTTTTCACTTTCTTTTTCTTGCTTTTCTCTTTTTTTTTCAACATAGTTAATATGACTTCACATGTATAATGAATATTATATTCCTTGTCTTTTCAATAGATGGGAAAGGTGTGTGAGGAAGAGAGAAATTGGAACTCAAAAAAATGAACGTTAAAAAAAAATAAAGATGAAGGCAATGTTGTCTTGGGTTCAAAAATAGAATTGCATAAATGTAATGGGGAAGATCTGATTTATCAGGCATTCATATTAAAAAAAAAAAACAAACCAAACCTGACCATAGATTTCATACAGGTCAACAGTTTGACCTAGCAATCCAAAAAGGGACTTTCATCTGCATACCTGCTTAACCCACCTCATGGGGGATTGTTATGAGGAAAGTGCTTTGTAAAACTTCAGAATGGCATATCCAGGGATCCAGAAGAAGGGAAGAGATGATTCCCACATCTGGAATATTCTGTCTAGTTATGACCCACACATGAGAGCACTGATAAACTAGAGCCTGGGTAGATGAGGATAGCCAGGGATGTGAGTGAAATTCAAACCATATTATGCAAATATTGTCCAAATAGGCCACACATTCTAGAGAAAAGGTGACTCAGGGAGAACATAATTGGTATATGCCTTCCCTGACCCCTCAATTCCAGGGTTTTTCCTCTTGTAATTATTTCCTAGTTGCCCTGTATGTAACTTGCTTTGTATATATGTTTGCATGTTGTCTTCCCCCTAAGACTGTAAGCTTCTTGAGGGCAGGAAATGTCTTTTGTTTCTTTTTGTATCCTTAGTACAGTGCTTAGCAAATAGTAAGCACTTAATAAATATTAATTGAATTGAATGAAATGAAATGTGTGTGTGTGTGTGTGTGTGTGTGTATGTGTGTGTGTCTAGGGAGATTCCAATTCATTATGGGAGACTGCTTTCTTGGTGTACACTGTCATCACTTGAAGGTCCTGAGTTCAAGCCTCAGATGGGACATTTTTATTGAAAGGTGACATGGTCTAGCAGAAGGTGTATTTGGTGTCATAAGTTTGTTGTTGTTCAGTTGCGTCCAACTCTTCATGACCCTATTTAGGGTTTTCTTAGCAAAGATGCTAAAGTGGTTTGCCATTTCCTTCTCCAGCTCATTTTACAGATGAGGAAACTGAGGCAAACAGAGTTACGTGACTTGCCCAAGATCACACAACTACTAAGTGTCTTAGGCTAGAATTGAACAAGAGAACATGAATCTATTCATTGAGCCAGAAGATCTGGTTTCAAATTCCAGCTCTGCCACTTATTAGCTATGTGACCTTGAATCACTTTCCCTTTCAGAATTTACTCATCTATAAAATGAGGGCCTTGAACTGAATGACCTCATTTAGCTCTAAATCTTGTGAGTTCGCACCCTTCAATTAAAAAACAAACAAACAAGCAATGGGAATGACAGTCTTGTTTTGGGTCCTCAAGGGAGCCAAATACCACAGAGGGAGTGCCAGACCTAGGGAAGATCTAGGTTTGGGGGACTTTCAATGAAGCATGTGCAGGCACTGTGTAGCCTTGGGTAGACAGAATTTGATTGCATACCTACCATTTTACTACTGATAATTTTGTATCTCTTTCACTTGAAGTAAAACCTAGAAAAACACACAGTGGACTGGACTGTATGTCACAAGTGGGAAGGTAATTAAGCAACTTGTATGAGTTGATGCTGAGTGAAATTAGTAGAATCAAGAGAACAATGTTCACAATGACCACAACTTAATTAAATGATCACTAGAAGGAAGATGAACTCGGAATAATTGAAAAACCAGTGAAGGTTCCCAAGAACAGATAATGAAATGACTCTCTGTTCTCATAACGACGATAGAGGACTGGTAGCAAAGAATATTACCTCCAATGTTACATGCTCTCAACTGGATTTTGTTGTCAATTGGTCTTCTTTGTTATAAGGGGGGGGGGAGGGCTATTGAAATGACCTTGATGTAAGGACAAAAAGGCATCAATCAAATGTGTCGGATATTTTTTAAGTGAGGAAGAGAAACCCCATCAGCCACTCACTAGATATATGTCTATGGAGAAGTCATTAGCTCCTCTGAACCTCAGTTTCTACAGCTGTAAAATGAGGACAATCGCAGATATAGTACCTACTTCACATGACTGTTGTAAGGCTCAATGAGATATCATAAATATGTGTGTTGATAAATATGTGCACACGTGTTTATACACACAATAGGTATATAAGCAAACCACATATATATTATTTTCCAAACTTCCTAGCGTTATATCATTTGTAATTATTATTTTTATTATACTATATTATATATTTTATTATATTATCTTATATTTATTATTATTATCATTACTAAGGGTTTCTGGGCCAACTCTAAATTAAAATGCTCAAAAGGTTGGTGTGATCTGCAAGGCCTAAGTCCTGAAGCTGGATCTCCTTCAGGAACTCTGTAATGAGAGCAGAGGGAAGCAGAATGAAGGAGAGGCCCTGAGGAACTAACTAGTCTAGGAAGGCTTCCTGGAGGTGGGGAGCTGTGAAATACGAACTCAGACTGGAATTCCAAGGAAGATTAGTTAACGCATGAGGTATTGAGGTGGATGTAAGTGAGCATGCATTTTTTCTTGGGGTAGCATATCAAAGGATGTCTGTTTTGGTTTCCTTGCTCTTTGAGTCCCTGACTCTCTCCCCCCATGTTCCCCTTGCCAGGCTCACCTGCTTTTCAGACCATTCAAATCCTTGTAAAACTGCACATCATTTGGGTCAAACGTGGTGAGCTGGTGATTTTTCATGTCAGCAAAGGCATAGATGAGGTGAGTGCAAAGGAAGGGGTCCACATTCTTGGGGAGGAAGGCTGCCTGGCCAGACCTATATTGGGACCAGTTGGTGAAGTAGCAGACCAGCTTAGCAGCGGAGCCTGATATGGGAAAAGATGAAAGATCCAATAGAAGTGAGAGAGAGGGAAAGTCTACCTGGGAACTCTTCCCCTGGAAGAGGATGGAAAGAGGGAGGGGTGGGGGAGAAGCGATCGATTGTGTCCTTGGTCTTTGGACCCCAGAACTGGGTTGGGGGATGAAATGAGCACCTTCGCCTCTTTAAGACACATTTTTGTGTGATCTAATGGAAAGAGTGCTGTACGTGAATATCGTAGGAAGACCTGGGCTTAAACATTGTTTCTGTCTTTTAGTATTTATGTAACCTCAGGCAAGCCAGGTAAGTCTTCTGGCCCTCCATTTCTTCTTGTGCCAAATAAGGGGGTCCGGCTAGATGATCTCTAAGGTTCCTACCAGCTCAAAATCTATGATCCTCTGACTCAGAGGGATGTTAGGGTCAGAAATACTTCCAAGATTCCCTGGGAGATGGTTAGTGAAAAATTGATTCTTTTCTCCATCCTTTCTTTTCTGACTGGAACAGAAGACCAAAATACTGAGGGGGCAAGGGTGATGAGACTAGCAGAGGGCAGTCCTAGCTAAGAACCTTAGCCAGAGCGTTTGAGTGACATGAGGAAGAAAGGACTTTCAAAAAAAGAGTGGGAAGTTGGACTCTAAGAGCTAAGACAACTTGAGGCCAACTCTGCAAAACTGCTACTGATCCATGGCTCCTGAAGCAAGGAATAAGCACAGATGGGGATTCCTGACTGAAGGGAGTTAACATTGGTAATTGTCAATAAGGTTGATTACCCAACTGGATGCAGGGGGGAAAGAGAGCTGCACATGGAATCAGGGAACGTGGGTGCAAATCCTGACCCTGACACTTACTAGCTGTGTGACCCTGCACAAGTCACTTCAGTCTTTAAGGGGTTCATTTCCTCCATAAAGCTGGGTTACCATTTTACTGGATTATTGTAAAGAAGGTACTTTGTAAACTCTAAAGCAACACAGAAATATTAGCTGCTGTTGCTGTCACACAACATCAAAGGGAGGTCAAAAAAGAAAATGAGAATTTGAAGGAGGAAGCTGCAGGATTTAGATTTCTGCTTTCTTCTTTTTTCTGGGTTTCTTTCTTTCAAATTAGTATTTTACAGAGGACCAGTTCATGAACACTGATATTTAATAAAATAATTTATTTACTTAGGAAGGAAGGAAACAAATATTCATTAGGCGTCTACTCTGTGCCAGGCACTGTGATAGGTGCTTTATTACCTCACCCTACCTTGTGAAGTAGATGCTGTGTGATGAACCTCATTTTACAGTTGAGGAAACTGAGGCAGACAGAGGTTAAGTGATCCAGGGTCACAAAGTAAGAGTCTGAGGTCAAATCTGAGGTCAGGTGTTCCTGACTGGTGACTCAGAACTCTGTCTGCTGTACCACCTAATTGTCTCATTTAGAAAAATTATTCTTGGAATGCAGCACAGGGAGAGAACTATATAGTTCACATTTCTATATGAGCTTCCATTTTGCAAAGTTGTTTCTTCACAATAACCCTTTAATGTAGGTTCAGTGTCCCCATTTTACAGATGAAGAAACAATTTCAGATAAGGTAAGTAACTTGATTCAGTTAAGTCAATCAATGACAGGGAGAGCTTGTTGTTCAGTCATTTCAGTTGTGTCCAACTCTTTATGACTCCATCTGGGGTTTTCTTGACAAAGGTACTGAGGTGATTTGCCATTTTCTTCTCTAACTCATTTTACAGATGAGGAAATGGAGGCAAGCAGGATCAAATGATTTACCCAAGATCATACAGCTAGTAAGTATCTGAGGCCAGATATGAACTCAGGTCCTCTTGACTCCAGCCCCAGTGCTCTATCCATTGTATGGCCTGCCCTATGGCAAGAGTAACACTTGAATCCAAACTGACCACAAATCCTTCACCCATGTGCTCTCAAATGTTGCCAATCAACACATCTATACCAAAGCATTTGTTAGGTTCTCACTAAGTACCAGGTACTGTGTGCCGAACACTGGGGACGATACCAAGAAAGACAGAAACAGACCCTGTCCTCAAGGATCAATTAGTCTAAGACAAAAGCAGAATAAGATAATTGGGCTAGGTGATGGGAGACCTGGGTCCCATTCACAGTTTTCCCATAGGACAGTACTATTGGTCAACTTATCCAGTTTAGAGAATAGTTATTGGGCCAGTTTGGTAGGAAAGCAAACTACGTAGATACAGAAAGGAGAATCACGTGAAATCAATGCAGAAAGCTCCTGGAGGGTAGTTTCCTTTTTGTCTTTGTGTCTTTGTCTAAGCACATGCCTGGCATATATAGAACAGCAGATTCTTGTTTAAATGAATGGGTAGAATTGAAATGACTCTGACTGTGATGGAGTCATTTTATCCCTCCATCACTTATCGGAGGCTCATCCATCCTCCTGCCCTTGCCCCAAGAGGTGCACAATCTTTTGGCCAAGGTGGAGAATTTGAAGTTCTGTAAGACTAGGGACAGGGCATCTAGATGGTACCATAGTGCACTGGGCACATACTGCACATAGAACACTGGGCTTGGACTCAGGAAGACTCATCTTGAGTTCAAATCCGGCCTAACACACTTACCAGCTGCGTGACCTTGGGCAAGTCACTTAACCCTATTTGCCTAATTTTCCTCATCTGTAAAATGAGCTGGAAAAGGAAACAACAAACTGCTCCAGTATCTTTGCCAAGAAAACCCCAAATGAGATCACTGAAAAATGACAACAACAATGATAAAAGTGGGGAGAGAGGGAATTGGAGCAGGAGAAATGAAATGTGAAAGCCATCAGCAGGGAATGTAAAGAACCTTAATCAGAACTCAGGACTCAGTGAGGCTTGAATCACTTGTGCTGCCTGCTAGCTCTGTTTCTGAGATGGCTGCTAAGTCCATTTCCTTTCCTTTTCTGGGGGAAGGAACAGATGTGCTGTCAGACCTTGGATTACTCATTCAGCCTCTCTGCCTCTGCCTTTGCTAATAAGGGATCATCCCTCATTCCCCTCTCAGAGCAGTTGAGAAACTGAGTAAGATCACATAAGCAGACAAAGTGGACTGAGCTCTTTGGAGAAAAGTCTCTGTAGAAATGCATTAAAGGAACTGTCTGATTTTTTCTTTGTATTGTTGATGTGGTGCTTAGAGATCTCAGGAAAAGGGGTGACAGAAATCATCTACTTACTGCATTGAAGCAACAACAGAAGAATCAAACCTAAAACAACATAAAAGAGAGAAAATGAGTAAGGGGCGGGGGAAGAGCAAGCCAGAGACAGACAGACACACAGAGAAAGACACAGAGAGAGAGAGAGAGACAGACAGACAGAGAGACAGATAGACAAAGAGAGACAGAGAAAGACAGAGACAGAGACAGGGAGACAGAGACAGAGAGAGAGAAATTAGGAGATGATCAATGAGGAGTTGAATGACATGGTGTAGCCTGATGGAAAGACCCCCAGACTTGGTGTCAGAAGATTTGAGTTTAAACAGCTGTGCTACTTATCACTTGTGTGACCTTGAGCATTGGCTCTCCGTTTCCTCATCTATAAAACAAGGGATTAATTGATCTCTAAGGGACTGTCACTCACTCAAGATCACACACAGAGTGAATGACAGAAGAAACACTTGAACACAGAGCTGTCCTCTGAATCCAGATCCAGGGCTTGTTGCATTTCACATTTCTTCGAGCAGGAACAAGAACCTGACTTCAAGGGTTGTGAGCAGCCCCTTAATTAGCAGTCATAATCGAGTCTTTCTCAGCTTGAGGCAAACAGGATCGAATGACTTACCCAGGGTCATAAATATCTGAGGCCACATTTGAACTCAGGTCCTCCTGATTCCAGCCCCAGTACTCTATCCATTGGCCTTCTCCCCTCTAGTCTCTTAACCCTCCTGCTCACCTTGGTACTGACTCACCTGTCCAGACTGCTGCTCGTCCCATGTTGGCAGCTCAAGCCCCTCTCTGCTGATGATTTCTATCCTCTCAAAGTACTGTTCCTTTTTATTGGTGTCTGTACTTCCCTGGCCCAGGTATGTTGAAATCAGAAAGACCAGCGGTGAGATGAAAAGCTGGAGGAGGCCAGGAGCTAAATGGCAGTGATTGGGCAAAGCCTTGACACAATGACCTTTGGCAATCTTCACTTCTCCAGAACTATCAAAGACAGGGCTACCAACTAATGCCAGCTGCGGTTGGTATTGCCAAACGGAATATGTGTGGGGAGGGAGTGATGGTAAGAGAAGGATAGTTTCTAAACATTCTGCCAAGTAAGAGAGACACAGTGTGTGTGTGTGTGTGTGTGTGTGTGCGTGTGTGTGAGTGCACGTGTGTGTGTGTTCTTTTGGCTGAAATAATAGGTAGCACAAGTGGAAAAATAATTGGGCTGGATGTCAGAAAATGTGAATTCTTGTCCCAAATCATCTCCTTGGGGAAGTCATTTCATTTCTTTGGTTCTCAATTTCCTCCTCTGGAAAAGGAAAGGGAGAGGGCCATCTGGGTGATTTTGAGAGTTCCTTGCAGCCCTAAAATTGTACAAGTTTGAGACTCTGTGGAAGGAGCCTTGGTGTCTACTGGCAAGCCAAGAGGTGAAGCTGGAGGGTGTGCTCGGAATTTGCTAGAGCAGGGGTTTTAAACTTTTTTTTTATGAGTGTCACAAACCCCTTTGGAAGTTTGATGAAAACTATAGGGCTCTTTTTCAGAATCATGCTTCAAAATGCATAAAATAAAATACAAAGTATTCTGAAAGAGACCAATGCTTTTTAGAGTTATCTAAATTTTTTTAAAAAAATCAAGATCACAGACCCCCGAATAAAGATCCTGGTGTTAGAGTGACATTTTGGAGGGCAGCATCTTTAGGCAAACTGACCGTAAATAAAATAGCGTGAAATCAACTCAGAGTTAGGTGAGTTCCCCCATTTACATGCCATCTCTTTACTAGCTATGTGATCATGGGTCAGCTCTCCAAATCCTCTGATTTTCTTATTTGCAAAATGGGTATAATTGTTCTAGACTCACATGGTCATTTTGAGGATCAGATGAGATAGCATTTGTAGAGTGCTTTGCAATACTCAAAGGGACTTATCAGTATCAATAATTTTAACCTCTCCAACCCCTCCCCCCATGGCATGTGGGCAAGAGGGCAAGATGCCATGGACTACTCCAAATGAAAAGTTTTTTTTTCCCCCTGACTCTCTCCTTATGCCAGACTGACTCTAGTAGAGACATATCAATTGAGGCTTTACTCTCTCCCTTCTTTGTCACCCCTCCCCATCCTTGAGTTGCCAGTGTCCAAGTGTTCAGTGTCTATAAACTTTACTCAGCTGGTTGTCAGAGAAACATAATATTTGGATGCTTGTGATATTCCCCTCCCTTCTAAAAAGGGGTCAGCCCCTGCTTCTTTTTCCGTCACTTGGTACTTTCCTTAGAAGGACCCCGCACTGAGGCTTCCAGCAGAGAGTCATAGATTCTTTAAATGTTCTAAGCTTCAAGGAGTGTGTGTACTTGGGGGAGAAACTGGAAGAACAGGAGGAGTAGAGGTCAAAGGGACTAAAGATGTTTGGGCTGTAGGAAGAAAACCTCTTGAAAACTAGGCAAATATTCTTCCCTTGACTTATAGAAGTAGAACAGGCCAGTCAGGGTGGCAGAGAGCCTTCGTCAGTCCCTCCTTCCTTCCCCATCCAAGCCCCCAACTATAGAATCCCAGATGTCTGTGAACTGCGTAGTGGTGCCAAGGAGGCTGCCTTAGAACACTGCAAAGCAATTTATAACGAATAACTCATTCAAATCTCACGACAACCCTGGGAAGTAGGTACTATTGTTTACTATTTCCCAAATGAGTAAAGTGAGGCAGGCATGTTGCAAATTGCTCAGACTCACATGGTGAATCTCTGAGGCAAGATTTGAACTTGGGTCATTGCGACTCCAGGTCCAGCCCTCTACTCACTGCAGCACCTAACTGACTCTCACATTAACCTAGTTGAGTTTATTATTATGTACTGTCTCAAAGATTCAGAATGCTAGGGCTGGAAGGAATGGGTGAAATTACCTACTGCCACATATAGATGAGGATATTGAAACCTAGAGAAAGAACTGATTTGCCTCAAGTCGCACAGTGAACTAATGATAAAGGGAAAATTAGAACCCAGTCCTCCCAGTGAAATGAATAGCATAGGCATTAGTAGAAGGAGTTCCCCATCCCAGTGAAATCACAGGTGCAGTGCTTACCCTAAACACACAATCTCTTTCCATTTAGCATTACATATGGAACTAGGACATAGGACAGATGGATTTGTATCCATCTGGATAAGGAAAGGGAGAGTTAAAAGAAGGAGTTGCTAATTGGAGAAGGCGTGCTTAGGACATCTGTCATGATGGTGGTATAGGGAAAGATGAAGATAAACTTAATTGCTCTCATAACTTTGCCTCAGATTAGTCTGTTGTGGGGCATCTAGCCTGTATACCAAAATGGCTTTTTCCATAGAAGAAGCTCGAGGCACAGGAGAAGGAATACTCTAGTGAGTACCAGGAAATTTATGGTTTTGGTTCTGGGGGAGTATTAAAGATGGAATAAATTTTTCTTGACTACCAAGGAGGAAAAGAAAGCTTGGGCCATCTAAGCAAAAGCATTGTGATCCTTTTGGAAAACATTATCTGAGCTGGAAACTGGGGACTCCTTGACCTCTCTCAGTCTCTCAATCACACAAACTCTGCCCTTCACTCTTTTTGTGACCTTTGGTTTCTTCACCCAACCCTCTTCTGCCATCTCCCTGATTTTAGTTTCATTTGTCTAAACAAAACCTCCAACTCCTCCCCAGCCATTTTAATGATTCACTCACTTATACCTTAGGATCATTTGCCCCCTTGATGCTGCAATGTTCAACTTTATCCCTAGTGCCTAGGACCGTACCTGGCACATAATGAATTAGGCATTTAATAAATGCTTTTTGATTGACTGATCACTTATTAACCACCAGTAGATTGGAGATTTCTACAGGTTTTTTCCAATTGTATTCCTAGGCTACTGAGAATTTCTGGAGAAAAATCACAAAATCAAGCTATTTTTTATCCACTTAAAATTTATGGTGTATGTAATCTCAGCTAGATCCTTACTGATTTTCTGAAAATCCTCTGGAACATTCACTCAGCAACTCCCTAGTCCATTCACTGTAAAAGCTGTTTTCCTCTCTATAAAAGTCCTCAACTGCACACCTTCCATCCTGTCAGGGCCCCTCCCCAAGACTACTCCTCTTTTTGCTCCTTTCTTCTATTCTTATTAGGGGACAGTTTGTTTTCCAGGGCTAAGGCACAGTAAACAAACTGCGTCCTGAGCTTGGCATAGCAACAGTCCTTTGCTGTTGGATGAATTCTGCTACAACTAAATCACCGAATTGGCTCAAACCAAGCCCATGTGGTCCTTGAACTTGGGCAAGTATGTGCAGGAACCACATTCTGGTCATGAAACCCTGCTACGAATAAAATTATTGTCAGGAGTCAAACTGGGCACATTATTGCTGTTACACTTCATGGTTGCCTTTACACTTTCCTACTTGATTCTGTGCCTTGTCACAACTATATGTATCAAGGCTTAGCCTCATTGCCTTGGGTCTCCTTGCATGAATGTCTAGTTTTTTCTCCTTCAATGGAATAAAGAAACTTTTGGGGTAATAACTTCTATCAGCTCTTTGGTATTTTCAGGGTTAACAAACCTCTATTTAAAACAGATAACCTCGGTTTTCTAGTTCACAAAGAAGCCTGAGACCATTGGATGAGAACTTTTTCAAATCCCCTCCATGTCTGCATTTGTTACTGCCCTTCTCCTCACTTCCTCCTTCCCTTCTGTCACAGAATAAGTGGCATCTCCGCTCCTCACCCCTCTGTCTATATTCCTGACCCCCTTTCCTCCTGCCTTTTCCAAGAACTTGTTTCAGCAATCTTCTTTTCTTTCTCATGTGCGCAATTTCTGTCTTTTAAAATTTTTTCCAAAACTTCCTAATTCTGCCTGATCTCTATATCAGTTCATCCCTTTGCTACCAAACTTCAGAGGAGAGGGGGGAGAAAAGAACCTGATCTTTAACCATTTCCTCATCACTCAAACCTCTCCAAAGACTCTTGTAACCTGGCTTTTTCCTCCACAGCTCTCCTGAAACTACTTTCTCAAAGATCACGAATAACTACCTAGTTGTCAAATCCAATGGCCTGTTTTCATGGTCTATATTTCCCCAACATCTTTGGAGCATTTAACACTGTTGATTTCACCCTTTTTCTAGATACCTTTTCCTCCATCAGACTTAGGCACTCTACTCTCAAAACTTTGTTCCTACCTCTCTAATTTTTTCTTCTCAGTCTCCTTAGCATGCAGTCCTAGATTTAGAAAGGACTTCAAAGTTGACCTAATCCAGTGAGTTCCTGAGAAACAACTTTTTCTACATCTCTTAGAAGTGATCAACTTCTGCTTATATATTGTTAATGATAGAGAAATTAGTATTTTCCAGGGTAATCTCTTCCGCTTTTGGACATCCTAATCCTACATGGCCTCCACTGTTCTCACAATTCAGCTTTCCCTTCTCTTGAATCTGCTCAGATATTTCAACATCTTTCTTTAAATGTGATATCCTGGATTGAATACAATATTACAAACACCGTCTGAATAGGGCAAAGTAAAAGCTAGACTCATCTCACTTTTTGAATGAATGAATAAATGAAAAAGCATTAAATGTTATGTGCCAGAAACTGTGTTAAGTGCTGGGAATACAAATCTAAGGAAGCTAAACAACTCCTACCCTCAACAGACGTACAGCTGGGAGGCTGACGCAAGAAGAAAGCACCCAAGAAAATTCAGCTATAAACACTAAGAGGGCAGAAACTGTTCAGTTTTTGTCTGTGTTCCCAGTGCCTAGTGCCTAGTCAGGCCCTTTAAAATGAATATTATTAAGTTTAATGAGACACCAGGTAGATAATTCAGAGGATATTTAACTCAGCAAACATTGAGTAAGGCATTTACTATGGGTAAGACACAATGCTAGGCTAGGGGTGCAAAGATACAAGATAGGCTACGCTCTCATGGTGTCAAGAGTGGAGGTGGTAGTGAGGGCACACACACACACACACACACACACACACACACACACACACGCCTCCCCCTCTCCTCCAATCCAAATACACACAAGGACCACTGGAATGTCTCAAGGAAAGGACCATGAACTTCATGGGGTTTTAAGTGTCTTTGGAGTGTACTGTCTGGAAATTCCCTAAGACTTTTGAAATCACCAGAATATCTCTCCCTAGCCTTTTTCTAACTGCCTTTTCATTTTCACTGCAAGGTCACTTCTTCTGAGAAGTCTTCTAATATTACCCTGGAAAGGCTCTTGAAATGATTAGAATGGATCTTGATGGGTCATCTTTCATATCTAGCCTGGAGGAACTTCTGCTGGATCCAGGCCTCAGGCATTGAACTGCTTTCCTGTCCCAGGCAGACTGCATGGACAGAGTTTACTCCTAAAGAGAGCTTCCCTTTCATCAGACTGAGTTAGGCTTCCTTTTCTTATACTCATTGGTTTGTTAAGTGTCTCTATTTCAGGGTCCCAGGAGGTTTTAAATTATAGTTGATTATATTATGGCTAGGGCAGCTAGGTGACCAGTAGATAGAGTGCTGGTCCTAGAGTCAGGAAGACACATCTTTCTGAGTTCAAATCTAGCCTCAGATATTTCCTAGCTGTAAGTAATTTTACTCAGTTTCCTCCCCTCTGAAATAAGCTAGAGAAGGAAACGGCAAACCATTCCAGGATCTCTGCCAAGAAAACCACAAATGGGGTCACGAAGTATTGGACACAACTGAAAATAGACTGAGCAACAATAATATGATGGTTTATAAACTGAGAGATTCCCCAAAACAGAGGAAATAAAAAGAGGTACCTAGTGCATGTTATAAATCAGGTTTAGGACAGATAGTTTTTTCCTACACACAAAAAGAAATGTTTGGCTCTGAAGTCTCACATGGCAGGATTCAGTAACATCTTGTAGCCATTCTTACAGCCTTCTAGGAGGCTATTATTTAAACCTCATCAGAACATCTAGCAGTTTTGCAAGGTTTCCTCAGGCATTTTACATTTGATTCTAGGCCCAGTTTTGCCTGGTCTTCTCCTTGTGGGTGGCCCAACTTCACCGAGAGTACTTGAGGGGACTCTTCTCCTGCTGTTATTCAACTCTAAATTTTTTGAACTGAAAAGGCCCCCGGACTTAAGAACAGGAAAGAACAGACAAAGGAACCTGAGGCTACCAGGGGCCCAGGTACACACTTGCTTAGTTGTGATCACCTTACACTAGCTGCCATGTGGACCCATGATACCCGGGTAGGTCTTTCCCTGTCCCTCACTGGAGTCATTTGGAAAGTTGAAGCCAAGAGACAGCCAACCTACAACTATCTCTAAACAGATGTTATACCTCACTGCCCTGCCACTGTCATGGGACACAGAGGACAAAGGGATTGCTCAAATTTTATCCCATCACCTTAAAACATGTAGTTCTTTCAGAGCTGGCACACCACATAGACGGAAGCAATCAGGAAGTATGTCATCCTAAAAGACCCAAGCAATTAGTCACCATGTCCTTGAAGTCTCTGGAAGTTTCTGGGTTGGTAGTTAGGCAATGGATAGAGAGCTGGACCTGGAGTAAGAAAGCCTGAGTTCAATCTCTACTCAGTCATTTACCAGCTGTGTGACCCAGGACAAGTTATTAAACCCCTGTCTGCCTAGACTTCCTCACATGTAAACTGGGGATGATAATAAAGCTTACCTTCCAGGGTTATTATAAGAATAAAATGAGACAATGTTTGGAAAACGCTTTGCCAGCTTTAAAGCACGATGGAAATACTAGCTACCCCTAGGATAATTTTTATTATTGTTACCATGATTATTATTTCCAGAGGAGCTCTGGTACGCTCCACACGTATTTTCTCATCAGAGTCCCACAACAACCCACTGAGGTAGATTTTAGTCGCTCCATTTTATAGGAAAGGAAATTAAGGCTAAGGGAGATTGAGGGACTGTGTACACATAGTTAGAGAAAGCAGAGGGAGCATTTGGATTCAGGTCTTTCTGACTTGAAGCATGCTATCTGTCCTACCACACATATTCCTTCTTCCCCTTCCTGCCTCAAAACGTTGCTCTTCCCCACCCCCGTGTGTACAAGCCTTGAGAAATTGGTTTTGAGGATATTTAATCTATTTCTATGAGTTCCTCATTCAGTCATGGGGCAAGCAATTTTCAAAAACAATTCCATTGCAAAAGTTCTCTATTGCTGGCGGGAGAAAATGTCCCCACCCACACTTCCTCATAATTCCCCTTTCCACCCGTTACCATCCATCCTTATGAAACTTCTCTCTGGCTTCTCAAAATAGTAGTTTCTATAGGAACCAAAATGTTCAGATTTAATTAAATTCAATAAGTATTCATTAGGGCAGGCACTGTGTTAGGGAACACAAAAACCAAACCCTGCCATCAAGGAGCTTCTACTTACTTGGAGGGAATGATGAGCCCAGAGAAGTAAATGAAAAAGGTCTCAAATACTGAAATGAATTTGTGACATTCCCAAGGTAAGCATTCCCTCCAATGACACAGGCTGCGCCACCATGCCTGCTCATCCTCTCTGAATCCTGTTCATATCTCCCTACAAGATTCATCACAGGATCTACCCAGAGCACTGGGGAGATTTCTCAATTTCTCTTGACATTTTTGGGTTATGGAGTTTGGCTGAAATGGAGAGAACACATTGATTTGGAAAGACAGGTTGTTGTCAAATTGTGAGGGAATCTAAATATAAAGGGCAGCTAGGTGAAGTAGTGGATAGAGCGACAGGCCTGGAGTTAAGGACACTTGTCTTCCTAAATTCAAATTCAGCTTTAGCACTTACTAGTTGTGTGACCCCGGGCAAATCACTTAACCTCTGTCTGCCTCAGTTTCCTTATCTGTAAAATGAGCTGGAGAAAGAAATGGTAAACCACTCCAATATCTCTGCCAAGAAAACCCCAAATGAAGTCACTGAGAGTTGTGTGTGTGTTTGTACTTCATTGACAAAGAAGAAGAGCTAGACACAACTGAAAAATAATTGAACATCAACAATAACCCCTTTGTGTACTCCTCACCCTGAAAGTTCATTCCACATCTGAATTTCTCAGATAGGGAGTATTATCTTCATGAGTTCAAATCCAGCCTCAGGCTTAGCCTTGGGCAAGTCACTTAACCTTGCTTATATCAGGGTCCTCATCTGTAAAATGAGCTGGAGAAGGATATGGCAAACCACTCCAATATCTTTGCTGAGAAAATCCCAAATAGGGTCATGAAGAGTTGGACAGGACTGAAAGATGACTGAACAACTAAATGTAAAACAGAAGAAGAGCCTGGGTTTTATCTGGGAGAAAACAGAGAGTTGCTTAAGTTTTTTGGTCAGGGAATAACATGGCCTCATCAGTGCTTTAGGAGTCTTGATTTGGCAGCTATGTAAAGCATGAATTGAAAAGAGGAGAAAATGAAACCGGGAAGATCTATTAGGAGACAATCATTCAAGTGAAGCAATAAGGACCTAAATCAGTGTGGTGGCCTGTGAATGGAGAGATGAGGACTGATGGAAGAGAGTCTGTGAATCTACCGGGCTCCAAGGAGGCCCAAACAGGTGAAGGTGGACTAGGGGAGAAAACAAATCTGAGGGAATGTTTGGTCCTACTTTGCCCTGGCCATGTGACCTAGGCTGAGTTCCTTAAACTGTCTGACAGTGGTTTCCTTCTTCCCCATACTCAAGCCCACTCCTGGTTCCCTGGACGAATGAGGTGAGTTTACTGAGGAAAGATGCCTAATACTAGTCCAGGCATTTATGACTAAGGGAATTTCCCTGTTGGGGATTATTTCAGGGGGTAAGGCAAATCTTTTCAGGAAGGCTTCATCATAGTCCTTATCAAGAGGCCAGCAGTTCTCATCAAGAGATCAAGAGCCTGAGAGATCTCCAACAGAAAGAAGAATAAAAGAATGATTTAATCAGGCATTGGGAGGGACGTCAGAGCTGATGGCATCCCAACAGCCACCTGAAGCAGGAGTCCCTGCTGCCACATCTTCAACAAGTGGTCATCTAACCTCTGGAAGACCATCAAGGACAGGGAGCTCATCACTTCTGCAGTCAGTCGATTCCCATGATCCGTGGCACGTTGCTAGACACCTAAAAGTATACAAAAGTGGCAAGGCAACAAGTGTTTTATTAAGTGCTTACTAAGCGTTATGTAACTTTCCTTTTACTGAGTAATCTTTAGTCCTGTCTGACTCTTCGTGATCCCATTTGGAGTTTCCTTGGCAGAGATACTGAAGTGGTTTGCCATTTCCTTCTCCAGCTCATTTTATAGATGACCAAACTGAAGCAGACAAGGTTAAGTGACTTACCCAGGGTCACCCAGGTGGTAAATGTCCAGGGTCAGACTCAAATTCAGGAAGATGAGTCTTTCTAACTCCAGTCCGAGTGCTCTATCCCCTGTAGCACTAAGCTGACCAGCTTTCCCCCATTGCTACTGATATTGGTCTTCTCCCTCCCCTGTATCCCCTAAAGAACAATAAAAATTCTACAGTTTGTTATTTTATCTTTTCCCTCAAATCCTCTTTCCCCAACTTCTGTTAAGAAGCACCTTAGGAGTTAGTCTCCATCCTTCCCTCCTTTATCCAATCAGTTGCATTTTGTCAATTTTACTTATCCAACTTCTCTCAAGTCTGTCCTCTCTTCAGTCCTGATGCCAGCCTTCATCATCTCTCACCAGGACAGCAGGAATAGACTCCTAATTGGTTTTCCTGCCTCCAGCCTCTCTTCTCTCTCCAATCCACCCTCCACACAGTTGCTAAATGTATACTCCTAAAACATAGGAGTCTTGCCCATAGGTGTAAACAGCACCTTTCATTAGGGTGTGCAGCCAGGGAAAAAAATTAAGATGAGCTTTTATCAAATACACATAAAGAATGTTATTTTTACTCATCAAAAAAAAAACCTGAAAAAAACTTTAAATTTGTTTTTAAAAATAACAACTAATGACTTTAAAAAAAAAAATAGAGACTTTGCTAAGGGTTTCTTTTTATCCAACTCTTTTCTTTACCCTTGCCTTAAAATACAGAATTCAGTCTGATTTTTTTGGCTGAAAAAAAGCATCTTTCCATCTGGAACCTGTTCTCCATCCTCGTACTTTTCCATGAAATACTGGCAAAGGAATTTAAGGCAACTAGGTGGCACAGTGCTAGAGCTCTGAACTCAGAGTCAAAAGACTAGAATTCAAATCTATCCTCAGGCATGTACTAGCTCTCTGACCCTTGGGCAAGTCACTTACCTGCTGCCTGCCTCATTTTCCCTATCTGTAAAATAGAGCACCTACCTCTCAGCGCTGTTGTGAGGATAAAATGAGATAATGGTTGTAAAGTGCTTTGCAAACATTAAAAATGTTAAATAAAACTAACTATGATAATGGTGATGATTAAAGACTAGAAACCAGCAGCATATATTTTTTTTTTTATTTTAACTTTTTGGCTTTCTTGACCTGTATCAGTCTAAGCTAGGGACACAGGCTTGAAGTTGAGCCATGGAAAGCAAAGTGATCGGAGAGCCAAAGGATGAAGGGATGGAGGGTCTGACTCCAGTTGATTTTTCCTTGATACAATTGTTTCACCTGAAGGCCTAAGGAAAGATGTTGAGGGGCCTGGGCATGGTACTGGGGTAAGAAAAGATCCACCAAAGAAGACGTGCTTTTAAGATGTTGGAAAAGAGTCCGAGTAAAAGGAAATAGAGAAAGAGATGTAAATGCACCAGGGGTCTCTGGAGTTTGGGAAAACAACTTCCTCCCAATAGGCCCCAGATCCTGGACAGCTCCCCAGAGGGGAGTGGCCTGTTGGTACTTCAGGATGTATCTGGGTACCCCCCTAAAACCTTAGACCCTGTGCACTCTGAAGTCCATGGATTGAAGGAAGGGTCCCTGCCCAACTTCCACTCAATGACTGGTTTTGGACACTCCTGGCTTACAGTGAATGTCAATTGTAACAGTTTCTCTTCCAGATAACAACCCTGAGGTTCCATTTATCTATTTATATTCTGTTTTATATTAAAGAGGCCATTCCCTCTGACTGCCTTTTAAAGAGGCCTATTCACTGAATGGGCATTATCTCACGTTAAGTGAGTATCTGAAAAGGCCTTAGCCTAAGGGGCCAGGGTCTCCTATTGCATCCTTGGCCATCTCCAGTCATCCTGATGAATATCTGGTCACTGGATCCAGATGGCTCAGGAGAAGAAAGTGAAGCTGGTGACCTTGCACAGCCCTCCCTCACTCAAAACAAAGTCAAGTGTAAGTCATGTCATCATTTCTCTGATGTCGTGGTCCTCTTTGAAAATGAAGGACAAACATAACAACAACAAGGTACCCCTAGAACACCCTCTGGGTCTGACCACATCAATCTTATATTCATGAAACTTCCCTGGCTTTTAGGAGGAAGTGCAAATGCTTCTGCTATATATTTAAAAGACCTTCACCATCTCACTCCAGACTCAACCTTTCCAGACTTATTGCCCATTGCTCTGCTATGGGTCTGCATTCTTGAGTTCAAATATGGCCTCAGACACTTACCAGCTGTGTGGCCCCAGGCAAATCACTTCACCCTGTTTGCCTCAGTTTCCTCATTTGTCAAATGAGCTGGAGAAGGAAATGGCAAACTGCTCCAGTCTCTCTGCCAAGGAAACCCCAAATGGGGTCACAAAGAGTTGGACACAATGAGATGACTGACCATCAACTATGAGCCCTTTGTGTACTTCTCACCCTGGAAGTTCATTCCACATCTGGACCTCTCAGATAGGGAGTACTCTCTGGCTCTGTGACCTCTTCTGTGATTGGCTGGCTCCTCCCAGAACTGCCATCTTAAGGACACCTATGCCAGCCATATCTTCATGCCCCTCCAGGCTGCATGTCTGACTCTCGGACTGCTCCTTGGGCTGGGTACCATCATCTCTTCTCCCTTAACCCCTCCCTCTTCTCATCTTCCCCCATTAGAATGGAACTCCTTGAGGACAGGGACTGCCTTTCTTTCTGCTTGTATTTGTGTAACCGCCTAGTGTATGTTAAGCGGTTAATAAAAGTTAGAAATGTTAATATCCTCTCTTCAAACATCAAATCATTTGCCTGCAGTCCCTTAGCTGGTGAGAGTACAATTCAAACTAGGTCTTCGTACCTCTGGGTTAAAGTTCTTTCCATTATAACACATTGTCTGTCTAAGGTGAAGTCTCTCCTGGCAGGGTTCCTTGTGTCAACTTCCTTTCCTCTTACCAGAATTTCATCATCTCCGTACTTCATGAGGCCCTTTGTGTTTTCAGCTTCTGCTTCTAGGCTCCCTTTTCTCCCATTTCATGACTAAATAAACCACTTTATTTCCATGAGTGTTCTTAGGGCGGGTTAGCTAAGGTCAATCTTGTGATTCTGATTTGGGACTGGAATGTAACACAATTCTCATGGACTATAAAATCTTTACCTAGAATAAGGTTAAAAAGAATACACTTCTTCTTACTAATTCCAATAAAATTGTACTGTTTTCTACCTTCATATTAACTAATACAATGGCAGCATTAGATCGGAAAGAAACCCCTAGACTCCTTGCCAAATGTCTGCCTTGAATGGTGGAAAGATATCTCAGATTCTGCATTCTTATTCTAGTCAAACCCTGAGGTTCACACCAACCAAATATATGATTAAGAGATCCAATGAGGAACTACTGTAAGTGACTTCTTTTACTCTAGAACTGGCAAAAAATGTTATCCAGAAACCCACTGTTGGTAGGAAAGGGGGATCCTTCACCTTAGCTGGTGGCAGTATAGAGTAACCTCTCAACATGATCAGAGACTAGATTTGTGTAGCCTGTAAGACTCTATGTCCCATGAAAACAAGAGCAGAGGACTGCTCCAAAATAAAAAGATTCAGGGTGGTCAGGAAGACTGAGAGAACAACCAGTGTGGTTTGATAGCACTCAGGCTGGTGCAACCCAGGCTCAGGGACTCTGAGTTCTCTAATATTCTGCCCTAATAAAGCCCTGACGATCTAGCAGTCTAAAGCTCCAGGATTCAGAGTGGGCTAATCCCAGGAGGTAAAAGGCATCATAAGAACCCAGGGGACCAAGAACAAAACCGTGTAAGGCAAGATTATACAAAGCAAGACTACTCCACTCAAAAAAACAATGGGAGTGGAGTTTGGCTGTGGCACAAAGCCCCAGTTCAGTAACTAAAACTGAAGATATAAGTAAATCAAAGAAAACTTTAACCATTTCAAAAAAATCATTATAAATTTAGAGATTCCCCCCCACAAGAAGAAGCTAATAACTATAATAACTGTAACCAGAAACCAAAAGAAAAAAAAAAAGATCTTCTGCAGGGACTGTATGAATATCTTGGAAAAATGAAGCAAGAGATTAAAAAAAATTAAATTAACACTCTAGAGGAAATAATTAGAAAAATAAGTAACTTAGAAGAGAAAGTGATAGACTTCAGCCAAGAAATTGGCTTCTTGAAAACCAGAACGACCAAATAAGTCATTGCTTCTATGAGACAGCAAAGGAATCAAGATGATGGAGTAGAAAGATGGATCTGTAGAAGCTCCCCCCCGCCATAGCCCATAAAATACCTGTAAAAAGTGACTAAACAAATTCTAGAGCAGCAGAAGCCACAAAATGACAGAGTGAAAGAGATTTCCAGCCCAAAACAGTCTGGAAGACTGACAGGAAAGGTCTATCACACCGAGCTCAGAGCAGAGCACAGCCCAGAATGGACGCAGCAGGGATAGGAATGGGACAGGCTTCAGGGCGCCATTGGCAGCAGCAGTTCCCAGACTGTTCAACCCACAAACACCAAAGACAGCTTCAAAGGTCAGTGAGAAAGCTGTTTCACCTGAGTGAGAAGGGAATGTGGTCTGGACCCACCAGCAGCAGTCACTGCAGTGGCAAGCATCCATTTTTGGAGCTCTCCACTTAAAGACTCCTAGGGAATTGAGCAGCTGAATCTCAGCCCTGAATGGCTGTCCTGGGTTGAGGAAGAGTGCTGGGGGTGGAGCTGGGGGTGGCTTTGGAGAGGGAACCCTGCTGACAGATCCTAGGCAGAGCAGAGAGCTTCTGGTTGCTCCCAGACCAGAGCACAGGCCAGGAGAGGAGTAAGCTCTTCTCCTTTGATTGTGCCACCTTGGAGGAGCTGAGATCTTATAGGTCCCCAGCATATACCCTATTCCTGACAAAGGCCCAAAAAATCAAGTAACTGGTTGGGAAAATGCCCAAAAAAGAGGAAAAAATAAGACTATAGAAGGTTACTTTCTTGGTGAACAGGTATTATCTCCCATCCTTTCAAATGAGGAAGAATAATGTTTACCATCAAAGGAAGACATAAAAGTCAAGGCTTCTGCATCTAAAATCTCCAAAATAAATATGCAATGGTCCCAGACCATAGAAAAGCTCAAAAAGGATTTTGAAAATCAAGGTGGAGGAAAAATTGGGAAGAGAAATGAGAGTGATGCAAGAAAATCATGAAAAGCAAATCAACAGCTTGCTAAAGGAGATCCAAAAAATGCTGAAGAAAATAACACCTTTAAAAATAGGCTCACTCAATTGTCAAACGAGATCCAAAAAGTCAATGAAGAGAAGAATGCTTTAAAAAGCAGAATTAACCAAATGGAAAAGGAGGTTCAAAAGCTCAATGAAGAAAATAGCTCTCTATGAGATAGCAAAAAGCATTAGAACAGAATCAAAAGATTGAAAATACAGTACAAAAAATTTGATATCAAAGCAAATGGCCTGGAAAGTAGGTCAAGGACAGATAATCTAAGAATCAATGTGCTCCCTGAAAACTATTATGGAAAAAATACTTGGAAATTATATTTCAGAAAAATCCACTGATTACCACCTGACAAAAAAACAACAGGAAAAATTCTGAGAATGTCATAGCCAAAATCCAGAGCTCCCACCTAAAAGAGAAAATACCATAAGCATCCCGAAAGAAGCAATTCAAGTACCAAGGAACTATAGTTAGTATCACATAAGAGCAGACAGTTTCTGTCAGAAAAGAAAGGAAATCCTTGAATCCAATTTTCTTAAAAACAAAAAATATAGACTTACAATCAAGAATAACTTAGACTTCAAAGCTGGTAATAATCTTATGGGAAGTAGAGAAAGAATGGAATGGAACAGAAGACTTTTCAAGCATTTCTGATAAAAAAAAAAGAGAGAGAGAGACTATGAGGAATAGGAACATTGAAACATGAGCACAAGAGTCCAAAAAGGAACCTAGAAAGGAAAATTTATTTGGGTATTTGGGAGAAGTTGTATGATGAGACAATGCAAACATTCTCATAGAGAAACAATGAACAAGTGTCTCTTCAGAGACATCTTCATTAACTTTCCAATGTCTTCAAACACAGGTCCTATGGGATGAATTGCTTCTATGGGTTCCATGAAGGGAAAGAAAAAGGACAAAAGAAGGAATACATAAGTGCACAAAGTACAATGAACAGAATTTGTTATTTCTCAGAATTAGGAGTGTGAGGAGATAAATGAACATAGAAGGGTGGTAGAAGTGGACATCAGATGAATCTCACCCTTATTCAGGGGTATGCTGGGGCCATCTTAAACTGAGTCCTGAGCCCAATTGCTAAATATTCAATGTGAGCATTTACACTTTGGAAATCGGGCTTGATTTTTATTGTTTTGTCCATTGTCTAGATTTTAGAAAAGTGATGGAAAAAATGTTAATAATGCAGACCAAACTAAAATGTCTGTTATAGGTAATTTTCCCCCCAGAGAGCCATTTGTTAAACATTTAGTAACACACACACACACACACACACACACACACACACACACACACACACTACTCTTTGAAGTGAACCAAGTACAATTAAGCACATATACACACAGAGTTTGATATAAAAATACATCAGACTCAACAAGGAAACAAGTGAGAACGGGGGAAGGTGTTAAGAAGGAGGATAATACTGGCAAACTTCCTGATTCTAAAGTTGGGGAAGGGGACAAAAAGGGGGGAAAGGAAAAAAACTAGAATATAAGGGGGGCACCCTTGATTGCCTCTTAGAGAACTGGGGAATGGCTTAATAAATTGTGATATAGGAATCTAATGGAATATTATGATGTCGTAAGAAAAAAGACATGATTTCAGAGAATCTTGGGGAATATGAACTGATGCAGAATAAAGTGAATAAAACCAAGAGAATAATTTATCCAAGGACAGCAACATTGTAAAGAAAAACAACCTTGAAATATTCAAGAACTCCAAGCAATGCAATGACCAACCTTGTCTTCAGAGCACCTATAATGAAGCATGTGCCCTGGACAGAAAGGTGATGATGAAAGGTACGAAGAAACACAGTTTTGAACATGGACACTATATGGATAGATTTTGATTTACTATGTTTATTTGTTATGAAGTGGTTTTTTTTTCTATTTCCCTTGGTTTTCAATGGGGGAATGATAATAACATTGATAATAATAAAGATAAAAAATGATAAAAATTAAAAAAGAAAACTATCAGGTAACATTTAAAAAAAATACACAGAAGAGCATAGAAGAAAGTTCAGGAAGAATCACAGACAAGCAAGATGGCTTTGAAATAGCCTGTAGAATTCACCATGTACTTTTGTTTCCCCCAAACTGCAAGTGGCAAAAAAATGAGATTCACAGTTTCATATGGATTCCTTTTCTGTTCTTACTGTCATTTTGCTATGGATATGCAAATGCTTCCCTTTTTGGTGTTTAAATTCAGAACAAAAATAAAAAACACTCATTCGTTGCCTAATTTATACTGTACATTAAGAACCTTTTTCCTTTCCCTTTTTGAGGAAATCCTCAACATGAGCCATAAATCTTAAATAATTTGTACCTGGGGTACCAGGATAGGGCTATAGCAAACCAGAGAGCATGAGAGCAAACAAGCTATTTCCTCCCTCTTGTTGGGTTCCAGGTCACCAGGACTGAATCTGGTCCATACCATATACCTAGGTATAAAAAAGGGAGGGGTCACAGTTAGGTTGCACAGTTAATAGAGTATAAAACTTTGAGACAGAAGACCAGAGTTCAAATCCTGCCTCAAACACTAGTTGATTCTGGACAAGCCACTTAGCTATCGTTTACCTCAATTTCTTCATCTGTAAAATGGAGATAATAAATATCACCTACCTCCTACAGTTATGAGGATAAAATGCAATATTTGTAAAGTACTTCACAAATGCCAAAGCTCTATATAAATGCTAGCTATTACTATGGGACCAACATGTTTCCTTCACGTTAGACCCTTCTTATTTCTTATTGCAATACAGTACCTGTATTTGACATCCAAGGAATTGAGATCAGATGTTGATTCTGCTGTTTCCCACCTGTGTGACCTTAGATCACCTGTCCAAGGTCCAAATTTCATGATCTGTAAAATGAAGTGGATGAACTAGAATCAGGAGTGATCAAAACACATACGGTCAATGAACCAAATCCTATAAGAACAGTTTTTTACAGTTTTAAATATTTTTATTTATTTGAAATATTTATTTATTTAAAATATTTTATTTTATTCATTTAAAATATTTTTAAACCCATATGGACCATGCAAAAATAAGTATTAGGTCATTTTTGAACTTTGGGCAATACTTTGCTGTCTAAGATCCCTGATGTCTAAGATCCTTCTGACTCTAATATCATGAAACATCTGGCATTCCCTCCCCTGATCCTGTCATGCTCTAATCTGTATCATACTTATTTGTATATGTATCTTGTGCTAGAGTATACTGATAAATATTTAACACCCACTCTCTGGAGAAAAATAATGTACGTATAACACTTTTTATATCAGCATTTTCCCCATCGCTTTTTAAAGTATAAACAATCAACAAAATGATAAAGCAAGCCTTGATTGGTAGTGTTTGTTGTCCAAGATACAAATGCTTACACTGAAAGTTTAACTCCTAACTCCTGAGCTAGTACGAGCTGGCTCCAGCACATCATTAGCTTTTATCTTATCCTGGCTTTAGAGTGGAAGCTGTCTGAAGGCAGGAATTGTATCGTATCCCCACAGTAGCCTGAAAATAGTAGGAACCTAATAAATGTTTACTGAAGCGCGTGACAGGTACAGTATTGGTCGGTTTTTTCCTCTCTTAGAGAATGCAATGAAATGCACAAGATGACCCCTGAAGGCCTAGGCATTATAGTACTACATAGCACTATATCTCAAAACATTCCTTTTCTTTACATAGCTTCAAGGACAAACATCTTCAGGTTCAGAACACAGAGGAAAGGCAGTAATTTATTTGTGTAGAAATGTTGCCCTCTAGTGGTACTTTCCTGTGATGGCAAATATTATCACAGGCACACAGTCATGAGTCCCAGGAATTCTCTATAGACTTTTTGACCTTGAGATCTTGCCTAACTTTTCTCTGACCTCTGAAATCCATTCTCACAACATCTCAGGTGAACATCAGATTTTACCTAGTTTTTAACTCCTTCTCAATCATGTAATTCACTTTATTGTTGTTCAATCGCTTTTCAGTCATGTCCAACCCTCCCTAACCCCAGCTAGGGTTTTCTTGGCAAAGTTTCTGGAGTGGTTTGCCATTTATGTCTCCAGTCTATTTTACAGATGAGGAAACTGAGGCAACCAGGGTTAAGTGACTAGCCCAGGGTCACACAGCTAGTAAGTGTCTGAGGTCAATTTTGATCTCAGGAAGATGGGTCTTCCTGACTCCAGATCTGGCACTTTATCCACTGTACCACCTCACTACCCTACTCACTTTACATCTCTGGAAACAATTTCCTGTATCCATCGTGTAAACCCAGAGGAAGACTTAGTATCCATTAGTCAGTCAACAAGCATTTACTCTGTGCTAGGCACTGTGCTAAGGGCTGAGAATTCAACCACAGACAAAAACACAGTTCCTGATTTCAAGAAACTCCCATTCTAATGAAGGCAACGATGTACAGATAATTATATACTCACAAAATATCTACAGAATAAATGGAGGAAATCTCAGAGGGAAGGGACCATAGCTGGAAAGTGGGATTTGAGCTGAGTTTTGAAGGAAACCAGAGAAATTATATGGTGGAGGTGAGGAAGGAGGACATCTCAGGTGTGGGAGACAGCAAGTGAAAAGTTAGAAAAAGGAGTGTTGTGTGAGCAGCAAATAGCTCAAGTGTAGGATAACTATGAGTATGAGTAAAGTATGTGAAGACTGGGAAAGTAAAAAGGGGACAAGTATGGAGGGGTTTTAAAAAGGCAAACTGGGCATTTTATATGTGATCCTGGAGGCTAGAGAGAGCCATTGGAGTTTATTGTATAGGGAGGATGGGTGATCTAGTCAGAACTGTGCTTTAGTAAAATTATTTTGGCAGCTGAGTGCAGGATTGATTGAAGTTGTGAGAGAAAAAACAAGGAAACCGGCAAAAAAAAGCCACTTCAATAATCCAGGTGTGTATGGGGGTAGCTGTGTGAGTATAGAGAAAGGGAGGGAGGGTGTATATGAAAGAAGGTAGAGAGAGCAGGGCTTGACAACAGGCTGGATACAGGGAGTGAGTGAGGATGAGGAATTGAGTAGGATACAGAGGTTATGAGTTTGGGTAACTGGAAAAACAGGGGTGGCCTCCACAGAAATAGGAAAGTTGAGAATAGGGGAGACTTGGGGAGGAAAGACAAGTTCTGCTTCGGACATATTGAGTTTGAGATGCTTATAGGACATTCAGTGCAGGATGTCCAAAAGGCAATTGTAATTGGCGATGGGAACTTGGGGCTAAGTGTATGGATCTGGATTCATCTGCAAAGAAGTCAGGTCAAACATCTAGGAAGTGCTTACCACATTCTGTGGTTGTTCGTCCTTTCTTTTCTTTTCTTTTTTATTTATTTATTTTTGTTTATTTATTTCTTTAAGTTTTAAGCATTCATTTCCACAAAATTTTGAATTCCAAATTTTCTCCCCATCTCTTCCCTCCCCCACCCCAAAACACCTTGCATTCTGATTGCCCCTTCCACCAATGTGCCCTCTCTTCTAACACTCCTCCCTTCCCTTATCCCCATCTTCTCTCTTGTCCTGCAGGGCAAGATAAATTTCTATACCCCATTACCTGTATTTCTTATTTCCCAGTTGTACACAAAAACAATTCTCAACATTTGTTGCTAAAACTTTGAGTTCCAACTTCTTTTCCTTCCTCCCTCCCCACCCATCCCCATTGAGAAGGCAAGCAATTCAATGTAGGCTATACATGTGTAGTTTTGCCAATGACTTCCATAATAGTCATGTTGTATAAGACTAACTATATTTCCCTCCATCCTATTCTGCCCCCAATTTCTTCTATTCTCTCTTTTGACCTTGTCCCTCCACAAGAGTGTTTACTTCTGATTGCTCCCTCTTCCCATTTACCCTCCCTTCCATCATCCCCCCTCACCCTGCTTATCCCCTTCTCTCCTACTTTCCTGTAGTGTAAGATACATTTTCATACCAAATTGAGTGTGCATGTTATTCCTTCCTTGAGTCAAATGTGATGAGCATAAGCTTCACTTTTTCCCTCTCACCTTCCCCCTTTTCCCCTCCATTGGAAAAGCTTTTTCTTGCCTCATCTATGAGAGATAATTTGCCCCATTCCATTTCTCCCTTTCTCCTTCAATATATTCCTCTCTCACCCCTTAATTTTATTTTTTTAGATATGATCCCATCCTATTCAACTCACCCTGTGCTCTCTCTCTCTCTCTCTCTCTCTCTCTCTCTCTCTCTCTATATATATATATATATATATATATATATATATGTGTGTGTGTGTGTGTGTGTGTGTGTGTGTGTGTGTGTGTGTGCATGTCTGTGTGCATGTCTGTGTATAATCCCTCCAACTACCCAGATACTGAGAAAAGTTTCAAGTTACAAATATTATCTTTCCATGTAGGAATGGAAACAGTTCAACTTTAGTAAGTCCCTTGTGATTTCTCTTTCCTGTTTACCTTTTCATGCTTCTCTTAATTCTTGTATTTGAAAGTCAAATTTTCTTTTCAGCTCTGGTCTTTTTATCAACAGTGCTTGAAAATCGTCTGTTTCATTGAATGACCATTTTCCCCCTGAAGCATTATACTCAGTTTTGCTGGGTAGCTGATCCTTGGTTTTAATCCTAGTTCCTTTGACTTCTGGAATGTCATATTTCAAGCTCTTCAGTCCCTTAATGTAGAAGCTGCTAGATCTTGTGTTATCCTGATTGTATTTCCACAATACTCAAATTGTTTCTTTCTAGCCACTTGCAATATTTTCTCCTTGACGTAGGAATTCTGGAACTTGGCTACAATATTCCTAGGAGTTTCTCTTTTTGGATCTCTTTCAGGAGGTGATCTGTGAATTCTTTCAGTATTTATTTTGCCCTCTGGTTCTAGAATATCAGGGCAATTTTTCATGATAATTTCATGAAAGATGATGTCTAGGCTCTTTTCTTGATCATGGCTTTCAGGTAGTCCCATAATTTTTAAATTGTCTCTCTTGGATCTATTTTCCAGGTCAGTTGTTTTTCCAATGAGATATTTCACATTATCTTCCATTTTTTCATTCTTTTGGTTTTGTTTTGTAATTTCTTGGTTTCTCATAAAGTCATTAGCTTCCTCTGTTCCATTCTAATTTTTAAAGGGCTTTTTTCTTCAGTGAGCTTTTGAACCTCCTTTTCCATTTGGTTAATTCTGCTTTTTAAAGCATTCTTCTCTTCATTGACTTTTTGGATCTCTTTTGACAATTGAGTGAGCCTATTTTTAAAGGTGTTATTTTTTTCAGCATTTTTTGGATCTCCTTTAGCAAACTGTTGATTTGCTTTTCATGATTTTCTTGCATCACTCTCATTTCTCTTCCCAATTTTTCCTCCACCTTGATTTTCAAAATCCTTTTTGAGCTTTTCTATGGTCTGGGACCATTGCATATTTATTTTGGAGATTTTAGATGCAGAAGCCTTGACTTTTATGTCTTCCTTTGATGGTAAACATTATTCTTCCTCATTTGAAAGGATGGGAGATAATACCTGTTCACCAAGAAAGTAACCTTCTATAGTCTTATTTTTTCCTCTTTTTTGGGCATTTTTCCCAACCAGTTACTTGACTTTTTGGGCCTTTGTCAGGAATAGGGTATACGCTGGGGACCTATAAGATCTCAGTTTCTCCAATGTGGCACAATCAAGGGAGATTGATGGCCTGACTCGTGGCTGAGATTCAGATCAGCTGCTCAATTCCCCCAGGGGCTTTAGGTGAGGGTGGGGACACCACTGAGGGCTGAGGTTCAGATCAGTTGCTCAATTCCCCCAGGGACTTTAAGCTGAGGCTCCAACAATGAAAGCTGACTGCTGCCTGCCTTGGCCAGCGGCCACCACCCACTGCTGCTGCTGCCGCTGCCTAGGGCTGGGACTAGGGAAGGACCCTGCTCCCTTGTCACAGAGGTGAAAAAGCTCTTGAGGCCTGCTCTGGTTCTGCTCCTCATGGTGCCTTGAGGCCAAGGCTGGGCTGTGCTCAGTTCCACATCCAGTGTGACAGACCTTTCTCATTCCAGTTCACCCTGGACTGGAAATCTCCTCCACTCCATTGTTCTGTGGCTTCTGCTGCTCTAGAATTTGTTAAGAGTCATTCTTTATAGGTATTTTGTGGGGTGTGGGGGAAGAGCTAGAGTATGTGCATCTTTCTACTCCACCATCTTGGTTCTGCCCCCCTCATATTTTCAAAGAGGATCAGTGATATCATGGATGACATCTTGACTTGTGTGTGAATTGGATTAAAGTGAGGCAGAGCTACACAAGTTTATCATCCTCACTTTCCCTTTCTAAGTCATCAAAGTCTAGTGACAAGACAAAAAGTCAAGAGGACTGGTGATGATTGGGATGCAATGAATGACCTGGGCCTCTTTACTGTCTGACCAAACTCTGAGTGCCCCATAGTGCCTACTTTAGCACCTTTCATGGCCTTTGGAACAAATTGTTCTCATCCACCCATTCTGCCAGAGGAAGTCTTCACATACTTGGAGTAGACATCCCCCTAACTCACTGACAGATTTGAAGCCTGTTGATTACCCTTGACCTGGTTTGGCCAAGTAAGTGGAGTAAATGGAGTAAGCCAAGGTGGCTTACTGGGACATGGCCACTGCATGTGTTACATCTTCTTGGAGCCATAGAAGAGAGTTGGGTGACAGGTGGACACCAAATATGGATGAGCAGCCCTGAAAAGGGCTCGGAAAGCCCTACGATAAGTACTAGTCCTCCTTCACTACCCCACTGACTCCTTACTATGCTAACAACTGGTGATACAAATACAAGAATAAAAATAAAAGACAATTCCTACCCTCAAGGAGTTTTTGAATGGGGGAAGATACATAAAAGGAAGCTGAAGAAGGTGTGGGAAGGGGGCACAGATATCTGCATGAGAGCATGGTGAAGGGAGAAGTCCAGAGACCCAAGAGGGAACATAAAATACAAGTTCCTGAAGGAACTGACCAATCAGGGAAAGAGGACACTGGATGGAAGAATCTTCCAGGGTGAAAAGACAGCAGAAAAAGAACAAAATTCCTGGAATGGCTGGAGATGGCAAGCAGAATGTGATGTTAACAATTACTTCCTACTTGCATGAGCTGCCAATACTGTATGAGAGCTATGGTGGACAATCCATGGACTACAAAACACTTGAATTTGCAGGTGCCAAATGATATCTGGTGTGGAAAGGAGGGTATGGACTACCAAAATTTCCATTCAAAGGCATCAAGTTCATCAAGGAACTCCCTTAATCAACCTTGACTGGCACTTAAAAGGAAAATTATCTGTTGTTAGAGGAGTCCCCTGTCTTTGCTAGCCATCTATTAAGATGTGTATGTTATATATTGTTGTTGTTTAGTTGTTTTCAGTCTGTCCCCATTTAGAATTTTCTTGGCAAAGATGCTGGAGTGATCTGCCATTTCCTTCTCTAGCTCATTTTACTGAGACAAGCAAGGTTAAGGAACTTGTCCAGTGTCACACAGCTAGATAAGTGTCTAAGGCCAGATTTGTACTCAGGAAGATGAGTCTTTCTGGCTCTAAGGCTGGCACTCTATTCACTGAGTCACCTCTGTGTATTATATACTCTCATTAATTAATCAATCAATTAATTAATTCAGTAAACATTTATTAAGCACCTACTACTGTTAGGAACTGGATACACAAAGAAAGAAATAAAACAATCCCTTCCCTATAGGAGCTTCTGTTCTACTTGGGCAGGGGCCACATGAATAATCAACCAGTCAATAAGCATTTATTAAGCACCTACTATGTGCTAGGCACTGTGGATACAAAGAAAGGCAAAAGACAGTTTCTGCCTTCAAGGAGCTCACCATTGAATGGGAGTGACAACATACAAACAAATATATACCAACAAGCTACACAGGAGATAAATAGGAACACAGAACTGTAAATAGGAAATGTATGAAAGTCACTTGCAGAGGGATGGGCACTAGCACCTGGGTCTAGCTGGTGGGGAGGGGGAGCAAGGCTCAATCTAGGTTTCCTGAAGGTGGTACTTGATCAGAGCTTTGAAGGAAACTAGGAATTCTACAATGTGCCTGAGAAGGAAGTGGAAGGAGGCATGGGAAACATGATGTTCAAAAGCACCAAGATAGGAAATGGGAAGTCACTCATGGGGAATAGCAATTTGGGACCAATTTACCTGGAAAGTAGGGTGCTTGAAAGACAGAAATGTCCAGCAAGGCTGGTAGGGTACACTAGAGTCAGTTTGTAAAGGGCTTTAGAAACCAAGCAGGGGAGCAGTGGCTTTGCCTAAAGGTAAGAGGAATTCCATTAATGCACAGACAAGATCTCTTCTGTTGGACTTCCTATCTCCCCTCTTATCTTCAAGTTTTCAAAATGTTTAGGTTTTACTAAATTGAATTGGGGAGTTTAGGGACAGGTTTTACTGGACTGGGCTAGGAAAAGCAGAGTTAAGCTGAAAGCTAGTTGGACTGGTTATGGTCATTGATGTACAGAATCCTGATGAGAAAATTCCTTCTCCCAAGGGCAAGTCAGCACTTTCTGGGCAGCTCATACTCTCAGAGAGTTGTTTAGAACAGCGAGAAGTGAAATGACTCACCCATAGTAGCCACATAGTCACAGAGGCTGGTCTGGTATCCTGGCCTTCCTGACTTCAAGGCTAGACTGTAGTCCATTGTACTATGCTGCCTCTTTGTGTTGGTTATGGAACTGGAATAAACCACCAAGCCCCAAGAGGTTTCTGAAGATAAGATGATCCCTGGAAATCCCTCCCAGTACTCTAAGATAAATTGCCATATGGTTTACTTCCATCAAGAGAAAACAGTATGGATTTTCCAGTGATAACAAGGCATTAAAATTCTCTACCATCTTTCTTTTGAGACATAAAGCAGCCAGAAGGGATCAAAAAAGGCTTTCCAAAGAAGGTTGCTTTTGAGCTAAGTTTCAAAGGAAGAGAAGGAGTCAACAATGCATAAGGGAGGAGGGAATGGAACGTGGAGTCCATGGACTCAGACTTGACACAGCAGGACAAGCCCCTTTCCTCTTTGAGTCCCAGTTTCTTTGTCAAATTATAAAATTAAATTACTAGGTGATGTCTAAGGTTCCTTGCAGTTCTATGCCCCATAAGTCTATGTTCCTATGTTCCTCTCACATCTCTTTTCTCCTGTGGCCTTACACAGTCCAGGGGAAGTAGAAAGGGCTATGAGCTTAATATGGAGACCCAAGACCAGGGAAATGAGCTGCCCACTGTACAACAAAGGCAGAACCAAGACTTGAATCCATGGTAGAAAGTGCCTAAGAAGGCAATCCCAGCAAAAGCACATTGGCAACATGGAAATTTATTTGATTATGCATATTTGTTACAAAGGCTTTGTTTTTCTTCCCCATCCCAATATGACACAAGGGAGGATACAGAGGGGTAGGGATAGGGTAGAAAAAGAAAAGAAAAAAGTAAAGAGAGATGGCTCTGGAGGAGAAGTGAGGCTGGTGACCTGCACAGCCCTCCCTCAATTGAATCAAAGTCAAGGACAAGTCATGTCATCATTTCTCTGATGGCATGGTCTTCTTCGGCAACGAAGGATGAACACAATCCTGCTGAGGACACTGTGAAGGAATACCTGAAGTCCAAGGAAGATACAGCTGATGCAATACTGCAGGCAGATCAGTCACTCTCAGCAAAGGAAAAGGATGTTGAAGTGGAGCATGTGAAAGCTCAGGCTGGAGAGGCTGCTGCAAAGCTGTTGGAGGAAATGCAAAAGAAGATCCAGGAGATGATGGAGAGGAATGAAAGAAGCTACCAGGAGCATGTAAAGCAAGTGACCGAAAAGATGGAAACAGAAATGAAACATTTAATAGCAGAGCAAGAGAGGGTCATGGCTCTGAAACTCCAAGAACAGGAATAATTACTAAAGGAGGATTCCAAAATGAATTGCAGTAGCTTCAAAAGCAAATCAGCACTCTGGAGGACAAACTGATTGAATCTCAAAAAAGGAGATGTGTCTGTATCATATGCTGAAGACTGAGGCCTTTTCCTTCGTGTTCACCCCCAACATAACTTGATGGGGAGAATTCAGGACTCCTGTGATTTATGGAACACTTATAGTGTATTATTGAAATGCAAGACTTACAAATTGGAGTATACGATTTCCTTAGTTTCAGTTGTAGCTAGTACATTTGAAAAACCTAGTGATTTTCCCTAAAGACCTAAAGATGATTTTAAAATATGTAAAAACTATGTGGCTGTCTCTTTGCATTGATTCTTATTTAAATTGTCAAATTTTCTCTTTTTCTTGTTGAGTAAAGTAGGGCTGTTGGTATTTATATGAATATCCCATGTAGAGCTATATTCAGAAATAAAACAAATTCTTATGAATTAAAAAAAAAGAAAAAAGGAAAGAAAGAAGGAAAAGGAAAGGAAAAAGAAAAGAAAGAATAAACAGGTCAGTGGGACTTGTGTTGTTTTTTTTTTAGTGCATAGAAGAGAAGGAAGGCTAGAAAGAAGTACAGACAAGAACGACAATTTTAAAAAGATACAAACTGAACTTATTCTATATTTTAAAACAAAAGCAAGCAATACATAGTAGAGATCTGCAGTGTTATAGACAGTCTTTTTCCTGTTCTACTCTGTATATTTAAAATGTCTGTTTTATTTGAGTTCAGGACAAGGAAAAGACTTTAAAAAATTCATTTTTTTAAGAAAAGTCCAGACATTGTACAATTAATTAGAAAAATCTAAGCAATGAAAATTCCCTAAGAGAGTGAAACCAAATGTTTCATTGAAACTCCTATCCTGGCTGCTGGCAACATGGGGTATTGCAAGGATTCAGAGTCTGGGATCTAGACTTTAGATCCCTCTAGAAAGGGCTCAGTTCCTGGCTTAATGACTGACTTTGACCAAAGCATTCACTTGTTTGGGGTTCTTTTTCCTGGTGTATCTTATGAGAAAGAATCTTGTTTCTCTTTATTCAAAGACTAAATTCTGGTAACTTAATGACCAGCAGGGGGAGCTTAGGTCCGAGGCATCTTTGCCCACTACGCAGAACGATGCTGGGAGGGGAGATGAGTGAGGATGGTGCCTCACTCACTTCCCAGGAATGGGAACCATTACCCAGTGGCCCACAACAGCTGGTTCTGCTTAGTTAAAAGCAGTTCCTATTTTCCACACAGTCTTTATTCCCTTTGTTTGCCTGTCAGCTTGAGTGCATGTGTGAGAAACTCTGTGTTCTAAGTATGTGTGTGAATGATTCAAATGTATGTCTGGCTACAAGGAAGTCAGTGAGCATACTTGTATGTGAGTAACCACAGACATGTGCCTGTGTGCAACGATCTTGGGATTGTAGAAGTTAGACCTGGAAGGGACTCTCAAAATCGCCTAAAAATGTGTACCCAGACGTGTTTGTGCCTGCACAGGAGTCCCTGTGCGCAAAGAAGTGTGTGCATGGCTATATATGTATGGTTGGAAACAACAGTGTGCCTGTGTGTGTACATGCATGAATGGATCAGTGTGTGCCAACGGATAAAGGAAGAAGGGAGCTCGAATCCTGCCTCAGACATGTTATCTGTGGGGCCTTGGGCAAATCATTTGATCTCTCCCGGCCTCAGTTTCCTCATCTATAGAATGAGAATAGCATCCTTTACCTCATAGGGCTATTGTGGAGATCAAAGGAGATACTACAAGTAAAATACTTTGCAAACCTTAAAGCTTATTTGAATGCGTGTTGGTTGATAAATTGATCTTACAGATAAAGACACTGAGACCTAGAAACATTTAAATACTGTGTTCAAGGTCCGATGGGTATTAAGAAGCAGAGCTGGAATTCAAGGTCAAGTCCTTGCTTCCATCCCCAGGATGCTCCACCACACTGTAGATTTATATGAAGAAATATGTGTGTATGAGTTTCCACATGTGTGCCTGTGGAGCTACGTGGAAAGAGGATAGATGTGCTTCCCCACAACAGCAACTTAGGACTGATAACAGGGGTCAAGGCACATGACCTGAGGCTGTGAGTGACTGTTCTGCTTGTTTAAGAGAGTGCTGGGACAGAGGAAGCTCTGAAACAGGGGCTGATTCACCTGCCTTAACCCCCCACCCAATGACTCAGAGCACAGAGTTGACCGTGCAAGATTGATACAAGAAAGACAGCAGGGGGGCGAGGTCAACACAGACACTTTAAAGGCAAGCCGGCACTTCTTAGCTTTTTGTCAGCCCCTCCCTCACAACCATCTTTCCAATGGCTTGTCAGGGCTCTTACTAAGTAGCACTTACTTGTTTCCCTATTGCTTGGCAGGGGAACTCATTTGCTTCTCTTGGACAGAGGACTTTGTTGAGCAGGGAAGGTGGTGAACTTCTAGTACTCTGTCACGTTGAATGGTCTGGCTAAATGAGGCCATACGTTGCTTGTTGGTCTCACCTATGCATGTACACCTGCATGAAACAGACATACTAAACCAAGGTAGGGAAGGGGGAAACTTACGGAAGGAGACAGGTCTCTACTTCCACTTTTAGGGGGGCAAGAAAAAACCTTGCCCTTGCTTTTTAGATGCTCCCTGTCTGATTGTTCAGTCAGTTCCATTGTGTTCAACTCTTCATGACCCCATTTGGGGTTTTCTTGGCAAAGATACTGGAGTGGCTTGCCATTTCCTTCTCCAATCCATTTTACAGATGAGGAAACTGAGGCAAGCGTGAAGTGACTTGCCAGGATCACACAGCTGGTAAGTGTCTGAGGTTGAATGTGAACTCAGGAACATGAATCTTCCTGATTCCAGGTCTGACACTCTAGGCACTATGAAGCTACCTAGAAGCCTCTCCTCCCCATCCCTCCTCTAACACAGAATCCTCTTTTTCCTTCAGCTCTCATATGACAGCGCTTGGGGTGTAATGGGTCCCCCACAAGGGTGAGAAAATTAAGGATCAGGTTTACCCATTTATTTACCAGGGAGCATCAATCAATATAGTGTAGCAGGCCTGAGTGGTATAAAAGAAAATAATAGTTAGAACTACAAAGGAAATCAATTATATTAAAACTAAAATATCATTCCCCTCCCCCCCACTGAGTTCATTTGTTACTCGATAGTGACTCTTTGTGACCCCATTTGGGGTTTTCATGGCAAAGATAGTGGAATGGTTCGCCATTTCCTTCTCTAGCTCATTTTACAGATGAGGAAACTGAGGCTAACAGGATAAAATGACATGCCCAGGATCACACAGCTGGTAAGCGTCTGAGGCTGGATGTGAACTCAGGAAGATGAGTCTTCCTGACTCCAGGCCTGGGCTCTAGCCACTGAGCCACTTAGCTGCCCTGAGTTCATGTACCCTCTCCCCCAAATCTATTTGGTTAAGAAACTTTGGCCTAGATAATCTCTAAATCCCATGATCTCCCCTCCCATTTAGGAGCACCCGGCACCCTCCTCCCCCAAAGTCCAAGTGTTTGTATTTGAAAAGGGTGCTCTTTAAGGCTGGGCCACAGAGCTGAGCCAGGAAGTCCTCCTCTCTTGACTTTCTGCCTTTGGGCATGGGAGGAAGAAAATTCCCTGGGAGTGGGGTCTGCCTCATCCTACAGTGGCTACTGAGTACTGGATAAAGCAAGTGACTCAGTGAAGGCTTGGCAGGCCAGCTCAGGGTGGCTTGCCAGCCTTCGTAGTAGAACGTTAAGTCCACAAACGCAGGCTGTGGAGGAGGGGCTGCTGGGTCCTCTGCTTGGGAGGGAGCTGCTTCAGGTGAGAGGATCATAGATTTCTAGTTACAAGGGACCTCCCAAGGCTATTTTGTTCAACTTCTTCATTTTACAGCTGAGCAAACTGAGGCCCAGAGAGTTAAAGAGACTTGTATGAGATCACACAGTTAATAAATGTTAGAGCTAGGATTCACACGCAGGTTCCTTCCAACTGGACCACTCACATTACTGCTTCCTCTGTCAACTCCTCCCACTCTCCACTCTTTTCCTTCCTGGATAAATAACTAGATTATGAATTATTAACCTGGGGTCCATGGACCCATAGATTTCAGGGGTTTGTGAACTAGAATGAGAAAAAAATTACATCTTAATTTCAACATAATTGGTTTCTTTTGTAATTCTCTGTGTTGTATTTTATACATTTAAAAACATTACTCTAGAAGGGGTCTGGAGCCTTTATGGGTCAGTCAATAATCATTTATTAATCACCTACTATGTGCCTGGCATGATGCTAATCAATAGTGATGCAAAGAAAAACTAAGCTCACAGCCTGTCTGATGGAAATGACAACATGTGAACAACTGTGTACAAAGAAGGTATATAGAGGGTAAATTGGAGGTAATCACCCACTGACAAAAAGGGTTCATGACACCCACAAAACAAGACCTGCCCAGCTGCTGATGGAGAAAAACGCCGACTCAGACACTCCTAAGGAGAGGCTACACAGCAGTGGTAAGGGGGAGCGATTCCTCTTACCCCTGCCCTGGCTTGGGGCTCACAGGTAACAAAATTAATGATGCCTACGATAGAGAAAGGATGAAGTTTTGGCGAGGGGTATCACTAAGTTATCATCTGTGTTGGATGTGGCCTGGAAGAGGACAGGGGATCCTCTCAGAATAGCCAGACCTCCCCACTTCCCGTGGGACTGGGGTGATCAGGGCAGCTTTTACCCTAAGGAAAGCTGCATTGCTGACTCTGCCTCTTCGACCTGGTGGGAAATCTCCAGGCCCAGAGATGACACAGAGGTCAGGCTCAATGTAGCATGCTGCGCCTCACCCCCAAGGGCCTGGGCTGCCGGCCAGGATCTGACTCACCAGCACAAAGACCAGCCCAGTCCAGTTACTCTTGAAACATCATGAGGTTGGTTGTCTTCTCCCTCAAGGTTATTAAGTGCTTGGGAAAATGTTTCTCTCTCTCTGTCTCTGTCTGTCTCTCTGTCCCTCGGTCTCTGTCTGTCTCTGTCCCTCTGTCTCTCTCTCTGTCTCTGTCTGTCTCTCTTTGTCTCTCTCTCTGCGTCTTTCTCTCTTTCCCCCTCCCTCCCCACTGTCTCTCTGTATCTTTCTCTGTGTCTCTCTGTATCTCGGTCTCTTTATTTCTCTCTGTGTGTTTTTCTGTATCTCTCTGTCTCACCCCTCAATCTTTCTCTCCCTCCCTCCTTCCCTCCCCACTCTCTCTCTTCTTCGGTTTCTTTCTGTGTCTGTCTCTCTGTATGTCTCTATTTCTCTCCGCATGTTTCTCTGTGTATCTCTGCCTCTCTCTTTCTCTTTCTGTGTGTCTGTCTTTTTCTCCCTCACCCTTTCCACCCCACTGTCTCTTAGTTTCTTTCTTTCTCTGTGCCTGTCTCTCTGTATCTCTATCTTTTTATTTCTCTCTGTGTCTGTCACTCTGTGCCTGCCTTTCTCTTCCTCCCTCCTTCCCTCCCCACCATCTCTCTTCTTCTCACTTTCTTTCTTTCTTGGTGTCTGACTCTGTCTCTTCATCTCTCTGTTTCTCTCTAAGTCTCTGTCTTTCTCTCTCAACTCAAGGAATTGCTCAGGGAATCATGAGTGGGCTGGAGGGCTGTCTTTAATGCTCATTGGCTTCTGAGAAGAACTCATCGAGAGAGGATCGATCCTTTGGTTCTTGTTAGCTCTGCTGTTTTAAAGGTCCTCCCTTTGTGGTTGCCAAAGGAGGTCAACCTCCCCCTCCTTTCATCACTACCTCTGTATTTAACATCCGCTTTGAGTAAGCACTGGGATTTGGGGCAGGAAGAGATCTTATAAGACATGTGATCTCTTGGTTTAAAGAAGAGGAAGCTGAGGGTCTGAGAGAACCTACTTCTTTGGGGGTAGGGGAATGGGTGCCATCCCTAGGCAGGTTCCATAGGATGAACTCCAACCCAACCCTACATATAGACATAAAGAGGCCACCCTTTCATTTTACAGATGAAAACTGAGTCCTAGAGAGGCTGTAACTTGATCAAAATCGCACAACTAGTTAATAAGGAGCATTCTGACCCAGGACCTGAGGAGAGGGGCTCCACATGTGTTTATATTGGCATAGGAATTCACCTACAGGAGTAAACAATTCCCATCAATATGGCTTAATATCATCTCTGCAGCCACTGAAGAGGCATTGAGGTAGTTTCATGGGGCCTGGAGTCATGAAGACTCATCTTTCTGAGTTTGAATCTGACCTCAGACACTTCCTAGCTAAGTGACCCTAGGCAAGTCACTTAACTCTGTTTGCCTCAGTTTCCTCATCTGCCAACTGAGCTGGGGAAGGAAATGGTAAACCACTCCAGGATCTTTGCCAAGAAAACCCAAATGGGGTCATGGAGAGTCATACGTGACTGAAAGATGATTGAATAACAACAAAGACCATTGAAATATTAAATGACTTACCCAGAGTAACCAGACCAGTACATGGCAGAGGTAGGACTCGACCCAGGCTTGTCTGACTCTTGAGGCCATACTATAGCCATATCAGTGGTTCTGAAAGCTTGGCACGGGGACCCCTGGAGGTCACCAGCACCCTTTGGGAGCCATGAGGCCAAAACCACTTTCAAAATAATAGTAAGATGTTTTGATTTGTCATTGTGTTTGTCCTTCATTGCCGTCAGAGGATTGATGATATGACTTGCACTTGACTTTGTTTGGAGTGAGGGAGGGCTGTGCGGGTCACCAGCCTCACTTCTCCTTGGACAGCTCATTTGTCATATAGTCAATATCAATAGATATAACCCACATAAATAAAAACCCTTTGGGGGAAGTGGTCCTCAGTAGCTTTTAAGAGTGTAAAGAGTGTTTCTCTGCACTCTGCTGTGACCCCACTATGCCATACTGAAACAAAGATTAGGCTCAACTCCCTCTGCTTGTCAACTCAACACTAAAACTTGGCAGGCATTTTCAGCTCATCTTACCATGAATAGGGGGAGAAGGAGTAGGAATGAAGGGGAGGAGACAGCAGCTCCTCACTGGCAGTTACTAAATACAGGGCTCTGTGGTCATTCTTCTGGGCTGGTTTCCATCCAAGCCATTTTGTACGTCTGTATGTATCCACGTGGAAAGTGAGATTTGTTTCTGTGTTGCTCCTGGCCTCCTCCTCCCCACTTCTGCCCTCTTTCACCAAGTCTCCTGGGGAGGCCTGATTGCTGGACAAAGGAGTCGGGAGATCTGGGCTCTGTGGTTCTGCCCCTGTGAAGTTGTGTAATTTTGGGCAAGGCCTTTCATCTTTCTGAGCCTGTTTTCCACTGCACATAAGGCGATTGTAGCGCTTTGGTTGTGAAAATGATTGACACAATCACCCCAACCAAAAGGACAAGAGAAGCCAGAATGGTGCAACTCAGTGCCTGCTCCCTCCCTGAGCCACTTCCAGTTGATTCAGCCAGCACCAGCCCAAACCGTCCTCCTGACTTTGGGGATTTCCCTGCTCCCTATCCCTGCTCAGCCCAGCTGCTTCAGCTGGGAATTCCAGGCTTGCCCTCTCCTCCAGACAGGATGGGGTTGGTGCCTGGGCAACAAGGCAGTAGATGCTATTGACAGTGAGGCAGTCCTCTATGTCCACCAACTGACCTTGACTTTTCCAGAGCAGGACTAAGTTGTACGAAACCTTCGATACTTTCTTGTCATGTGATAGAAAATGTACTATATTCCTGGGAGGCATCTTACCAAACTTGTCCTATGAAACAACTACAGTCTTAGTGTTAAACTAGTCAGAGAAAAAGAACAGGAAAAAAAACCAACAACCATGTATTACAATTATCACTAATAGATGTGCAAAAATTCTAAATAAAATAGTAGCAAAAAAACTATAGAAATAAATCATTTAAAATTTTTTTCATCATGACCAATTTGGATTTATCCCAAGGATACAAGGGCAGTTAAGAAAACTCTAAAAACAATAAACTATATTAATAACAGAGCATATTAATAACAAAAATAATAAAGATCACATCAATAATAATGATTAGCATTTAGATATCACTTTAAGGTTTATAAAGCACTCTACTGATATTATCTCATGCTAGAAAATCACATATTTTATATATTCTTAAAAATATATAATTTTATATTTACAAATACTTAATATTTCATAAATTATTTTGCAAATATATAATTTTTATATTTATGTATGGTTTTATATAATTATTTTATTAATGTATTCTATATTTTATAAGATTACTTTATAAATATATACTTTTCTATTTTGTAAAATTATTTTGTTAATATTTAATTTTCCATTTTACAAGGTTGTTTTATGAATATAGAATTTTCTATTTTATAAGATTAGTTTATGAATACATAATTTTCTGTTATATTGTTTATGAATATATGTTTTTCTATTTTATAAGATTATCTTATGAATGTATAATTTTCTATTTCATAAAATATTGTACAAATATATGCTTTTGTTTTATGAAATTATTTTGTAAATATATAATTTTCTGTTCTACAAAATTTTATGAATATATAATTTTATGTTTTATAAATATTTTCTATTTGATAAAATCTTTATATGAAGCATTTTATATTTTATAAAATTTATAAAGACCCCAAATTCAGAGAGCCAATGAGGAAACATGTAAGCTGTCTCCAGATAAGTGATATATTCAAGACGCAGAATCTCCTCCCCTACACTTACATCCCAGGAGTCATATGGGATTTCCCCAATTTCCAGAATCACCGCCCAAAGAAGATCTACCCTAAGAAATCCACCCAGTGACCTGGTTTCATAAGCTTTTGTCAATTTTTGGAGATGACCAATTTGGTCATTTCTCTTCATTATGCATTATTTGCTTCCTTTACAGTTGGTGCTAAGGGGAGATGGGAGAGAGAGAAAGCAAATGCTTTTTTAACTGAAAAAATACATAAATAAAAGTAGATTTAAAAATAGACATGGTAAGGCAGAGCCTTTTTTCTGTGTTAAGCCCAAAAGTTCATGTGTAGACATTGACATTACATAGACCTTTCATAATAGCTGATATTTATATATCTCTTTGAAAACTATTTAGCTTCTTTGGGTCTCCCAACAACCTAGCATGGCAAGGTTGTTATCATTATTGTCACCATTTTTCAGAAGAGGAAGCTGAATTTTAGAGATGTTAACTTATTCCAGGTCATGCTGCTAGTAAGTGTAAGAGGCAGAATCGGAATCTGAGTCTTTCCTGACTCCAAATCCAGTGATTTTGCTGTTCCACTACACTGAGACTGTAGCTCAAACCTGGCCCTGTTCAGTGGTATATGATACTAACCTGGATTTGACAGCATGGGTGGATGTACCAGGAAGTCAGTGAAGGTTGGGATGGAAGGTAAAAAGGAGTGAAGGACAAGGGTAAAAAAAAAACAAACAAACAGTGGAGTTCTGGGACGTGTAATGGGAGACAGAATTGTGAGAGGCCAAATCATGGGGGAGGGGTCTTCACTGACCTAGCATTTCCTCAGAATAAACTTGGGCATTTGCCTACTGGCCTTCAGGGCTCCATCTCCATCTTGCCCCCAGTCCCGTTATCCCTTCCCACACACATACAAACTAGGATTGTCACAGGGCATTTCCCCAGTTTCCAGAATCACCACCCCAAGAAGCCCTACCCTGAGAAATCTACCCAGTGGCCTGGTTTCATGAGCTCTTGTCCAGAAGTCTGGCAAGATTTATCTACTGGAAGATCTCAGCCCGTTCAACCAGTTTCTATCTAATATAGATCTTGAAACAAGAGATATGCCTTTCTACCTCCAAGTATAGAAAGGAGCAGCAGAGAGTATGACATGGAAGTCAGAATTCAATTTGACCAACACAGTCCAATGTAGGAAGCACCTATGACACTGTGCTCAGTGTTGTGGATGTATGTTTTCTTTTTTTTTTTTTACAAAACCTGTCTAAGTTGCTCCCAGGGTTTCCTCTATCAATGTAGGTCAACACCCACTCCGTAAGTTTGACTTGTTGGAGAGCTGCCTGCTACAAGGTCAAGCTAAAGTAACTTACCCAGCATCACACATGGATCAGAAGCATGATTTGAACCCAGATCTTTTCAACTTTGAGGTTAGTTTTCAGGAGTGTAAAGTTGATAAACAATAAAGTCCCTGACCTCAAGGAGCTTTTAATGATATAGGGGAAATAAACCATGAGGACAAAAACAGCTAGGTGGTGCAGTGGTTAGAGCACCGGGTCTGGAGGCAGAAAGACTCATCTTTCTGAATTCAAATCGGACCTCAGACACTAACTAGCTGTGTGACACTGGATGAAGTCACTTAACCCTGTTTGCCTCAATTTCCTCCTCTGTAAAATGAGTTTGAGAAGGAAAAGGCAAATCTCTCCAGTACCTTTGTCAAGAAAACCCCAAATGGGGTCATCAAGAGACACACAACTCAAGAAAAAGAAGTTACTTTATTTGCATAATTCCATATTTCTTTCCAGAATGGTTGTACTAATTCACAGTTCCACCAACAATGCACCAGTGTGCCTTCTTTTCTATAACCACTCCAATATTGGCTATTTCTTTTTTTTTTTTTTGCCATATTTACTAATTTGCTGGAGCATAAGGTAAAAATTCGGGATTGTTTTTAATCTTCCATTATCTTTGTAACGGATATCTTAGATGACAGTATTGGCTCCACAGATGGTCCTATGACCACAGGAGATGCTATCTCAAAATCTACCTGGTTGGTGACCTTTCTTTGAACTTGGCATTAAAGGCTCCTGGCTTCCCTGACCTTTTTCAGGACCCAGCTAAAATCTTACCTTCTGCAAGCAGCCTTCCCATCTCTCTTTGTGCTTAATACCTTCCTTGTGAGATTGCTTTAATTTATCCTGTATGTGTCTCATACTATATATATTGTTCTTTACATGTTTCTTACCATGTTCCCATCCATTAGAATGGGAGTTCCCTGAGGGCAGAGGCTAGATTTTTGCCTTTCTTTATACACCCAGGGCTGAGTATTTCTGCCTGGCACACAGTGAGCACTTGATAAATGCTTGTTGATGATTTCTGGAAAAAAGAAGCTGACCATGGGGAGCTCACACATCTTATACTGTGCTGGCAAGGTTGTGCCGTGTCTGATTTCTGAACACACTGCCTTACTCCTCTGGGACTGATTGAATGACAATGGTACTTAGATCTGATGGGATACTCCCTACCAGCCCCACCCTGGGGCAGACCCCAAACTGCAGCCAAAGGCTCCATTGTTCCCTTATATTGTTTATCTTCTGATGTGGTTTTACTCACACAAACCCCCCCCCCCCCCATTGCCATGTATGTCCTGTATGATTATAAACAAAGAAAATCTGGCAGACTCCCAGTCATTGTCTGATATGATTAATGATGGTGTGGGTAGACATTCAGCAAGAGATGTTGATCCCTTTAGAGGAGTGACAGGGAGATGCACCCTGCTCCCACACAGGCTTAGTCACTTAGGGAGGAGGAATGGATGCTGTTCCCTGTGGAGGCCCCACAGACAAGGGTGGCAAACCTCTAGGCAAGTGTAAGTTTCTAGTAAAGAAGAGAAACTACAAGGAGAGAGTCATAATTTTCTATACCATCATCTAGACCTAATTATCATTAAGTCCTTGAGGCAACAGTGAGCTGAATTCTAGCAAGACCAGCCTCCTATGGTGTTCATATGCCACAGAACTGGAGCCTGTCCTAATACTGATAGGTAGGGCACTGTACTACACATGGGCAACCCACCCCTTAGTGACCTTACAATTTTTAGTAGTTCTCCAATGCTAACTAAATAACGTATCAGCTCTTTATCCTGACATTTGAGACTCTTCACAGTCTTTCAACCTTATTTTTCTGCCTTACTATATCCTTTCCCGTAGTCTATGTTCAAGCCAACATTATACATTCATTATGCATGTATGTATGTATATATAATGTATACCTAGATGGGATACATTCAAGGTATCCTGTTTTCCTCCTTCCTTCCCTCCTGCCTGTGTTTTGCTCTTGTGATCTCCATACACTGTATGGATTCCTCATCTCGGCTCATTGTTGTCACTGATTCATAGATTTGAACATGAGGTCCCCTCAAGGTCATCTAGTTTAACTTCCTCATCCTACAAAAGAAGAAAATGAGGTCCAGAGAGGTTAAATGATTTGCCCAAAGTCATTGGGATTTGAACACAGTTCCTCTACCTCTTTCCATTTTATCATATTGTCTCTTCAGTTTTCTCTGGAGCTGAGCAAGTTCCTTGAGTATCTGGATGTGCAGGCTTTGCTCCATTCTAGGTACCCATCCTCCCCATCTGCCCAGATGTAGGACTCAAATCCACTCTCTCTACTTAGCCCCTATCTCCTCTCCTCTTCTCTCCAGCAGCTCTTCTCTACTCCTCTCTTCCTTTAGCAGAATGGATCCACCCTGGTGGCAGAAGCTGTTTTGTTTGGTTTTCCTACCCTTGGCATCTAGCACAGCTCCTGGCACATAGCTGGTGCTGCTGTTGTTTAATCATTCAGTCATGTTGGACTCTTCCTGGACCATAGCACACCTTCACAAAGATCCTGCGGTGGTCTGCCGTTTCCTTCTCCTTCATAGGCATTTGATAACCCAGGGGACCTTCTCCATGAAACTTTCTCTAATTCCTCCCAGGTCGGTTGGGGGGGGTGGAGGGGGGGAAAGGGGGGTGTTTACTTTTTTTTAAACATTTACTTAGCAAGGTGCCTAGCACATAATAGGCACTTAATAAGTGCTTGACCTGGTACATAGTAGATGTTTCATAAATGTTTGGTCTGATACATAATAGGCACTTAATAGATGCTTGTTGACTTGACTTCATAACCTAGCCCCAGGTTATGTTTGTAGTCTTATCATAGGTTACCTAACTCTTCTGGTTCAGTTGACTTTCTTGCACTTTTCCACACATACACAACCCTCCATCTTCTGTTCCTTTACTTTGCATTGCTGTCCTTTATGCCTAGAATGTACTTTCTTCTTAGCTTCCCCTATTTTGTTCTTGTTCAGTCATTTCAGTCATGTCCAGCTCTTCATGACCCCATTTGGGGTTTTCTTGGCCAATATACTAGAGTGGTTGGCTGTTGCCTTCTCCTGATCATTTTACAGATGAGAAAACCAAGGCAAGCAGGGTGAAGTGATTTGCCCAGGATCACACAGCTAGTAAGTATCTGAGGTCAGATTTGAACTCAGGAAGAGGAATCTTTCTGATTCCAGGCCCAGCACTGTTCCACCTGGCTACCCCCAGATCTCTGTAGATGCTGTCATACTGCCACATTATAGGTGATTAACAAATGCTTGTGGATTTATTAATAGATGACTGATACACATGTGGTTGTTGATGGCACACAAGCAAGGTCAATGTCAAGAGATCCAGAAAGAGTCACTATAGGTTGGGCAGAAATTTCTGGGCAAAATACAATACATGATAAGAGGATATGGATGTGTTATTAATAACAATTTAATATTTTTCCACTACTATCTTACTTTATGATGGGGAGGTTGGCTCTAATTTCTTGAAGGCTCTGGAAGATCCTCACAAATTGAAAAAAGTTTCAAGGAGGACCTTGGTAATGGAAGTGTATACTCTTTAAGAATCAACTGAGCTAAGTTTAGAGAATCTCTTACCCCAAAAGTTGGTCATTACGTGATAAGTTTTTGGCCACAATAACTCATGAGACACATAAAGGCTCAGAGGGGCTACAATTTGGTGAAGGAAGCATCTGTATCAAAGAAATCAGGAATTCTTAGAAATATTGAAGGATGATCCTGATTATTTATCTGGGGCTCTAGAATCACCATGGCTCCTCTTGGCTTTGTGAAGTCCTTTGGCAAAACATCTGTTGGGAGTGAAGCAAGAAATGGTGGCATAGAAAAGACCAGTAATAACGATGATAACAACTTTGTGTCAGTCCATTTCCATCTGAACTCCAACCAAGAGATGAGGATGAGATGATAACAACAGTTAAGATTTGTAGGTTATTTTAAGCTCTGCAAAGAATGTTTTCTATCTGTCTATCTATGTATCTATCTATACATCTACCTATCTATCTATCTATCTATCTATCTATCTATCTATCTATCTAGGTATTGATCAATCTTATCTCATTTGATCCTCACAACTCTGAAAGGTAGATGATATTAAACTAGGTGATGTAGTATATTAATGTTGGACTCGAAGTCAGGAAGACGAGTTCTAAACTTGCTTCAGACCTTAGCTGTGTGACCCTGGCAAGTCACTTAACCCCCTTTAAGCCTCAGGCTCTTCAGCTATAAAATAAGGATGCCCTCATTCACAGGGCTGCTGTGAAGATCAAATGAAATAATGTATGTGAAGCCCTTTATAAACCTTTTTTAAAGGAAAACTATTAAAAAATTTTGCTACAGGTAAAGATATTTTTAAACATTGATTTTTTTTAAAATTTGAGTTGCAAATTTTGTCCCTCTCTCCCTCTAGCCCTTTTCACAAACCTTGAAGGGTTATTGAAATGATAGCTGTTATTAATTATTGCTACAGACTGGCAGTATTTGAGTGTCCCTGGAGAGAAAGAGGTAATGATGAAACAAGAAAACATGTGTATGATAAAGCCCAGTTGCATAAACCAGCCCTATCTCCTCTCCCCCAGCTAAGAAGCCTTGAGCATTAGGCAGGCTCCGTAAATAGCATCTGAGCGTCCTCCAGTAAGGTATTTGATTCTGTGACGTCTGACTCCCCAAATAAAGTTTGAGAGTTTTACTATAAGCATTTAGCCAGGATGGCAGAGGAAGTGCTAAACCATGCCTCCCCTGTCAAGGGGACTCCAGACTCAAGATCATGGAAGAAAAAAGGGTCCGTTGTCAAGGCTGTGCAGAAGGGCTGGCACACGTGACCCCTGTGAAGACTGGTATCACAGAGACGCTCAGTGGCCTCAGAACTAAGGATCCCTCCATATGCATAACAATATGGTACTTTTCTTCCATGAAAATCAGCAGATGCCCAAATGTTCTGGGGACAACAGAGCAGGCTTAAAGATCAGACGGTGGCCCCAGGGAAGTCAAGCAGCAGATCTCGGTGACATCCTTACGCTGCCTTTCCTATCTTGAGTGTTAGGTTGCCCTGGGGCTTAGTTAAAAGGAAGGGAAGGGTTATTAAACTCATATTATGTACTGGACACTGTGCTAAGTTCTCATTTGATTCTCCCAGCAACCCTTGGAGGTAGGTGCTATTATGATCCCCATTTTACAGATGAGGAAACTGAGGCAGACAGAGGTTAAGTGACTTGCCCAGGGTCACATAGCTAGTGTCTGAAGCTGGATTTGAGTTCAAGTTTTCCCATCTCCAGCTCTCTCTCCACTGTGCCTCCTAGCTGCCTAGAGGCTGAAGACATGACATCAGGAGTGCTTATGCTGTGAGGTAGATGGAGAGGAGAAGCACCAGATTTTGGGGTGAGGGCTTGCTAGGAAAGGGAGAAGGGGTGATAAGTGCAGGCAGAACCAACACAAATATACTGAACAGAGCTAAATTTGTAGAGTTAGAAAACGGATTGGGAACAGACCATTCCACTGACCACAGAAGGTTAGGTTTCTCAGGTAGGCAAAAGACCCACCCACACAAATCTGCTTATGGGTTGTTGGGGAAAGGGTGGAGGAAGATGAAGGCAGGTTGCTGCCTTCTAGGTGACCTAGGAGTTTTCAATGTCCAAATACTGATCTGATGGAGCGTGTTTCTGTGTGAGGCAGGCAGGTAGGAGTAAATGCCTGGCACTTTCCCTCCACCTTCAGACCCTTCTCTCTCTCTCTCTCTCTCTCTCTCTCTCTCTCTCTCTCTCTCTCTCGTTAGTTAACTTATTTTTAATTTTCAACATTCACTTCCATAAGTTTTAAATTTTCTCCCCCCCTCCGCAAGACAGCATGCAATCTGATATAGGCTCTACACATACATTCCTATTAAACATATTTTCACATTAGTCATGTTGTAAAGAAGAATTAGAACGAATGAGAAAGAAAAAGCAAAACAAAAAAGGAAATCGCTTCAGATCCTTCTCTTAAAACTCCATCTTTCTTTTCCACTGCTCTTCCCTAGCTTCCTTCAAAGCCAAACCTCTGGGACCAGCCCCCATACACCTTGGAAGCCTCCTCTTGGTGGTGGAGGAGGAGTACAGGTGGAAGGACAGACAGGATCGCCAGCAGGGCTGCCATCTGCTGCCTCCCACATCAGCTGCCCCTGCGCTCCAGTAACCTAATCTGCTTAGGGACTGGAGATAAGAATGTGGGCTCCCATGAAACATTAACAAGGCAAGAGCAGGCAGAACCCTGTTGCAGAGAAATTCCCTGGAATGTCCCAGGGTGGGGAAAGGGGGAAGCCAAGAAGATGGAGAGTAGAATTGGCACCAGCTGGGCCATTAAAAATGAATAGAAACTCTAATACTGCCAATGCTTCAGATATAGCTCTCCTTAAAATGGAGGAGGCATGGAGGATTCATCACATTTAAAGCTGGATGTGATCGTGCAGTCCAGCCCTCCCATTTTATAGATGAAGGAAACTGAGACCAGGAGAGGGAAAGCGACTTGCTGAATTTCCAACAGACTGAGAGGATTTGAATACAGATTTTCTTAACACCAGTAAATGTACCCCACTAAGTGACAGCTGCCTCCTAGCCTTCATTTCTCCTCTCTAATCCAATCCTTCATATCACTGCTTCTCTAATCTTATTAAGTATGGCCTCCATTACTTTTATTCTGTGCAAAAAGCTATAACGGTTACCTCTTTGGTTATGGACCACAAAGTAGCATAGAGTGGTGGACCTGCAAAAATTGAGTGGGCAAATAAATGATGCTAACCAAGTCTGGATCTGGCTTGTTTCAGGTCAAAGTTCAAGTTGCCTTCTCCTCTCTGGCCCTTAGTTTTCATCTTTGTAGAATGAAAGAGGTTGTGTTTGATGAGTTATATGGTCTTTTCCAGCCCTGACATTCATACTTTATTTTACTGACCCTCCACTCTCTTACTTCCCAGAATGGACTCTGGATTCCTATCCCCAACTGGAAATGCATGTGTGACCTTTGCTGTTATAGCAGGGGTTGAATTGGAAAGGACTCCCCACAGGCTCAGGAATGTGCCCTGCCCCCTTCCAGTGAAACATGTGCCCAATATCTTGAAAGACTATGAGAAACTACTGGTTTTGGACTGATTCTTTGGCCTCTATTTAGCCATGTTCCACTGAAGATGATTGATTGTCCTCTAAGCACCATGGAAAACAGAGATTTATGGAGAAAACTCCTTCTTCAGTAGGTTATATTGTCTACTCCAAGCACATGAAGACTTCCCCAATGGAATGGACAGACGAGAACAGTTTCTTCCAAAAGCCATGAAGACTGAAGCAGGTGCCATGGAGCACTTAGAGCTTGGGCAGACATTGAAGACACCAAGGTCATCCACTGCATCCCAGGCCATCACCAGTCATCCTGACTTTGGTCTTGCCACTGGACTTTGATGACTCAGGAAGAGAGTGAGGCTGATGACTTTGTGCAGCTCTGCCTCACTTAAATCACTCACAAATCGAGACATCACCCTGTGATGTCATTGGTCCTTTTTGGAAAATGAAGGATAAACAATAATAAGAAGAATGAACAGTAGCTATTTCTGGTCTCTTTTGAGCCCTCGCACTTGAGATGGAAAAGTTTCTTTCCTGGAAATTTGGAGTGAAAGGATTATGCAACTAGGTAACTCAATGGATAGATTGATGGATTCAGGAAGACCTGAGTTCAAATTCATCCTCAGATACTTAATAGCTGTATGACCCTTTGCAAGTCAATTAATCTCTAGCTACCTCAGTTTCCTCATCTGTAAAATGGAGATAATAATATAACTTAACTCCCTGGGTTGTTATGAGGACAAAAAAGATAATGGTTTTATATTATTTTATAAACCTTAAAGTGTTATGTATGTTACTGACAATACAGACAGCACAAGTTGGAGATGAAAGTGAAATATCTATTGAGCATAAAATCTTTCAAGGAATTTATAATGATAGTGATAGGCTGTTGTCTTATGTTTTATGTATTTTCAAATGAGGATTTATGAATCTTTTGTGTTTTAGGTATTTTTTGTAATGGGGGAAATAAATAACTGTACTGTACCCATTATCTTCTCTGTACCTTGAGTATTTTTTCTAGAAGGACTCTTGTTAATTACTTTTAAGTGAGAGCCTACATTTGCCATATCTAAACTTGAAGAAATTTTCCTTGGAACTCTGGAGATAAATACATAATGAACCAGAGTGTGAGGAAAAAGCAAACCTGATCCCATTTCTTTTTTAAGAAAAATTTTTGTTTTTTCCCCAATTACATATAAAAATAATTTTTAGTATTCATTTCTTAAAATGGTCCCCTTTCCTTAGGATCAGGTTCCCTCAGGACTGAGCCCAGTCCATTGGAATCTAGAGCTAGGGCCTTCTTTCTTGAAAAACCCCTCAGGAAAGGGCTGTGGTTGATATTAGTTTACAAGAGACCCAAGTATAGGGGTTGGGTACTGCAGTGTGTTGAGTTTCACTTAAGAGAGGAAGAAGAACCCCATCAGAGTGGAACATCAGTGGGAGAGAGGAGACTGTGACAGATGGCCTAGGTTCAAAGAGAACTTTATAAACTATATTCTGCTATATAAATGTGTCAACTTTTCCAAGCTAGATGGAGACCTGAGTAGAGGCAGAGGGATGAATGAGAAGACCCTCTTGAGGTCTCTTCTATTTAATTCTCTTTCTGAATGTCAGGGTTAGGGACCCAGGGGCTATTCTATCTCTGGTCTCTTGAACATTTATATTGTCTTGTTCAGTTTTAGCTTGAAAGGCCTAAGAATAAAATAATAGCCATTCTGGAGACTTAGATGTATCTTCCAGGATTCTTCAGTCCTTCTAGACAGCTGTGGAGACTTGTTTGTTTGGAGGATGGGAGACCCTGAACACTGGAGGTGAACTTCCCCATTTTGGACTCTCCCTCTACTCTTAGCAACAAGGAACAGACTGGGTCTTCTGAGAACTGTATATTGTCAACTCAGAAAGAGACAGGAAGCAGCTGGGTGGTGTCTGTGTTTCAGCTCATCAATAACTTTAAACAGAAAGGAAGAGGAAGGTGGCTTATTTGTGTGGTTAGCTCTAAACCCATCATTCCATTGCCTAACAGGAGGGATTTTCCCCACATTACCAGCTCAATCTCACCTCGTCCCAGTACCTGGCTCTGATAGGGTGGTGGGTGGCCAACAGGACCAAGGGAAAAGAGGAACTGTTTCAGAAAGTGGGGCCTGGGACCTTTTCTGTGAGCTGTGTTGGAGGAAATAGAAATTAGGGACTTTTCTTGCTTCTTCAGGCACGGCCAGTCACATTATTATAATTTGGAGCTTAAAAGATCATCTGGTCGAGGAAGTCCAGTGTAAAGAGACACTCAAATGGCCTGGGTCCAAATCCTACATCTCTGTCACTTTGTTTTCATCTCTAGAACCTTGAGCAAGTTAGAAAACCTGTCTGGGCCTCAGTTAGACCCTCCATAAAATGAGGGGGTTTAACTGGAAAGTCTGTGGAGTCAATTCTGCCTTGAAATCTGTGTTCCTCTGGTGCTTAGACCCAATGGAGATAAATCTAAGGTCAAAGTGGTAGGATTTGAAAACCTGGTTCCTTTGATTACAGAATCACTATGCCATACAGCCTGTTCTTTTAGCTGGCATCTAATTTAATCCCTATGCTTTATGAGAAAACTTCTACTTTATGAGCAGTGGAATGAATTATTTGAGATCCCACAGCCAATAAGCCTCAGAGTCAGGGTCTCTAGCTGTACATCTAGAGCTGCTCTGTTGGCTGGCATTTGATCCATCATTAAAAATATTCCTCCAGTCAGAACTGATCTCTCCTTCCTATAAATTTGCACTTCACTTTTCACAACTATAATGGATGGGTCATACTGGTTTTTATGTGATAATGGTTCATGACTTATCTTCCCTGTTAGGCTGTTAACTTCCTTAGTGGGATAGCATGTTTCAGTGGAAAGGAGGCTGGATTTGAATGCAGATCCTGACCCTGCTATCATTTCTGTCCAACTTTAGACAAGCTATTTAACTACTCTGAGCTTCAGTTTTCATATCTATAAAAATAGAAGAATTAGACTATATGTCCTCTAAGGTCCCTTCCAGTTCCAAATCTATAATTCAATTAAATTAGGAACCATGTGTCTGGTGGAATACCACAGGGTTCTGTCCTTGAGCAAGGTCTCTGTTCAACAGTTTTGTCAGTTTCTCATTTGTACAAAGTCATTGATGATACATTTTTCAAATTTGTGGACTGAGTGAGAACTAATATATTAAAACACAACTGAGATTCCAAGCGAAACTGATAAGGTAAAAACCCTAAATGAAGATGAAATTGATGAGGGATAAATGAAAAGTTCTAAAAATTGGTTTAAAGCAGGAAGGGAATAAGCATTTATTAAGCACCTAATATGTACTAAGCACAGTGCTACTGTCGTGTCTTTCAAATATTATCTTATTTTAGATCATTTGAAATATAAGATAATTTTATCTCAGGTGAGACCCAAAAAAAGACAACAAAAACAAATTGAACAAATGCAGAAAGGAATAAATATGACTGGAAAGGAGATTTAGGAAAAAGACAGGTTTGAGTCAACAATGTGCCATGAGCTAATGTGATCTGAGACTACAATAAATGAGACTTTTGTTTAGCTGTCTTTCAGTCATGTTTGACTCTTTGTGACTCCATTTGAGGTTTTTTTAGCAAAGATATTGAAGTGGTTTGCCATTTCCTTCTCCAGCTCATTTTACAGATGAGGAAACTGAGGCAAACAGAGTTAAGGGACTTGCCTAGGGTCATACAGTTTGTAGGTATCTGTAGCTGGATTTGAATTCAAAAAAAAGAGTTTTTCTGGTTCCAGGCTGGGCACTCTATCCACTGTGCCACCTAGCTGCCCATTATATGAGACATAATGTCTAAAATGGGGTGATTGTCCAGTTATGCTTTGCCCTGTTTCCAGCACATCCGAAGTATCGTGTTCAGTCCTAGGCGTCAGCTTTTAGAAAGATGTTGACAAGCCAGAACAGATTTGAAGGAGGGCAGATAGATGGAGAGCATTGGACTGGACAAAGGACGGGTTGAATTAGAACTGGTTGAAAGAATTGGGAATGCTAAGACTGGAAATGAGTCTTCAGGGGGTGGGCATGAGAATGTTTTGAATGGGAAAGGGTTTGAGTTTCTTCTTCATGGCTCCAGGAGGCAGAGCAGGAACAATGATCAGGAGTCACAAAAGGGAGATTTTCTCTCCATGTAAGGAAAACATCCATCCTAACAACCAGAGAGAGCTGTCTAAAAAGAGAGCTGAATGAGTGTTGTTTGTCACCCAGGAGAGGCTGGTAAAACAGTTGTGGGAGGGATCTTATAGACCAGATTCGTGTGTTAGCTAGCAGCTGGTCTAAATGAGTTTTGGGGTTCCCTCCCACTCTGCAAGTCTATGAATGTTCATCTTCCTACCTGCTTTGAAAATTTGTGGATGAATTGCACCCTGACTGTGTGCAGCCCTGGTTATGGGTGCTGGGGGAAGGAATATAAATGAAGAAAGCAACATGTGGCCTCTACCCTTAAGAATCGTGGTTCAGCTGAGGTAGAAGGGCCCTTTCAGGATCATCTGGAATAACTCCCTCATTTTATAGTTGAGGAAACTGAGGCTCCAAAAGGTTCAGGGATTGACCCAAGGTCATGATAACATGTGGCAGAACCAGGATTTGGACCCAGGTCCTCTGACTCCAAATCCAGGATATTGTCTGTTGTACCTCATTGTCCAGAGACAACTTAGGAACACGTTTACACATCAGCAATATGGACAAATGCACCAGTCCTTCCAATGGAGCATGAGGCTAAAGGGACACAGAATTAAGATATGGGATGGCCTCACACACAGAAAGCTTTCTGGAGAAGGAGTCTATTGGGGACTTTTAGATACAAGGACTCAGTGTGCAGAATGGGCACTGAATTTGGAAACTGCCCGAAATGCCCACTCTATTACTTATCAGTTGCATGAATGACCAGGGTAGGTCATTTAAACTTTGAGCCTCAATTTTTCTGCAAAATGGAAGGAGTAATGCTAGTACTATCTACCTCATAGGGCTATTACAGTTTGTAAACAGAGGTAGGAACATACTACAGTGGAGACAGCCTGGACTTGGAATCAGCAGGATCTGAGTTAAAATCTTCACTTAGACACTTATTAGCTGTGTAACCCTGGTCAAATCTCAACTTCTGTTTGTCTCAAGTCTTCTCATCTGTAAAATGAGGGGATGATAATCGTATCTACCTCTCAGAGCTGTGTTTTGTAAGCCTTGAAGTTCTATTTGAATGTTAAAAAAATTTTAAATTAAAGTTACAAATCTTCATGAAAATGAAAGCAATTATTAAAAAAGAATTGGGCCATGGATTAGGAGAAGAGCTTTTGCAAACTAATCACAAAAGAGGCTGAGAGTTAGGCTAGAGCACAATATTCAAAGGGAGGCCTGCTTTTCTGTCTAGACTTTGGACTGCTTTGATCAGGACTCCAGGGTATTTTGGGGGAGGGTGGCATAAAGGAAGGAAGTAAGATGGAAAGGGAAGAGTAAAGAATTTGGGTAGAATCAGTTGACCTGGGTTTGGGTTCCAGTTCTCGTCTTCACCACCTGTGTGATTTGGGATAAACCCCCTATCTCTCTAGCCTTCAGTTTCTGTCTCTGTAAAAAGGGAACTATACTACATATTGTCTTGGGGTCTTTTCTAGTGCTAAGTTCTATGTTACGGTAGAAGAGATGAGAGACAGTATATACCCTCTGAAAATGCCCATGGGCAGGGCCGCTCTGGCTGTGATGCCAAGGTAGCCATAAGTGATGTGGGTGTTTTTTGACCACAGCAGAGATAAGGGGTGGGGCGGTGATTGATTCTCTTGTGTCAGTCCCAGAAGTTGGCAGTAACTGAGGATGAGGCCTGAGTGGGAATAAACACCTCAAGCAGGGGAGAGTGATAACCATTGGCTGTATGCCAGCCCAGGGCCCCAAGCTGTGGGAGGTGTAGGCGTCCCAGGCTGGCTAGAGAGTCCAGAGAGTGCTTTTATTCACACACACTCACACCCACACCCACAGCTACACACCCACCCACCTACACACATACATCCACACACACCCCCTACACACACACACACACAGACACACACAGACACACACACAGACACACACAGACACACACACACAGACACACACACACACACACACACACACACACACACACACACACACACACACACACACACACACACACACACACACACCCTTTTCCACCTAGGGGTATGGGCTGCATAACCCCAGTATATTTGCTGCTTAGTGGAGGCAATGTTCTTAGGTCAGGATAAGATAAGGATGAGATAATGCAAGTTCTTGTTTTTAAACAAATTGATGTGGGAGAAGCTGTTTTTATGTTTCCACCCAGGACTACAGAAGAGTAAACTGCCTGAAAATACTCCCCTCTGAGAAAGGGGTGGGGACATAGGCCTGCAGAACAGTCTGAACGACCAAGGCAGGAGAAGGGGAATGTTTCCCTGCAGTATCTCCTTTCATTTCAGTTCAACAAGCTTAATAAGTACCTACTACGCCCTGGGAACCATGCTAACAATCACAAGAAAGACAAGGAGAAAGCAGTCTGCCCCACCTTTCCAGGGGCTTAGAATTTAATTATCACCCATGCATCAGTTTCTACATAGGGAGTAGATGGAAGGGCTTTGTAAAGGGGAAGGTGCAGCCGCTGAGGAGACTGGGAAATGAGTCCTGTAGCAAGAAGGTAGTGCTTTCCTGGAAAGAGAGGAAGGGGACACATTGTGAGAATCTTTAAATGCCAAACAATGACACTTAGGTTTGGTAATGGGGAAACACTGGAACTTGTTAAGAAGGGGTGGTGGGGAGTGTGATACAGGCAGACAGTACTTCAGAAAAATCACCTTGCAGGATAAATGGTGGATGGAATGGGGCTAGGCAAGACTTGAGGTAGTGAGTCCAGTTAGAAGGCTACTGCACAGGCAAGGTGAGAGGGAATGAGGACCTGAGCTAGGTGGCGGCTGGATGAGTGGAGAGAACATTCAAGAGAAGCGGCAGAGAATTAAATGAAGGATTTGGCAACTGACTGGATACCTGAAATTAGTGAGAGTGAGGAAAAGAAGATGGCAGCCTCGTTAAGAACCTCATTTACTTCCTGACTTTTGGGGCTTGGGGGGTACTCACTACTCCTCCTCCTCCTGCTGCTGCTGCTGCTACTGCTACCAGAGGCACCACTGATATAGCGCTTTTTCTTTTAAGTTTTAAATCCTTACATATATTCACTCCTTTAGAGTCATGGACTCAGAGGTGAATGAAAACTTAAAAGCAGGCTAGTGCAACCTCCTTGTTTTTACAGAAGAAAGAACAAAGCCCTAGAAAGGGGCCTTGAAAGGCTAGAGACTTGCCCAGCATTGCCCAGGTAGGAAGTAACTGAATCAGCTTACTCCAAAGCTTTGTATGGACCCACTGAGGCAAACACAACTGGTATGATAATAGTAGCATGGTAATAGTAGCATCGGAGATAGCTAGTTCCCTGAATAGAGTGCAGAGTCTGGAGCCAGGAAGACCTCAGTTCAAATCTGGCCTCAGATACTCACTAGCTGCGTGACTCTGGGCAAATCACTCAACTTCTCTTTGCTTTAATTCAATGAAAAAGGAAATGACAAAGCACTCCAGTATCTTTGCTGAGAAAATCCCAAGGACAACATTGACTGCCATGATCCAAGGGATCACAAACAGTGGACGCAACTTAACAGCAGTAATAGTGGTGGCGGTGGCAGCACCAATAGTGGTAGAAGTGGTAGTGCAGTAGTGATGGTGGTGGTGGTAGTAGCAGCAAAGGTTTGGAAAGTGTTTAGCATATATTATGTCACATGATTTGGGGGGAATACTTCCCCCCCCTCCCATCACTTCTCCTGTTTAACTGGATTTCCAACTTTACAAGTAACTTTTATCTCTTCTTGAAAACTTCTAAGTCTTCAAAAGTCAACCTATTTAAAATCCCCTGGGGGTTGGGATGTGATACCTAAAACTGTAATTGTATATCCTAACACCTGAGAGGGAATCAGGGTTGTAGATGGGAGAGGAGGATGGGGGAGGAGGAAAAGAAAGAAGGAGAGAGCGAGAAAGAGAGACAGAGAAAGAGAGAGAGAGAGAGAAGGGGGGGAGACAGAGGGACAGAGAGAGAGAGAGAGACAGAGACAGAGACAGAGATAGAGACAGAGAGAGAGAAAAGGTTGATGAAAGACTTTCAGAAACTATCAGAATCCAAAGCAAACTTCACAATCTGGACCAGGGTTGAAAAAGGGAGGACCAGGGGACCGGGGAATCTGAAAGCTTGGGTTCATATGCCTGCGCCGTTATTTATGACAAGTCATTTCATCACTTCCTACCTAGACTATCCAAATAGCCAGTTGTCTTACTCTCTGCCTCTGGAAAATGGGGTTGTTGAACCCGTCCCCTCTCACTTCTAAATTCTATGACCCCAACTTAGGACTGGGCTGTAACAGCTTTTTTTTCTTTAAGTTTTCCCTCATCCCTCTAACTTGCAGGGGAGGGTCTCTAGATTCTTCAGCCTGTAGCAGACCTTCATTTAAACTATTCACATTGAATTTTTCGGGGAAATTGTAGGAACTCTTGTAGAGTCCTCTGCCAAACATTGGCCAGATATTCTCATCCAACAAAGACCAGAGATGTACCACTACCTCCCCATAGCTGGAGACAGGATGAGTTATCTCCTCCCTATCTGATCCCTTAATGGGACAGACTCTCAGAGAGAAAGGCAAGGATCAAGTAAATCTTTTCTAGGGGAAGAAGGGAATTCAGAGGGTATTGAGAAGGAACTGGGTTTGAGGAGGGACTGGAGGCAGTTGGAACTTTGCCTTGAAGTGTAGGTTGGGGGTGGGGATAGGGGATGGTAGGGGTAGTGGAGGAGGGGGGAGATGCAGTCTATGGCCTGGCCTTTCAGTGATCTCAGTCCATCCAAACAAGTCTCTCTTCTTGAGTACTCCACTCATTTTCAGTTTCCTGCCTTTCTGCTCCACTTCACTCTAAATTTCCTTTAAGAACAGTCAAGTCAAAAAGAATAAAGTGTTGAACTTGGAGTCAGGAAGACATGGGTTCCTATCCCACCTCTGAGACATACTAGCGGTGTGACCATGGAACAATCATTTAACCTCTGGGAGGCTCAGGTTCCTCCTTTGGAAAATCAAGGGGTTGGATTACATGGGCTCCAAGATCACTTCTAGCTCTAAATCTGGGATCCTATAGATCCTTTGGATCAGGCTGTCTTACTCCTCATCAAGGCTAACCCCTCCACCTGCACAAGCAACCCCATTCCATCTGGTCTCTTACAACAGATTGCTTCTTGCATAGTGACCATATGTCATCTGTCTTCAATCTCAATATTTCCTGTCATGTCACAGGCCATGTCAACATGGCCTGTCAATCTCACCTTCATAAAATCTCTCCCATATGCCTCCTTCTCTCCTCTGACATTGTCACCTCTCTAGTGAAGACCCTCCTCACCCCACACCCAGACTATTGCAATATCCTGTTGCTTGGTCCTCTGCTCCAAGTCTCCCTTCCTCTCATCCATCCTCCATTCAGCCACCAGATCAACCATGTTCCCCCCACCCCCACCCCCTACTCAATAAACTCTAGTGGTTCCCTGTCACATTCACAATCAAATCTTCTATTTGGAGTTTAAATTCCTTCAAAACTGACTTCCCTGCCTCACCATCTTTCCAGTCTTCTTGTACCCCACTCCTTGACACATACTCTGACCCAGTGACATTGGCCCCCTCCCTGCTCCAGGAACAAGACCCTTCATTTCTAAGCTCTGAGTATTTTCTCCAGTTGTCCCCCTGCCTGCAATGCTCTCCCTCCTCATTTCAACCTCCTGCCTTCCCTGGCTTCATTTAAATCCCAACTAAAATCCCGTCTTATACAGGAAGCCTTTCCCACCCCTCAAGTACAGAGCCTGCCTTCTCTCACCTACTTCCTAATGATCCCATGTATAGCTTGTTTGGACATATGTGTTTGTTTGTGGTCTCCTTTGCTGGATTGTAAGCTCTTTGAAGGCAGGGACTGTAACTTTGGCCTTTTTTTATAGTCCCAGTTCCTGCCGCGTGGTAGGTGCATGATAAATATTTAATGACTGACTGACCAACTGTAAATGGGGAATGGAGGAGTCCCACAGTCAAACCTTCCAATGTCTGATTATCATGCAGGACATTTATGAAGGCATAATATGATCTTTTGGAAGACTCAAAAAATAGGAATATGGCCCAAATGCAAATTTTCCATCACTATACATTCTCCTGCTTTTTCTTCTTTCTCCAGTACTACCTGTTTATCTACTCTTAACCATCATCTTTCCTTATGTTCCAGCAATACCCCATCCCCACCTCTCTGACCTCCTTGATTTCCTATGAAAGATTTTTTAAAGTGTGTGTGTGTGTGTGTGTGTGTGTGTATAGGGCTTGTTCAACAAACCAAGAATCACATTCATAGTTGACACTTCTGTGAATCTTTGTGTGATACAGAGATTTTGGTTATTCCTGGACCAGTTTTGAAAGGGAAGTAGCTGAGTTTCCTGGTTGACTTTTAGAAAAAAAACTCCATATTGATCTCTTCTGGTTTTACACTACCTTCTTTTCCAAATGATCCAGGCAACAAAGAAGAAAGAACTTGGCTGACTTTTCCTGGAAGTTATCTCCTCCTTAAACGCCTCCAAACACACACAAAGACATATCCAAAAGCCAAATGCATTAGCAGGCACATACAGAGATCAGACACACAAAATAAACATACTACACTCAGACAAAATACATATATATACGGTCCAAAAACAAAACACACCCACTCCTGGCCTCACCCAGAACAGACAGACAGACAGACAGACAGACACCGGGACAAAATACACCTGTATCCACCTTCTCATATACACAAAGACAAGTTAGCATATAAAGAGAATGCCTGTATTTGCCCTGGCTGATGTCACCCACGCCTGGTCCCCCAGAGCCCAGGTGCGCTCAGAAACAGCTCAGGACTGGTCTCTCAGCCAGTCCAGCATGGGAAGGGTTAACAAAGTTCTGGCAGCTGAGATCGGGGCAGCTAGTTCCTCTCCAAGAAACACGTCACATGTTTTTGTGCAGCAGTGGGCTGGCCAGCCTTCACCCTGGGAACCGCGCCTGCTGACGTGGGCGAGCGGCCACGTCAGATGCCACCTAGGAGGGGGAAACACAGGCCTTATTTGGGAGCGGGCTGTAGCCAGTGGGCGGGTCACTGGGAAGAGGAAAACGACAGCTGCCACTTGTCTGTAACCAGGCGGAAAGGCTTCGAACAATGCAGCCCAGTGCACCCTACCCCCCATCCCAACACCCCCGTGAAAGGTGAAAGACACTTGGAAAAACCACACCTGTTGATTTCCTGAACTTCGGTTTGGCTTCTGAAATCTGGGGAATGTCCCTGACTCGACTGCCCAGCTAGGGGCTTGTTTTTTGCTCCCTACATCCTACCCAACTAAGTTTCATAGGCAATGTTCAGAGCTAGATTCATGTCCAGTGGTAAAGGTGAGGCAAGATGATTGCAGAGAAAAAAAAGGAGGCAGCTAGGTAGCAGAGTGGGTAGTACACTAGCCCTAGAGTTAGAAAGATCTGAGTTCAAATGTGACTGCCACTCTGTGACCCTGGGCAATTCACTTAATCCCAATTGCCTCCAAAAAAAAAAAGAGGGAAATGAAATAGTCATCTGTCTTTTAATAGATAAACTTCACTCCCTTGCTGGCCCTTTGATCATGGACTCCTACCATTTAGGTGCGGTAGGATCTTAAGCAAAAAGTAATCTAGACTGCTCATTTTACAGAAGAGAAAAGGACTGTCCATAAAGATTAAATGGCTTGCCCAGGGTTTCCTGGGTAGTTAAAAAAACAAAAGGTATAAGGGTGGTCAGAAAACACTTGGTTCAAATCCAGAGTCTGACACTTAATAATCACAATGATGCTGTGGAATTGGAATTCAAAGGATCTGGGTTGAAATCCTAACTCAGCTACTTACTATGTATGTGCTTACTATCTGAGTAACTTTGAATGAGTAAGTTAACCTCTCTAGGCCTCACTTTCTTCACCTATAAAAAGACAGGGTTGGACCAGAAGACTGTCCCTTCCAGCTGTAAATGTGGGATCCTGAGATTCCCTTTAAGCCCAAGCTTCCTCATATGTAGATTCTGAATTAAATAGTAGATTCTCAGATTTCCTGAGGTTTGGGAAAGGTTCAAATGAATATAAATGAATATCTATCTACCTATCTATCTATCTATCTATCTATCTATCTATCTATCTATCTATCTATCTAAAAATGAATATATAAAAAGTGCTAGATAAACATTGGTTATTACTATGAAGGAAGCAGAAGAGCTGGAATTTGCACTCATTTTCTCTGACACACATTCCGGGTTGTGGGACATATCTTTTAAAGCTGTGTCTCTGATAACCGAGACCAAACTCCCCCAGAGGGTAATAATCCAGAGACCTTGGGGAAAGGAGGAGAGGAAGGGAGAGTCTGCACTGCCTGTACTTTTCAAGGGGATGAGGGGGAGGGGAAAGCTGTGGCCCGAGCCTGGGACATTCAGATCTGTGGCCTGGCCTCGAGGGGACTTGCCTGGCCTTGCTCTGAGAAGGTGCTCTGACCCCAATGAAAGCTTAAGCCTTGTAAACAAACTCATCTGGTGTTTCTCTTGGGCCTGTAAGCACAATCTGGAGACAATTCCTCCCCTTGTACTAAAGAGGAAACAAAGACTGGAGGAGACTAGACAAAGGTCAGCCAGAAGAGTTATTGTTCAAACCCCATGACTGGTAGGGGCTAGTCACTGTACAGAACATGCCTGTCACCTGTCCTCTCTCCAGGAACATATAACTCCTCCTTCTTCCAAATCCAGTTCCAAATTCATTACCTCCAGAAGTCTTTCCTGATTAGTGCCTTCATTTCCAGATCTCTTTGCTCTTTGTGTACTAAATGGGCACTGTGTTTGCAGTTTTTTCTGTCTACTGGCAAAGTGTAAAATTGGTGGATGGATGCCTATCTTCCCCTTGAGAGAAGCAGCTCTCTAGTACAGGGGCTGCTCCTTCTCCCTCGAGGAGTCATAGAATGTTAGAACTGAAAGACACCTTAGAAATGTCTCCCTACACTAGTGATTGTCTCCTCTTTCCCCAGGACAGAAGATGCTGGTACCCCAGTCAGAATTCCCAGTGCTCCTCTCTTTCTCTCTCTCTTTCAACCTCTCTCTGTCCCTGTCCCCCCTCTTGTCTGTCTCTGTCTCTGTTTCTGTCTCTGTCTCTCTCTTCCCCCAGTTCCCTCTCTCTTCTTTCAGCCTGTCTCTCTCCCCCTTCCCCTCCCCCCTTTCTGTCTGTCTCTGTGTCTCTCTCCACCTCCTCATCTTTCTTGCTTCATAACACCATCTAAGAGAATCTTAGAAGCAAAAATGTCAGTGCTGGAAAGAACCCCAAGACATCATCTAGACCAAGGGTTCTTAAATAGGGACCCACAAACTCTCCAAGAGGTGTCTGGGTATAAATTTCAGGAGGCCCATGAACTTGAATGGGAAAAAAGTTACATCTTTATTTTCACTAACCTTTAAGTGAAATTAGTATTCCCTTCAATTATTTGAAAATATGATTCTGAGAAGAGATCCCTAGGCAAGTCTAAATGCAGGGGTCCAGGATATAAAAAAAGGCAAGGAATCCTTGATCTCGTCCGACCCTCTAATTTTACAGTTGAAGAAAGCAGATAGAAGGCCAAGGAGGTTGTGATTGACTCAAGATGGCAGAGGAAATTAATGGAGAGCTAGACCCAGGCGTGCTTCAGACCAGTCTTCTACAAGAGGCTATCTCCCTACAAAGGTATTATACAGGTGTACAGTGCTTGGCATTCTTGGTGCTCCCATCTAAAGAAAGACTGGCTCCAGAGAGGCTAGTGTGTGGGTTTACCTGTACCCTGGGTACTGCTTCCCACTTCCACCATCATCATCATTCTATGAAGATATTACCCCCTTCCTTACAATAGAAATTGTTTAGGGTTATTATTGTCCATGTAACATATGTGTGGTACTGTAAGGATCGTAAGCCAGATGTTTCATTGGTGGAGCAAGGGAAAAATATGAACTCATTTAGGGAAGGGGGAGAGATAAGAACTCATTAGTTTGAGCCTAGGGAAGTAGGTGGAACTGGCATTGGGCCTGGAACAAGTGTTAAATGTCTTTGAATTGTACCCAAGTTTTGTTGGTCTGAAAAATTTAGAGAGACATGGTCCCCTAAAGCACTGATAGCTCTCTCTCTCTCTCTCTCTTTCTCTTTCTCTCTCTCATACACATACACACACACACACACACACACACACACATATACACACACATACACACAGAGTCACCTGAAAGGGGTATAAACAGAGGCTAGATTTGAAACTGAGGAGAACTGGAAACTGAGTTTTGGCTGGAACAGGTAGTCTTATGAGCAGAGCAAATGACCTCTTAGTAGGACTAGGAATGGATAGTCTAAGGACCTCCTATCATCCTTATGGCTAAATCAGAGATATTTTAGGATGGGATTTCTACAGTCAGCAAAATATCATTGCTATGATCTATAGGTTTGCTTTATCTCGGCCTATTTCTGCTGGTTGTTGGTAAAGCAACCTCACTGCCAGGTGATCTAAAGGGAAGAAGAGGCAATCTATACTAAGGCAAGGAGGATCTACAGAGGACTGTGATCCCCGTAGGCCAGGCTTGGACTGCTGGCAGTGGTAGAGGGACAGAAGGGGGGGACACTATTCCCCCAAAACTCTGGGATACTGATCCAATTGGGAATGTAGGAGGGAAGGGGTTCTGGGGAAACTCCAGGTAGAGCTGAGGCTGGCTAAGCTATAGTCCTCAGTTTCTCCCTCTGTAAAATGAGGCAATTGTATTATATGAACCCTAAGATTTCTTTACCTCTAAATCCTCTGAGTGTGTGAATTGGGTTCTGTTTTCCAAGAGTCATTGTGATACAAAGTCAGTCTTCTTACGCTTCCAGCTGATAGGTTTTACCTTTATTTCATAACCCTTTGTTATAGGACCCTTTTAGCTTCTAGTCAGAATATTGCGCTAGAAGATACTAAGATGAAACAGTCAAATTGGCAACCAAGGGGGAGTTCTATAACTTACTCCATGGAAAGGTAGCATGATATCATGTCTAGGGATCAGGAAGAGAAACTGGAAAGACCTTGGTTCAAATTCTGTCTCATACATTAGCCAACAGCTCAGTGCCTCAGTTTTCTCATCTGTAATATCAAGAGGTTGGATTTGATAATCTCTACGGATCCTTCTCTCTCTCTAAATTATGACCCCAGGATCCTATGACCACTCTCAAGTTCAGATAACAAGAAATATGAAGGATTATGCTGGTGGTAAATTCTGCTATTATCTTGACGCTGATTGCTCCCCGTCATTACTGCTAATTATCTACTGATGCACTTGGTAAAAAGCCTCCCTGTCCCTGACCCAGCAGAATCAGCTCAGCCAGGCCTCAGGGCCCTCATTAGAGATTAGGTTGTTGAGGGTGGCACCAGGTTCTGTGCTGAGAACCGCAGTACTAAGGACTTTAAACGTGAGCTGCCACTATTAGAGGCCGGACAGGATTCACAAATAAAGGCTGATACCATGAATAGACCACATCTGACATTTTTCTAGATTCCTCAACACCTTGTTCCTAGAGAAGAGGGCAGAGCCAGGAGGGATTCACTCTCTTCCCACATCCAACTCATTCTGGTGTTTTCCTGGACAAGGCACATAACTTTGGTGCCTTCACTTACCTGTAGGATACAGGAGAAGAATGAGGGTAGGGGTGGGGAATGGGGAATTAAGCACTTATACAGTGCCTACTATGTGCCAGTCACTGAGCTAAGTGCTTTTTTTTTTTTAATGAATATTATCTTATTTGATCCTCACAACAACCCTGCCAAGAGGGTGCTATTATTATACCCATTTTACAGTTGAGGAGACTGAGGGAAACAGGTTGAATGATTTGCCCAGAGTCATACAGCCAGTATGTATCTGAGGCTGGCTTTGCAATCATGTATTTCTAACTCCAGTGCCAATGCTCTATCTATCATACCACCAGCTGCCTTTTACAGGGGTGTCAATGAGAGCTACGAAGAGCTTAGAGTTCCTCAAAGAACGCGGCCATTACTAGTTATTCGTCCAGTCATTAGTCTATTGAGCTCAGAAACCTTCAGTGGCTCCCTCTTTCCCCTAGGAGAAGGTATCCATTACTCTAGCATTTAAAGCCCTTCACAGTCTGACTCCAGTCTCTCTTTCTTGATCTCACCTTTCTCCCCCATTAAATACTCTTTGCTACAGTCAAATCGGCCAACTTACTTTTCTCTCTATACAATATTCCATTACTTTCTGCTTTGCATTGGCTGTCCCCCATGCCAAAAAGGCTCTCCTTCTTTATCTGTGTCTCTTGATAATAGCCACCATTTATATAGCGTTTACAAAATGCTTAGCACATGTTATCTCATTTGATCTTCAGTACTTTTATTATCCCCAATGTATAGATGAGGAAACTGAGGATAACAGATGAAATGATTTGCCTAAGATCACACAGTTCGAACGTATCTGAGGCAAAATAGTTTACTCAGCTGTCTTTCCTGGAGTCTTTGGTCTCATTTAAGATTCAGTCTAAATGCCACCTCCTATACTAAGCTTTCCCCTCATTCCCCAATTGTTAATTCTTCCTTTGTATTTTTATTTTGTATTTGCTAGTCATGCCAGGCAGCATAGTGTGGTGGACTGCAAGCCAGTCTCTAAATCAGGAAGTCCTGGATTCAAAACTAGCTAGGCAGCTCTCTGAGACCATAAGTTGCATTAAAGGTGCTGATATGCATTGATGGAGGGAGTTTCCTCATCTGGGAGTTCCATATGCGAATGAAATCAAAGGCCTAGTCTCCATGCCCTATCTGTTGTTTACCCCCAGTAGCATGTAAGTTCCTTGAGGGCCAGGATTGTTGTTTTCTATGTATTTTCATGAGCCTAACACAATGCATTACACATGGTAAGTGTTTAATAAATGCTTCCTAAATTGAATTTCTTTCTCTATTGATTATACCCAATTCATCCATGTACCAGGTGGAGGCAATAGAGGGATGTCCCTCTTATTGGGTGGGAGAAGGGTCACAGATTAAATCTCCTACTTTAGGCAGGAAATTGCAAAGAGAAGGCATCCCTTAAAGAATTTATAACCACTCCCACTTTGGAAATGTAGACCCACCATTAACAGACTAATTCCAGCCAACAGAGCTAAAATCGAATCCAAATGGCAGGGCTATCAATGTTCCTGTCCCATGGCGCTGAAACATCCCAACACCATCCTCAGAGAAAAGAAACAAGTCTATGATTGTAAGAGGAATCAAGAGCAATGACTTGGGCAGGGGTTCCCACAGCAAGACTTAAATATAACCCTTGGGCATTTGTCCAACACTGATATTCATTTAGAAGGTAGAAGAGTTTCTAGATACTTCTCACTTAACCAAGAGATGTCTATCTTAGTATCAAATGGAATAAGACATATTCCATTGACATGTCAATTCCTACCATGCATCAGGGGTCACAGATCACAGAGTTTCAGACCAGGAAGGATCTTAGAAGTTATCTAAACCAATTTCTATCTCCCTCTACCCACAACCTGTTTTTACAGAGGAAAAAACTAAGCCCCATCTTGTTTGAATGACTTACCCAAGATCACACTGCTGGGTAGCTGGGCTAGAACCCAAGGGTCTTGGCTCCTAGCTTGATGATCTTTTCACGGCACTGCTTCATCTGAGCAATTACCATGATGATGATGATGACTATTACATTTTATTGGATTTTATAGTTTGCAAAGCACTTTCATGTCCATTATATCATTTGACCCACACAACAACCCTGTGATATTATTGTTTTATTACCCTCACTTTTGGTTGTTGTTCTGTCATTTTCAGTCATCTCTGACTCTTTGTGACCCCATTTAGGGTCTTCTTGACAAAAGATAATGTAGTGGTTTGCAATTTCCTTCTCCAGTTTATCTTACAGGTGAGGAAACTGAGGCAAACAGGGTTAAATGACTTGCCCAGACTCACATAGCTAGTGAATGTCTGAGGCCAGATTTGAACTCAAGAAGTTCAAAATGAGAGTCTTCTTGACTCTTGGTCCAGCTTTGTATCCACTCACTGTCTATCTCCACTTTTATGGATGAAATTCAGTTTCAGAGAAATCCAGTCCAAGGCCACAAGGAATGGTAGAGCTCAGCATCCTGAATGATACTAGCCAAGCAGCAAGAATAGCTGGACCTTGGTTCCTCTTGAGTCCATGGCTCAACAGAGAAATGTCTGGAAGCCGAACACTCCGTCTTTGTTTGGCCTTTAAATCCCTTCACAATCCAGCCTACCTTTTCAAGTTGATTACACATTTTTCTCCTTCATGGGTTCCACATTCCAGCCAAATAGGTCTACATCTCCTGTCTTTAAACAGGCTATCCCCAACATGCCAACTTCTCCCACCTTCTACTCCCCATCTCTGGAATGTTCTCCTTTCTGATCTTCACCTTTTGGAATTCCTAGTTCCCTTCGAGACTGAGTTCATCTGCTTTCAAAACATCCTTCCAGGGGCATCCCTGATTCCCCTAGTTATTAATGTCACCCCGTATCACTCTGTATTAATTCTGTGTATGTATGTATACAAAAACACATACACTAATAAGGGGAACATATGTTAACAAAAAAGGAAATTCAGTATACATATATTTCATACAAATTTATAACAAAATAAGTATACAATATAGCATCTAATAAATATGATATATATTTATTTTACTATGTATTTAATTGTGTATTTTATTATACTTTTCAGTGAACCTGTGTTCCCCTCATCACTAGAATATAAACTCCCTGAGGAAAGAAATTGTCCCACTGTGGATTTAAGAAGCAGAAAAGCTAACATTTGTGTAATGCTTTAAGGATTTGTGAAATGTTTTACCTGTGTTAAATCTCCTTTGGTCCTCCCAACAACCCTGTGAAATAGGTGCTATTATAATGCTATTATTATCCTTATCTTACAGATGAGGAAACTGAGCCTGAGAGTTCATTGAGTTGCCTAAGGTCACTCAGCTAGAAATGTCTGAAGCACAATTGGAATTCAGGTCTTCTTCAGGGTGGAGTGCTCTATCCACTCTGTCACCCAGAGCCCAACAGTGTTTGGTACACAGTAGGTGCTTAATAAATGTTTGGTTGTTGGTTGATTGATAAATTGATTGGTCTGGTCTTTCTTTTCCCCTGGTGATTGGGAAGGCCCAGGCTGGGTAATTTACGGCAGCCCTCATTACCCACCCAAGTCTCCTGTTCCTCTTTTCTAAACCTGTCTAGTTTCAAGCCCCCTCCCATCACCCCACCTCCCCTACTTCCCCTGAGAGTTTTCTAAGCTCCCACAGCTGTGGTGCCAGTTGCCTGGCTGCCCTTTATCTGTCCCCATACATTCAACCCCAGGGGCCCACACCCATTATAACTTTTCCAAAACAACGTCTGGGTAAACCCAACCAATTCCAAGGTCTCTTGTCTGGTTTCCTCCAAGATGAATAAAGGGAGGGAGCTGATTCTCTGGTCTTCCCTTAGTCCCCACTGAATAAGGAGAAGGAAATTTACAAAGTGCTCCTCCTGGGGTCTGGGAAGAAAGTCTTGAAATTAGTCCTAGTCCCCTCCATTACCCCAAATCCCTGTGTACTCCCTCATGCTTAGCTTGGGGAACATTTAGTCATCCTGAACCTTTCTCCCCAAACAGGGGAAAAGACAGCAGGAAAAGAGGGTTGTGGTTGGGGATGCCCTTTTAGGCAAGGAGTACTAAGTTGTTTTTGTATCATGGCCCCTTTTGACGGGTTGGAGAAACCTACAGACAGAACCCTTTTTAAAATGATGTTTTAATAAATACATAAAATGAACTATGTAAAATTTTAAAGGAAAGCAATTATACAAAAATAGTTATTAAAATTTTTGTTAAGGTTTATGGATCACAAATCAAGAACCTCTGCTCTAGAGGGTCATGGAATTCTTTATTTTAGTGCTTCCCTAACCTTTTGTAGCCTAATATGTACCTGTGAATTGACTGAGACACATTGGGACACTTCATAGGAGAAACACATGTCTAAATAAATACCAGTCTGGCCATCTGGTCATCTTCACCCTCCAGCACAGTCTTATCTCTTTCCTCTCTGTCTCTCTGTTTCCCTCTCTGGATCTGTCTCTCTCTGTCTATTTCTCTCTCTCTTTGTCTCTCTCTGGATCTCTCTGTCTGCCCCTTTCCCTATCTGTGTTTCTTTCTTTCTCACTCTGTTTCTCTCTGTCTCTCAATTCATATTTATGTCTAACTATGGGTTCAGGGTAACATGGTGTAGTGTGGAACTGGATCTGAAGTCAGGAAGACATGAGGTTCAAATCCCACCTCAGACACTTAACTAGCTGTGTGACTTTAGGCAAATGGCTTACTTTCTCTGAACTCAGTTTCCTCATAGGTAAAATGGGAATAGTAATAGCACCTGCCTTTAGTGAGTGATTATCAGAATCAAATGAGGTAGCTATGAATGTACTTGACCTTAAAGTTCTGTATAAAAGTTTTTCACTATTAATTATTATTATTTATTAATCATTAGTATTATTTCTTCCTCTTCCTAAGAATGCCTCTACACCTTCCACCCTTTATTCTCTGTGGTAACAAACTGGCAAAATGTAACTTAAGGAACCATAAGCCATGAGTCCTTGTGAGAATATCACATAGCAGTTAGGGAGAATCTCTGGAGGGGTGGAAAAGGTCTCTGAGGGACCAGATGTCAGATGTAAGGAGTGCTGGTGACCTCCCCTCTCCCATTCTCCAGTCTCTCCCCAGTCCTTAGTTTTCTCATCTATTTGATTCATATTAGGATAAAATAAAGTCTCTGAGTGCAGCCAACCCTTGTTGCAGGGAAGATTGTTATGCTATAGTATGAGGGTCAAGCAATCATCAATTATTAAGCGCCTACTGTGTGCCTAACACTGTGCTAAAGTGCTCACCAGAACAAGGTAGACATCTGCAAGACAAGTCCAGGATTTGGGGAAATAGGTTGGATTCTTCAACTCAAAAGATACCATGAAAGTCAGTCAGGACCTAGTCCCACTACTGACCTCTCTGGCTTTCTTAAAGTCCCAACAAAAGTCCCATCTTCTACAAGAAGTCTTCCCCAACCCCTCTTAATTCTAGTCCCTTCCCTTTGTTAATTCTTCCTTCCTTCCTTCCTCCCTCCCTTCCTTCCTTCCTTCCTTCCTTCCATCAGGTTCATCACTATGACAGTGCATGGGTTACAGAGAGGCCTTCGTCCTTTCAGCTATTTCCTGCCTGCACTGTTACCATGGTGGCCAAAGCCTGGCTAGCCTGCATCTGCCACTGCTCTTGTTGCTATTTCTGTATGTCACCTGGAAAACCTGTGGGTAGCTGCTGAGGGGTTGACATTTCCTGGCTCAGGAGCAAAACGTGTAGCCTCCTCCCCATTCTCCATCTTGCCCTTCACCCAACAACGTTCTTCAAAGCTTCCTTTAGCACCATTTAATCCCTTCTCTAAAGGGACAATAATAATTCATAATAATAACAATCACAAGAATACCTTCAGTGAGTCAGTAGACAATGAGCTCACATCCCAATACTTTAAATCAATTACAGAAAAGCAGTCTGCATAATATTAAATATAAAGGAGTCATAGCAGGATAGGCCATGTAACCTAGGACCATTCCTATCAGAACTTCACTGAAAAACACAAAAACATAAACACAACACTTGATATTTATATAGCATTTACATATGTGTACGTGTGTGTATAGATGTATATTTAGATAGAGAAAGAGAGAAAGGAAACAGTGACAGAGACAGAGAGACAGAGGCAGAGAGATTGAGCCAGTGAGAGGAGAGAAACTGATGGGGGGGGCTGTCAAAGAGAAAGAGAGAGACAGTCAGAGAGACAGACTGCAGAGGAGGGTGGGGAAGAGAGAATTTGCTGAGTATTTTAAAGTTTGCCAAGAATTTTAAATACTTAACCTCATTCTACCCTCATGACCACCCTGTGATGGGCTGGGAAGGGTGGGGTGGAGAGAAAAACTAGAGGCTACATCAGTAGTACAGAGGAGAGAGGTAAAGAGAGCCTGAATTAGGGAGGTACTACAAAGGCATGGATGCCAGAGATATTTCAAGGTAAGAATGTCTATGACTAGGGACTGATGGGACATTGGAGATGACAGAGAGATAAAAGTCAAAGGTCACCGAGTTTCCAAGTCTTCTTGACCGCTTTTAATAGAAATAGGGAAGTCAGGGAAAAGAACATATTTTGACCTTAAAAGGTGTGTTTCTGAGAGAAACTAGGGCCCCCAGGGTGAGGGTGGAAGAAGGTGGGACGAAGACGGGGTAGGAAGAGGCTTAAAAGTCCCTGCCGCATTGTTGTGGAAAGTCCTGAATGAACCTACTTAAGATGCTTTCCTACTCCAGAAACAGAGGGAAGACAGATTGCTGGTCCTCCCTGGTGAGGTACTGATATCTCTTATCATTGAAGGACAGAAGGGGCAGGGACAACATTAAGGAGTTCTAAAAAAAGCATCAAGATCAAAGCACTCAGACTCAACACAGAATGGCCCCAAGTCCTCGAGTCCCAAACACATACAAATTCCAAAATGTCAACCTATACCAAATCCAGAAAGGCAGCTATATTGCCACCTCTTCCCACCATGGCTTCCCGTAAACATACACCCACAATCCTCCTCAATGCATTGCTATGGCCAAGCACACAAACATGCAGACGTAGCTCGAAGGCACACGCACTCGAATGTGAGAGTCACACAAGCTCTGCAGCAGCTGCCTCCAGTGTCAAAGGGAGCTGACATCATCTTCCCAGAATATTTCAATACAACCTTTGCCTGAGGACCAGGTTTCACCAAATCCCAGGTCTCTAAGTATAGCAAGAGACCTTGGAGTTAACTCCAGGAACTCAGCTGAGTTCCTAGAAGCACAAAATATGGTGTTGGCCACATCTTCAATTTAATACAGAAAACATTTATGAAGCACCTACTATGTGCCACACACTGTACTAAGTGGTGGTAATTAAAAAACAAACAGCGAGGCTGTGCAGCCTCAGACAAGTGACAACTTCTGAATCTCCATTTTCATACTATATAAAAGTTAGCTATTATCATTAAATGTTAGCTATCATTATCATTATTATATCCCAGAGAGTCATTATTTCTTTGCTGCAATTAATGAGCTCCTTCTATGTGCCAGACACTGAGAATACAAAGAAAGAATCCCTCCTCCAAAGAAATGGAAACACCAGTGCCATCTTTGTATTAACATGGTCAGGCATGAGGCCTCTTGGACATGACAACAGAAATATATCAGTCAGTTCAGCCATGACCTAGTGCTATGCCATCACCAATATGTTTGCCACATACAAACACACCAAGGACATAACTGGTGAGCTTATTCAGGAATAATTACAATATTTCTTCAGCCTGTGATACACTCTCTTCTATGGCTCCCAGTGTTTAGTGAATTGAACATAACTTACTGGGTTTTCTTTTAACTGATTTGGTTCATTCAGTCATTACTTGTTGAAATATTTCTAACTTCCAGTATGTATTGAAAGTTTATAGGGACAAAGGGACAGAACAGCTTCTTTAAAACTAAGTTTCATCATCTATTAGAATGGGAGAATTGCCCTTTATGATCTCAAAGGTCTCTTTCCAGCTCTAGTTGAATTTTGAACCTTTAAAAAGTGTATTATTCTGGAAAATGTGGGGCATACGGTTACTGTGTGTAGAGTTGTAGGGGTTCGATGTTTTGTTGTTAACAACGGTAACTCTTTGACAGTGGATTTTCCATAAAATGTGAGGGGTGTGGAGTTCAATTCACCTGAACACACTATCCCTCTTTTTGAAACATCTGTCTCATGGCAACACTCTTGGGTCATAATGCTTTGTTTCATCTTTCACTCACAAAAAACTACTCTAGTCATATAACATATGCAGTTGGCATAAGCCCCACTGGTGGGTCAATACATGGTAAACTCATGCAAATGGCTTCAGAAGACCCAAGATGAATCCTTAGCTCAGAGGAAATCTGTGGATTTTCTGCAATCTAGCCCATTGATGGATTGTACATAGTCGTTTGCATGTGGTCCCCCACATTAGATAGTGAATTTCTTGAGAGCAGGAACTACATTTTGCCTTTCTTTGCATCCCCAGCACTTAGCACAGTGCCTGGCACATAAAATATGTTTAATAAATATTTAGCAACTAATTGAGTAAAGTGAATATTGCTCATTCATTTTATAAAAGTGGCAGGTTTAATTTCAGTTAGATGGCAGTTAACTATGTGGGGAGGGTTGTTAAAGAGCTGTAATGTCTCAGGTAAATCACTTAAACTCTTTGGGCTTCAATTTCTCCTTTTGTAAAAAGGGGAGAATAATTCCAGGTTGTTGTGAGGATCAGATAAGAAACAGCGTGTTGAAATGTCTAAATTGCCAGGCTAGTGTGCTATGGTGTAAGTTGGAAGATCCCATGGAAGTTGCTAGAATCTAAAATCATAGCATGATAGGCTCTAAATGTTCAAACGGTCCCAAGAGAACATCTAGGCCAACCATTGTCATTTTACAAAGCAGGAAACTGAGGACTAGAGAGAAGTAACTTGCCTGTGGTCATGCAGGTTGTAAATAGTTGAGCCAGGATTCATATGTGGTTTTTTGAACAACCCAAACAATACACCAGTAGGGTAAATGCTCGCATAGGCTTCAGTCCTTTCTCTTTTTCTTTCTCCTTGGTTTCTCTCTTCCTCCAAAACCTATTTCATTCATTTATTCAAAAAAAAAAATTTCTGCAAAGCGCCATAGGAAGTACTGGGGTGAAACAAGACGTATTCAAATCCTGATTTTACTTTTTCTTGCATGGAGGAGCCTCGGTTTCCGATTCTGTAAAATGAAGGAGGTTGACCAAAAAAACCTATGTTTATATTCACTATTCTAAAGGACTTGGGGAGGGCATTCTAAACTAGGAGATTATGTTGTACGTGTTGTTTCGTGATATACAATGACCGCTCCCTGAAGATAAGGGTTCATTTGTGTCTCTGTAGCCATCATACTCTACCATGGTGCTTGATAATTGTTCATCGACTGAGTAGTAAACGAAGATTTAGAAAGGGTAACATGCAAGGCTTGTATGAATATAATTGAGGTAAGGAGTTAAAAAGAAGGCAATCTTTTCTCTTGAGGTCTGTCTGTCCTCAGTCATTCTAGCTGGACTGAAAGATAAGAGAGATGCTGCACAGGTAGGTTGGGACTAGAATGTAGGGAACCTCGTATACCAGGAGTTGGTACTTTAGTCTGTAATCAATAAGAGCACCTGGTGATCTTTGGGCAGGGGAACGTGCCAGCGGATTTCTGGAACATCACTCTTGAATATGGGTGTTGAGGGTGAAGGCGAGCCAGGCACTCTGAGGTTGGGGAGGTTTTGGATAAGTGGAGAGAAGACATTCTAGGTCTCTCCCTCTCTGCCCCCTCTCTTTGTGTCCCTCCTCTCTTCCGGTTACGCCTGCTTTCTCTAGCAAGTTACTTCGGGTTACCCTAGATTCCCTCCCTTCACTTCTCTCTTCCTCGCGTCTCTAGACTCAGCTCTGGTTCCCAGCACTGACGTCACTCCAGGATGACATAAGCGCCGGAGGAGGAGGAGGCGGCCGAGGGGAGTGGAGTGCAGGATGCGGAGCGAAGGCTGGCCCTGCCCCACGATAGCCAATGGACGCCGCCGTCGTCTCCCCCTCCCTCTCCAAGGCTATGAAAAGAAGAGACTGGCTACAAGTCTGGGCAGAGCAAGAGCAGCGGTGGCGCGGGCAGTCTGCAGCCTAACTCAGCTGGAGTCCACAGAGTAGTGGCTGGTCCAACCTGGAGAACTCTCCCCATCCTGCTGCCGCTGGGACCAGCTTCATACCCCTGTACGCCCCTCGCGAAGACAGTGCGCCCGACATGAGCCAGACCCGCTGGACCGGGAAGAGAGCCGACATGCTCCCGGAGATCGCCGCTGCCGTGGGTTTCCTCTCCAGTCTGTTGAGGACCCGGGGCTGTGTAAGCGAACAGAGGCTGCAAGTTTTCAGCGGGGCCCTTCAAGAGGCACTCACAGGTGGGCATATTCAGAGAGGTTGCCACTCCTTACTTGGCCAGGGACCCTTCCAGCCCCACCCACTCTAAACTGTCCCCCCTATCATCGGGGCAGTGTCAACATCCCACCTCATTCCACCCCGGCCAGCACTTTCCCGTACCCCCAAGCGCACAGTTTGTGTAATCCAAACAAAGTATTACAGAAATGTGAGTTATTAGTATTATCGTTCTACAGTGGAGAGATGCTAGGGGTGAGGAATATTCGTATTATCTTCTCGCGGGGGAGGAAGAGAAGGGAGGAGGGTCGAGGTGGACCGCAGTGGCTGCGGGCTGCTGATCACGGAGCCTGTGGTGGGGTACAATCGCTTGTCCCTGTCCGAATCCTTTCAAACATCAGAGATACACAGCCACTTTCCTTTAATCGTTACACAAAACCTCCTGATCCCTCGGGCTTTGGGCAGACTTGGGAGTCAATGGGTTTCCGCTGGAGTTTCCCTTCGGTTTCTTTTCAGTTCTCCTTGAGGCCTCTGCCTTCTACCCTCGTTTGTGAAGGTGTCCAGCCTTGTCTGGAAGCCGCCTTTCCCGGAGGTCCCTGAGTGTGGGGGTGGGAGAGACTGGAATTAGTCAAAGGGGTCTGGTCGGGCTACCAGCTGTTGTGAACTGGCTCATTCCCGACTGCGACTGCTTTCTCAAAACAAGTCCGAAGCCAAAGCCCTAGCTCTGATTTCTGTGTCTGTTGGCGGAGGATTTTTCTGATTGTGAACCTTGAGAGAGTTAAGCTCTCAAGTTATCGGGTGAGAAGCACCGACGACACAGAAGGCGAGTGATTTGCTCCATGATCCCATAATGTTATAGCAACTGAGTTGGAATCAAAATTCTTGGCTTCTGGTCTGTGAGTTGACTGCCCCTGGAACTCCCAGAGGCCAAGCCCGGGCAAGCTAAAACATCGATCCCTTAGTTAAACCCGGGCTACTGTTAGAGGGTATGGCCTCAGACCCCCGCCACCAGGGTGAGCACTGCAAGAAGGTCAAAGCCTTTCCCAAGCTTTTGGTCCAGATGGCTACATTGGCCTGACCCTCAGGGGCTGAAGTTACTTGATGATACACTTACTTATGAAGTTACTTAGTGATAAACTAAGCTTATAAAGTTGCTTAGGCTTCCTTCCCTTTGCCTGTACATTTTATTCCACGGCCATACCAGCTGTGCCCTTAGCATAGCCTGTGCCAGCCTGACTTGAATTAACCAGGGAATCTCCCCATTTCCCTCCACAGAGCACTACAAGCACCACTGGTTCCCTGAAAAACCATCCAAAGGTTCAGGCTACCGCTGCATCCGAATCAACCACAAGATGGATCCCATCATCAGCAAGGTAGCCAGGCAGATTGGACTCAGCCTGCCCCAGCTGTACCGCCTGCTGCCCAGCGAGTTGACCCTTTGGGTGGACCCCTATGAAGTATCCTACCGAATTGGGGAAGATGGATCAATTTGTGTCCTCTATGAGGAAGGGCCCACTCCATCCACTTATGGACTCCTCACTTGCAAGAACCAAATTATGTTGGGCCGGAGCAGCCCCTCGAAAAACTATGTGATGGCGGTCTCCAGTTAAGACCCCCTACTACTGCCCCCCCCCCCCCCAGCAATCTACTGTATTCATTCAGCCATGACAACAGGCTACTGCATACCTCAACTTGGGGAATCATATTTTTAAATGAAGAGTTATTTATATATATTTTTTTTAAAAAAGAGGGGGAAAAAAACCAAAATTTTTTTTTTTTAAGAAAAAAAATCCTTAGTGGGAGCTGCTTGGAAGTGGTCTCCTATGGTGCCTTTGGAAAGAAATGTTGTGAGCCTGAGTGTCTTGAAGCCAGTATCTGCCAATGGGAGAGGTAGCAGTTTAGGTATATGGACTTGGCAGGATGAAGGTGATGGTGGGGTTGGGGAGGGTATAGGGTAGGGGCCTGGTCAGCACCCCAGGGAAAATGAGAACATCTTTGGTTAGCAACTGTGAATGAGGAATATCAGAGTCTACCCTGGGTGGGAGAAAGGTACAGAATTTCAATTTATAGTTGTCTGTACCCACAGCCAGGGTTCCAGGAACCTGATCCTCTTTAGCTAAGGGGCATTCAAGCCTAAACTTTTGAAATACTATGTTGCCTATCTTTCCTTTCTTTTTTTTTCTTCTCTTTTTTCCCCCTCTGATGAGATCATGGGCAGGAAACAAAAGGGCAGCTTCCTTATTTCTCCTGCCTGGATCAACTTTTCTTGAAATAAGAAATTGTCCTGATAATATCCTCAGGGTCTGGAAGGTTTTGACATCTCAACTGTGATTTCTAAGGCTTTGGGGTTTTTATTTTTATTTAGATTTTTTGGTGATGGAGGGTCTGGAATAGACTAGAAGGGTAAGGAAACCTGCACAAAATCTCCATGTTGCTTTATGCTGCTCTGTGTATGTGGATGTGTGTATACTGAATTCTCAAGGGGGTGATTTGTAATGGAAGTCTGGGGCCCAAAGAGCTCTCAGTGGGGAGTGCTCCAGGGACTGGCAGCCTTGTCTGCTGCCCTGCTTTGGGAACCACAGAAGAGTCCTGATGATGCTGCCATTATCCCTTTGAAAGTTGAACTCAAAAGCTACAGGGAACTTCAGGATTTTTATGATACGACTTCTTTTCAAAGCACAAATCTTCCCTTTCTCACCCTCTCCTTTTTCTTGGACTGTCACTAGAGCTGCTCCCATCTTTTTAGGACAAAAGTTCTCAAGCCTTGTGCAATATGGTCTCCTGAAACTCAAAGTGGCCTGGTGGTGGAATGATTCTCCAACCCTCTTGAGGACATCTGTGAAGAATCAATCTCCCCAGGCCCTCTGGGCTCCAGTTGGCTACTTTGTTTTGAGGGCACCTCTTGCCTGAGCCCCAGTTTCTACAGGCCTTGGTATTGTTCTCAGGCTGCCTCTAAAAACAAACCTTTGGGCACTGACTTCTCCTTGGCACTGAGTGCCTGGTGGTGGAAGAGGAGTGTCTTTCTCTAAATGTGACTCCAATCCGTTAGTAGAGTTGTGCAATATTTACTGTTCTTGGTTAGGGAGAAATAGAAAAGAATATCCCTTCCCCTTCCTCCCCACACTACTCTTGGGAGTGAGGGGGAGGGTTGAGAAGGCTTCAGGTATCCTTGATCAGAACACCCTGGGATGGACACAGCTGGAGCATCTGGTCACCTTGGTTAAGCTCCTGTTGCTAGGGCTTAGTAAAGAATCCC